>NC_081350.1:48166701-48523576 GCF_029784015.1 Lycium ferocissimum | reverse complement strand
ATTATTCGTCTTCAAAGCCGATTTTTTTGGAAGCCCAAGCACATTAGCGTTAAATATCACTTTATCAAATATACTATTGTTGCGGGGGAGATTGTGGTAAAGAAAGTTCACGTGCGAGAGAAAGATGCGATATATTAACCAAGCCGCTTGCTATTACTAAAAGTTTTCATTGCTTAGACTTAGTTGGTGTTCTTCATGCTTAAATTACCCTTCGGGGCTTTATGGGGTGACGAGTATTAATGTTGATGTATTTTGGTCCCAGGGGAAGATTGTTGGAATATGTCCTAAAAGGGTTTCACGAAATTGTCCCATTCCAACTGGGATATGACTGGCTTGTCCCATTCCAACTGAGATTTGACTGGTTGTACCCTAAACCAATTTGAACATCTTCAACCCCTATTTAAAGGAGATTTTCGGCCAGAACATCAAGAGAAAGAGAACAACTATCAAGACTACACACAAGACTATATTCCACACTTAGGTTAGAGAGAGTTTTCATTAAGAGATTGTAATCTTTCATTTTCTTTGATCTTGTTATGCTTCGACACCGTGTTGAGATCATTTTGTACTCCTCACCTTATAGTTGATTTGTCTGCGCTTCGTGGCCCGTGGTTTTTCCCGTCTTGGGTTTTTCACGTAAATCTGGTGTTCATTACTTTTATTGCTTTCTTGTATTATTGTTCTTGTGTTGGTGCATCTTAATCGGTTCCGCTGCATTGCTCGCTTATTTCTTTACAGAAATAGAAGAAGAGGAAGAACAGGGAGGAAAGGTGGAGAAGTTTGCGAATGGTATATCTTAGTCGATTCTTGATGATAGAGTTCATAAAATTGATGAAGAAATAGAAGAAGAGGAAGATGAGAGGAGGAGTTTGCTAATGATATATCTGAGTCGGTTTTTTATGATAGATTTGATGAAATCGATGAAGAAATAGAAGAAGTGGAAGAGGAAGAGGAAGAGGCGGAGGAGTTTGTGAATGATATATCTGAGTCGATTCTTAATGATAGAGTTGACGAAATCGATAAAGAAATAGAAGAAGGGGGAGGAGAGAAGAAGGAGGTGGATGAGTTTGCGTATGACATATCTGAGTCGACTCTTGATGATGGTCATGATGAAATTGACAAAGAAATTATTGAAGAGGAAGAGGAGGAAGAAGAAGAGGTTGCAAATGACACATTTGAGTCTATTCTTGATCATGGTCTTGATGAAATTGGCAAAGAAATTACTGAAGAAGAAGAAGAGCTTGCCAGTGACATATCTGAGAGGATTTTTAGAATTACACAAGTGGAGGTGGCACAGGAGATTGTGAATGATATATCTGAGTCGCTTTTTGTTAATAGTCTTGATGATGAAGTTGATGAAATTATAAAAGAAGAGAAGGAGGAGGGAAGAGGAAGAGGAGTTTGAGTTTGACATATCTGAGAGGATTCTTAGAATTATACAAATAGTGGAGGTGGCACAGATATCCGAGAATATAGAAACAAGAACTTATTATGCTCCTGATGCTATGAATATAGATGTTAATGAAGGTGATGCTGATGTTGAAGAACAAGAAGTATGTGCTATCTGCTTAATTAAATATCAAGATGAAGATACCACTGGAACACTTCAATGTGGCCATTAATTTCATGCAAATTGCATCAGCAAGTGGTTGCGGAGGAAGAAAGTAAGTCCCTTTTACAGAGCTCACTCCAGTTTTGCCCATACATGAACGCCTACATTATTCTTAATCTTCTGAATTCAATGAAAGTAGTATTGTTATTATTTTTATTTTTGTAGTAGTCATCTTAGTGACCTATCAACTTTTTAGTCTTTCCTTTTTGAAGATCTCATGTATGTATTTGCTTGAGTACATTTACTTGGTCGATGAGGATTTTAAAGCAAATGAGCTAGAAAAGATTAGCCTACATTGTACGTTCGATATGTGATACTCATCTATAGATGATTTGGTTGGCAAAAGGACTGATCTTTGATGATGAGTTTTGTTTATTGGCTTGAAGAGGTAATATTTGTCATCCTATGAGTATGACCTTGGTTGATTACTTTCTGGAACAAAACGACTAATTCCAATTTGAATTGTTTGGTTGAGTGCATGTCCACAGCATGTGCATGATTTTTTGATGGCTTTTGTTGTACAACTATGTTTCAATCCCGAGCTAGTTGTGATGACTATATGAATCTTTCTAATATATGTCACTCCTTTTAAACCCATCAAACTGACTTTTTGTATTGTGATTATCATAAATCAACTAGATTGCCGCTTCAGAAGCAACATTTCACAAGAGATTCGAGCTAATGTAATACTCCATTAATTCTCAACAGAGGCACTGTCTCTGTCTGGAGACGAAGTTACCTAGTTTCTTGATTAATTTTTTAGACTAAAGCCATAGAAGGGGTTTGAAGTAACAAGTTGACGTTCGTTCTCCTGCATAACTGGTTGTCAGTTTAAAAATTTGAAGTTCTTGCTATATAGGGCCAGTCTTTGTTATAGCTTCTTGTGACACTTGTGATTTGTTGTATGTCACTTGATCATTAGTATGCTCTTGCCTAATGGAATAGGTTTAGTATCATACCTACTTTGTTCTCATCATTGACACATATAGAAATACTATAATTGTACTGATACTTACCTCCTTGTTTTTATGAAACAGAAAATTAATCCTGTACTTTATTACCTTATTTTGATAGATATTTCCATGTTTTGCTTCTAGTAAATTTTCTCTTTATCTTTTTTATTAGAGAAGTTGACTCCGGCTGCATTTGAGAAGCATTCCGGAAGAGAGACCTCCAAGAAATGGAAGAATAATATTTGGATCGTTGTGTTGGGTGTGCGAACAAAGTACCACATTAATAGCTGAAAAGAAAAGGGAGCTATTTATAAGGAGTTGAATACTCTTAACGATGTGAGGCCTTTTGAAGAAAACCGTGGGGGCTTGGCCAAAGCGGACAACATCATATCATGTTAAGAGTATCTTTGGGCCGTTTTAGCCCAACAACTGGTATCAGAGCCAATGTTTTGGCGGGACAAGTATAAGGCGGCGAGTGTGGCGTGGGGCCGGCTTAGTGCCTTTGCCGTCTATGGGCCGGGTTTACGACATTTACGTAGCTTTGAAGACGCGTTCGCGGCCTTTGGGCTTCGGTGATCGTAAATACTGCGAGTGTGGGTGGCACACGGACGTGTTGAATCTCGACCGTGGTATGATAATGAGCCACGTAGAACTTAGTTCAAGGGGAAGATTGTTGGGTGTGCGAACAAAGTACCACATTGATAGCTGAAAAGAAAAAAGAGCTATTTATAAGGAGTTGGATACTCTTAATGATGTGAGGCCTTTTGAGGAAAATCGTGCGGGCTTGGCCCAAAGAGGACAATATCACATCATGTTAAGAGTATCTTTGGACCGTCTAGCCCAACAACTGGTATCAGAGCCAATGATTTGGCGGGACGAGTATGAAGATGGTGGAGTGTGGCGTGGGGCCCAATTTAGCGCCTTTGCCCGTCTATGGGCCGGTTTATGACCTTTACCCATAGCTTTGAAGCATTCACAGCCTTTGGGCCTCGGTGACCGTAAATACTCTGACAGTGTGGGTAGCACACAGATATGTTGAATCTCGAACCCGTGGTATGATAATGAGCCACGTGAAACTTAGTTCGAGGGGGAGATTGTTGGGTGTGCGAACAAAGTATCACATTGATAGCTGAAAAGAAAAGGGAGCTATTTATAAGGAGTTGGATACTCTTAATGATATGAGGTCTTTTGGGGAAAACCGTGCGGGCTTGACCCGAGCGGACAATATCACATCATGTTAAGAGTATCTTTGGACTTATAGCCCAACAAGCATTTGGTATCGAGCCAATGGTTTGGCGGGACGAGTATGAAGATGGCGGGTGTGGTGTGGGGCCCGGCTTAGTGCCTTAGCCCGTCTATGGGCCGTTTACGACCTTTACCCGTAGCTTTGAAGACGCACTCACAGTCTGACAGTGTGGGCGGCACTGAGACATGTTGAATCTCTGACCCATGGTATGATAATGAGCCACGTGGAACTTAGTTCGAGAGGGAGATTGTTGGGTATGCGAACAAAGTATCACATTGCTAGCTGAAAAGAAAAGGGAGCTATTTATAAGGAGTTGGATACTCTTAATGATGTGAGGCCTTTTGGGAAAAATTGTGCGGGCTTGGCCCAAAGCGGATAATATCACATCATGTTAAGAGTATCTTTGGGCCGTTTTAGCCCAACAACTGGTATCAGAGCCAATGGTTTGGCGGACGAGTATGAAGATGCGGAGTGTGGCTTGGGGCCCGACTTAGTGCCTTTGCCCGTCTATCGGCCGGTTTACGACCTTTACCCGTAGCTTTTAAGACGCATTCACATCCTTTGGGCTTCGAAGACAGTAAATACTCTGACAATGTGAGCGGCACACAGACATATTGAATCTCTGACCCGTGGTATGATAATGAGCCACGTGAAACTTAGTTCAAGGGGGAGATTGTTGGGTGTGCGAACAAAGTACTACATTGATAGTCGAAAAGAAAGGAGCTATTTATATAGAGAGTTGGATACTCTTAATGATGTGAGGCCTTTTGGGGAAAGCGTGCGGGCTTGGCCCAAAGCGGACAATATCAAATCATGTTAAGAGTATCTTTGGACCGTTTAGCCCAACAAGTTGTCGATGGTGAGAAGCTTCCAGTGGAAAAAAAACTGCACTCCTCAAATACTATGACCAGTCATCAAAGTATGTCAATGAATGCATAAATCTGGTCACTACGATGAGTTTATTATCTCTACCGAGTGCAACAAAGAACACAGGTTTCATCTCCGCTCTAAGGAGGAATGCAGGAGCTACCATGATGCTTTGGCCAATGCTTAATTCTTGAAATGGAAAAGGCTCAAATATGTCATCGAACTATCGGAAATGGCTCATTTATGCCACTCGTCAATAGTTTGGCTCATTTATGCCATCACCGTTACAACATGGATCATCCATGCCATCGCCGTTACCAAAATGTCTCATTCATGCCATTTTTCATTAACGTCGGTTTTACAATACCAGATATGGCACGTGGCCTCTAATTAGAGGTCAAAGTTGTTAATTAAACCAACTCAATTTTTAATCCCAAATTAATTAAAAAAAATCCGATACATACATGGAAAAATGGCATGGATGAGCCATTTTGTAATGGCGATGGCATAAATGAGTCAAACTATTGACGAGTGGCATAAATAATGAGTCATTTCCGATAGTTCAATGGCATATTTGAGCCTTTTCCGTTCTTAAAATAGAGAGAGTATCTTTTACATATGCAGGTTGTTGTTTTCAATTTGTTCTTCTTATTCAGAAAGAGGTTTCTTCTAATTGATTAATCTGACTTTCATAATGGAAATCCATAATTGAAGCAAGTAATATGAAGCTAAACTTTTAGATAGTTATAAGGAAAATAACTTCCACCTATAAATTGTTAGGATTTAAATCCCAAATCCGACCTTTGTAACGGTGTTCCCAGAAAGATTGGAGGGTCACCATTGGACCACTTAAATACCAACCTCCTTAGATAGAACCTACTTACGCCGTGATGTAAGCGAAGAATAAATAGCACACACGGTTATAGTGGTTCACCCTCAATGTGAGAGCTACGTCCACGTTCGCTGCTGTATCTTATTAAAGAAGAAATATTACAAGTGTTTGCAATACTCAACCTCACAACCCCAATCCCAATTACACTCAAGAATTTTACCACAGAAAAAATTCTCTCAAAGACCTTCTCTTACTTAGGCCTTTCACTAAGAGTATTTCTCTTAGAATTTTTCTCTCTTTGGGATGTGTTGTCTTCTTCAATTTTTGTGTTGTGTTTAGCAAATGATCTTGGTGTCTATTTATAGGAATGAATTTCCTATGATGAGGTCAGCGCTTACATCACGACTAAGATGAGGTCAGCGCTTACATCACGACTATGTGAACAAAAGAATTGACTTGTTGGCCAATTCCACACCCAACAAATCTCCCACTAAGACTTTTAATTTGTCTTCACACTTTGATCGATGCGGCAGCCTCTTTCTAGTTTCATACTTCGTGTAGGCCAACCGAAGCCGAGCATAGCTTCGATTTTGTCTATTGTCATCGCCTTGTCAGCATGTCGCCGGATTCGACTCCCTCGCGATCTTCTCAAGCACTAGCGCTCCATCTTCCAAAGGTCGATCTAATGAAATGGTACGGAGTTGGCCGTGCTTCGTTCGAGCATGGTAGACCGGGTTCTTTGCCAAATGAATGGCACTTTGGCTATCACAATATAGCACACTTCCTTCGTGGTCCTGATCCAATTCCCGCAGAAAAGATTGTAGCCACATCATTTCCTTTGTAGCCTCCGTCACGCAACGTACTCGGACCTCACAACTAGAGAGAGCTACTATCTTTTGCAACTTGAAACCCAAGAGATTGCGGTATTCTCCGAAGGTATAAACATACCCGGATGTGCTCTTTTCGCTATCAATATCACCATCATTGCCGCATCAACATACCCTTGCAATCCTCGTTTTTGATTTTCGGAAATACGAAGAGCCGAACTCGAGCCGCTTCTTTCGGATACCGAATATCCACTTCTGACCTCCCGGTGTTGCTTTCCGATTGCTCATAAATCGGCCGACAACTCATTGCATGTGCAATGTCCGGCCTTGTACATATCATTGCATACATAAGACTACCGATTGCGGATGCATAAGGTATCTTGTCCATCTGCTTCTTCTCATCCTCGGTTGTCGGCCGATCGTTCCTTTGACAACCGAAAGTGTGTCCAAGGATCGGCTTGGCATCATCGCATGTTGAACCTTTTGATAACTTTCCTCACATATTCTTCTTGTGAGAGTTTGATGCCCTCCTTGCTCGGTCGATTCTCATCCCAAGGATTTGCTTTGCAGCTCCCAAATCCTTCATTGCAAACTCTTCCGATAACCCTTTGTTCAACCGATCAATCTCCTGTAGGTTTGCTCCTACGATTAGCATGTCGTCGACATAGAGTAGCAGTATCATGTACGAGTCTTCAAATTTTTTGAAGTAACAGCAGTGATCTGCCTCGCACCTTGAAAAATCAGCTTTCTTCATAAAGCTGTCAAACTTTAAATACCACTGTCTTGGAGCCTGTTTTAGTCCGTACAGACTCTTTTGAAGTTTGCACACGTATTCTCCTTTCCTTTGACTTTGAATCCCTCCTAATTTGTCGCATGTAGATTTCCTCGTCTAGATCACCGTGAAGAAATGCGTTTTCACGTCCATCCGTTGCGTATGTAGATTTTCCTTTGCTACCCGGTCCAAGAACGTTTCCGATAGTCACCATCGACTACGGAGAGAAGATCTCCGTATAGTCGATGCCTTCTTTCGTTGAAATCCCTTTGCAACCACTTGCTTTATAACGCTTGCTTCCATTGGGTTCTTCCTTTATCCGATAAACCCATTTGTTTTGCAATGCCTTCTTATCCTTTGGCAACTCGGCTAACTCCCATGTATGATTTGCCGATAGTGAATCCATCTCATCTTTCATTGCCCTCTGCCTTACTTGGTCGATTCATCGACTTGCATTGCTTCTTCATAACATTCCTCCCCTCTATCGCTGAGTAGAATGTGGTTGAGGGATGGAGAGTACCTCGTGAATCGCTTCCCGATCCGGATGATGCAGCTTCCGTGATTGGCGTCGCTATTTGTTTCGAATCGGCACTTTCATCAAAGACCTTCTCGGATTGTTTGTTCCTCTTCCTCGGTACTGCATTCGGTCCGGCTCGTGTGTCGGGGAAGTCTCTCAAATTGATTATTTCCGATTCCTTGTCCCGACATTCCGAATTTTTTTGCAACTTGTCTTTGTACGCACTCTTCGTTGAAGACAACATTCACTAACGGTTTCGGATGATCTTCCGATTTTGTTCATCCCAAAATCGGTAACCAAGCTTTCGGTGTCACCATAGCCAATAAAGTAACACTTCTTTGATTTTGGATCAAGCTTGCTTCTAGCCGTATCATCATTATGAACATATGATAAGCGGTCGAACACTTTCTTAAATGAAAGATTTACCTTTTCCACCTGCACTTTTCCGGAATTTCGAAATCCAAGGAACTCGACGGTCCTCGGTTAATTAAGAAGGCCGCGGTATTGACCGGCATCCGCCTAATGTCTTGGGCGATCCCGCAGTGTATTCTCATACTCCGAGCACGCTCGTTCAACGTTCGGTTCATTCTTTCGGCTACTCCATTTTGTTGCGGTGTTCCAGGAATAGTCTTCATCATCTTGATCCCATTATCGGCACAGTACCGTTTGAAATCACCATCAGTGTATTCTCCGCCGTTGTCGGACCTCAAACACTTCAACTTGAGGTTTGTTTCATTCTCAACCATGGCTTTCCATCTTTTGAATACACTAAACACATCGGATTTATTTTTCATAAAGTAAACCCACACCTTCCCGGTTGAATCATCAATGAAGGTCACGTAGTAGTGTGATCCTCCAAGAGAGGGGAACGTTGGTAGGTCCCCACACGTCCGTGTGCACCAATTCCCGCCTTTTCGACCTTCAACTCCTCGCCTCGCATTTGAGAAGCTTACTAGCTTTTGTTTTCCGAGAACGCAGCTCTCACACGTATGAAGGTCCACCGTCTTCGCCCTCCGAATTAAGCCATTTGTCACCAACAGCTTCATCCCCTTCTCGTCTGATATGTCCCACCGACAATGCCACAAACCGTCTTCTTTGTGTTGTCAACCACAATGATATCACGACGGCCTAGTCGTCATGTAGAGAGTGCCAATCTTCTTTCCTCGGCCAACTACCATAGCACCTTTCGCCACCTTTCCAAGACCCATTACCAAAATTGAGATCATATCCCTCATCATCAAGCCGACCCACCGAGATCGTGTTTCGCGTCAGCTTTGGAACATGTCTAACTTTTGTAATCTTCCACGAGGATCCATTTGACATCTTCAAATTAATGTCTCCCGTGCCAACAACGTCTAGCAGCTCTCCATCGGCTAAATAAACTTTGCCGAGATTCCCCCACGTAGTTTGTCATTATATCATGATGTGGGGTGGTATGAAAGGACGCTCCCGAGTCAAGCACCCAAGAGTCTATCGGGGCGTCAATCGATAGCAACAACGCATCGCCAATGTCTTCCGTAGCACGTTGATTCCGGCCCCCGTCGTCGTCCTCCTTCTTTTTGGCGCCCGCCGCTCTTCGAAGTGACCCGGTTTTCCACAAGCTCCAACACTCATGTGTTCGTCACCTGTCCGGATTGACCCCCGCCATTCCTTGACTTCGATCCGCCCTATTTCGTTGTAGTTTCGTCAAAAATTCTCGTCGTTTTCAACATTAAAAGCGCAACTCGTCGACGCTCTCCGAGAATCGTCCCGCGCACCTCCTCGGCAAGGATACGATCCCTAACATCGTTGAACTTTAGTTTGTCACCGCCGACGTAATTACTAACCGCATTTGCTCTCATTGGCTCCCGCCTATTTGGTAGGGATGCCAACAAAATTAGAGCTTGTACTTCATCATCGAAATCAATTTTTACCGATGACAATTGATTTACAATGGTATTGAATTCATTTATGTGTGCAGCAACATGAGCATTTTCCATCATCTTTAGATGAAATAGTTTCTTCACGAGAAATACCTTATTATTTGCCGAAGGTTTCTTATACATATCAGACAATACCTTCATCATATCGGCGTTGTCTTCTCCTTTGCCACGTCGTGAGCAACGTTCTTCGACGTCACCGAATGACTCTTAACTTGTTCGTCGAGGAGATTCAATCGCTTGTTTCATCTTCTCTCCGGTTTAGGACTCGAGGTTCATGAAGCTTTCGCCATATAAATAATCTTCAATTTGCATTCTCCGGTAACGCAAAATCTCGTACCATCGAATTTACCGATGCCGTGCGTCGTACCATCTTCGCCTCCCATCTTTTCTAAATCACAACACAACCCGTTGTTGCCGAACCGTATTGTTAGGATTTAAATCCCAAATCCGACCTTTGTGCAAGGTGTTCCCTGTGAAAGATCGAGGGTCACAAATTGGACCACTTAAATACCAACCTCCTTAGACAGTAACCTACTTACGCCGTGACGTAAGCGAAGAATAAATAGCACACACAGATTTATAGTGGTTCACCCTCAATGTGAGAGCTACATCCACGTTGTCGTCGCCGCATCTTATTAAAGAAGAAATATTACAAGTGTTTACAACACTCAACCTCACAACCCCAATCCCAATTACACTCAAGAATTTTACCACAAAAAATTCTCTCAAAGACCTTCTCTTACTTAGGCCTTTCACTAAGAAAGTATTTCTTTGAATTTTTCTCTCTTTGGGACGTGTTGTCTTCTTCAATTTTTGTGTTGTGTTTAGCAAATGATCTTGGTGTCTATTTATAGGAATGAATTTCCTATGATGAGGCGCCACATCACGACTAAGATGAGGTAAGCGCTTACATCACGACTATGTGAACAAAAGAATTGACTTGTTGGCCAATTCCACACCCAACATAAATGAAGTCAGTCATTTTCCTCTATTGAACTTTCTGGTAGCTAAATGTCGGAAAGTGACTTGTATCTTTGAAAAGGGAAAACAGTTCGAAATTGCATTGTGGTTTGTGAAATGGATTACATTTACCCTTCATTTAAAGTTGGGGTCCTCACCGTCACAAGAATGTCAATTTTTTCCGAAGCTAGTTTGTCTACTCGTTGAACGAATGCTTGTTACATCAGGGAAGGCCTGTGGAGGGCGGTGATGTATGACGAAGAGGATGGGTGTTTCAGAGTGACTATAGGACGTCAATTATTGTTTTATTAAAATTAAAACTAAAATTGGCAAATGCTAAAATTTATCTATATATAAAAGGAGAGGCAAAAGTATGATAAGATCAAGTGTATCACTACAAAATTCACTTTTTGATTTCAACTACTTCAAATTCAACTTTTTCTAAACCGCAACATCACTTTTGCCTCTTTTTGGCAACCGTCTTAGAAGAAGGATAAGCCATTTCCTACCAATTCTCAGTGGTTACTTATCTTTACAATTCTCATTAAGTAGGCGTTTGAAACCATGAGATGAAATCACCGTTTGGACATGCATTTCATCTCATGGTTTCAAGCCATGGTTTGAAACTTCAAATCACCCAAAAAGGCATGATTTGGCGTTTCAAACCATGTTTTCAAAAATTTTAAATATAAAACTTGACCCGTAAGTTTATATTTTATAAAAAAAGACACGTAAGTTAGTAAATATTTTTAATAATTACTCCCACCAACCATTTACCAACCTCATTAACTTCCACCAACCTTTATTTATGTCTACCATGTGAGAGGATTATGTTAAAGAGTAGTTATATTGCTATTCATGTTAACTTTTCGTTTTTTATTGAACTAAAGTTTGATCTATTGATGTTGTATTTTTTAGAAAGGTCTTCTAGTAGCTTATTAGTTTTGTTATGAACTATGACTTGCTCATTTGGTAAGATTGTATAAGAATTGGAATGTTTTTATAGTTTTCACAACTTGCGGGGTTTTTACATCTATAAGAGAAAATACAACTTAAGATATCCAAATTACATGTCCAAACATGGTTTCAAATCATGGTTTGAAACCGTGGTTTAAAACCATGTCCAAACGGCTCCTACGTATGAAAGATATCTCTTCTAAAAGGTTGTCTTGGAAAGTATTAATTAAAGAGTTTTGTCTAATCTCTATCTATTCATAACTCGTTTGCCTCGGTTTATATTTTCTCTCCTTCTTTTATGTGGCTTTGAGCAGTTGAGTCAAATTAAAGCCATCATAATTAGCTTCAGTTTTTTATATTTTGTTGGTGCGTTTGATTTTGGCTTCATCTTCAACATTAACAGTTATTTCTCTTTTCAGTTTCGTTTATGATACTCATTTTCCTTGTAAAAGGTACGAATATTTTATGAAGTTTTACTTCATTCATCATTTATGCAATTATGTATATGGCAGATTTTTTAGCATACTATGTTTTCGGTTCATGAAAGTTATTATGCTCTTCAATATTTGTCAAAAAAAAAATATTATGCCTATTATAGCAGAAGTTTGTATGCATTAGTTTCGTGCCATGATGGTCGTGGTGCTGTATGTGGTGATAAGACCGTACATAATGGTCAAACTTCTCCCTTTTTTATATTCTTCGTTCAGTAGTATATGTTTCTATTATTCATAAAATAATAGTATGTCTTCTTTGCAGATTTTTCCACTTAATGAAAGGATTGAGAACATAAATAATCAATGCTGGACCATGCTGCAGAGGAGGTATACTGAATATTCTATTGTTGGATTCCTTTATTTGAGTCCATTTTTATAAGGGTATGCTGTAAGGGATGATTGTGCGTCAATTTGAATGCTTTAAGTGAAATCTTTAAGACTCTGATGTGTTACCAACTAAGACCATCCAACATTCTTCGAACAAATAATAATATGGCCATTTATTTTATCTTTGCTTAATTAATCCATTCAATCAACCATTCTTAGACGTAAATGATATTCCATATAGGTGAGTTTTGCTTACTATATTTCAAACAGTCAGAGACGTCTACTTAAAGGTATGTCGACACATCTCATAATTCATCATATTCAAGAATAATGTCTTTTGTATAAATAGAAACATTAAGTTGGATTTTCAACCTAGCCATACATATGTCTGCATTTGAATTCTATATCTTGGGAATGAGTATAATTAAGTTGAGATAAGTGACTGAACTAAAAGAGTGACTATAACTTTTCAAAATGCCATGATTATTGCTTATACTTTTCTTCCTTTTGAACTATGATTAATTGTGCAAGTATAGCGCAAATTTTTGACTTCACCACATTGTGAAATATGTTTTAGTATTCTGAATGTTTCAAGAAGATGGAAATTTAGTGTCACACCCCCAACGAGGAGTATGACGGGCTCCGACCCGTAGGTCGAAAATCACTTGACTTAACAGTTACTTTGAACATCACATATCATAACTCAAAGAACACCTGCACGCAGAAAAGGCCCAACATAGAAATATCCGATAATTCAGCACATATGTACATATGCGGACCAACAAGGTCGCCACAACATAACGTATATCATAAAGCCGACAAGGCTATCAGAAAATATCAATAATCCAAAACAAGGCCGACAAGGCCATACACAATATTTACATATCCCACTATGTCCATAAGCCTCTAAGAGTATACATATGAACATATATTATACTAACCGAAAAGTACCAAAAGATAGCAAGCCCGGAGTAGTACTTGCTAACACCGCTGAAGCTGGGAAAATCCCATCGCGGTTGCTCCTCGATAACTCGTCGAGCACTGCGGCCTCAGAAGACGAAATGCGTCCCGTGCAATGGGACGTCGATACGGATAAAAGTACTGAGTATGTAAGGCAGGAGAGTAACAACATAATTAAGATATAATGTAACATTAATAAGGGAAAAAGAAAACTGAACATCTGGAAGTAGCACGAGATACATTTCATGATAAAATCATTTGTATATATATATATACGTAACAGATAGTATCCATGCCCGGCTGTAAGGCTCGGTGTTATATGTGTAAAATCATGCCCGGTCGTTAAGGCTCGGTGTTATCATCATTAGCCCGAATCTGGGCCTCCCTCGTCCGGGGCAATATCATAACATGCCCACTGCAGTGGTGTGCGCATCTACGCGCCATGCCCGGCCGACTATAGCGCGGTGCGGTGTAGTAAAATAGTGCAATACATTTATATATATATATATATATATATATATATATATATATATATATATATATATATATATATATATATATATATACAATGCATGAGAAGTCAATAATCTGACCTTAGCCTTTCGGAGTGATATAAGGTCGGTAGCCTCCGAATAACTTATGGAATTCGTATCGAGTCCAAAGAAGTAATCGATGATGATAAGTAAAATAATATTTTAAGAATCAATCAAATAACAAGACATTAAGATTTGAAATACAAGGCATGGGAATGGAGTGGATTTGTTATGGAACGCTCGTGTTTATGTTCTAGTTGGATTCGTGCCAAAAAAAAAAAAGGGAAACGAATACCTTATCTGTCAAGCCACCACTTAAAGAATTCCTTACACCGATGCTTGCCCTTCACCCGAACCTATATATCGAGAAATACATCTTTAATCACACTTTCATCATATTTCCATCAACTTATAAGCACTAATTATTGAAGACTAATTTAGATTATGAAAATTTAGGCAGCATCTCCCCTATATCATCTACTTCCTCCAAATACCAAAACAACTCCCAAACAATACCAACAACTCCCAAACAATACCAACAACATCCTCAATATTCTACAAGATAAATATGTATAGTTTCATCCAAAACTCTCTTCAAACCTCAATCGATAAGCCAACAACATCAACACAACAAACTATAAATTTTATTCTTGTAAATATTCCCAAATCAACGTTGATAAACGGAGAGAATCAATGATTCATATCTTATCTTTACTAAAGTAGCAAGATCTTCAATATTTACTTTGTTTCGAAGCCAACTCCAACACAAAACGAAATTATAATCGTGACTACACGTTGTCCGGACCTCGATTAATACTCCGTAACTTGAAATTTACTCAAAATTCTCACTTTTATGTGATATAAGAGCTCTCTTGCTTGCTGATTTTTCTGGAATATTTTGGAAGATTATGATGGAGAAAAATGGGGTTTTTAACCCTTTTATAGTGGCTAGAGGCGGCAGTAGTGTAGCAGTACTGTAGCAGTGTTGTTTCTGCTCTGTCAGCCTAATTTGTAACGCCCATAATTCTCAATTCCGATGTCCTATCGACGATCGGGTTGTTGCGTTGGAAACTAGACTCGACGAACTTCATTTTAGGATTTTGAAACACCTTAAAACTCCTAATATACATGGAGATATACCCCTCCAAAGTTGACCCAAAATTCTATCCTTGATTCTACCAACTTTTTTTTTTTTTTTTTTAAATTTTCGACAAACTTATTTTCTTTGATTTGTTTGGTCCCAGAGTCTTCCATAGCTTATTATATGAACTTAAACTCTCGTAACCATGAGATAGGTGCATACAATCTCACATATCCTAGGAAGTCCTCTAGGTCTACACTTAAACAACTAATGCCTAATAGATTTCACGTACAAAACTATGAGGTATAACATTTAGGTCTTGCATTATTCTGATTTAGTCAAAATAGAATTGAACTATTCCTTTTAAATTTCAAACTTTGGTGCAGACCATCTATGATCTATGGAAGGAAGAAAAATATATCACACTATTTATTTGCTTATTTATATTTGTTTTTCGTTACAAGTGCATTGTACTCATTTACCGCTGCAATGACTTGCCTTCAAATTCTGATGCGATATTCATGATAAATTAAACATTTGACTTTATTTATCTGAATTGTGTGATAAAATATTTGAATTTAAATTTTCAATTTTGGTTTTTTCTTTATCAAAAAAAAAAAAAAAAGAGAGAGAGGATAAAACTACTACAATTTTACCCATATAAAGAGATCTTGACAGAAAGAAGCCAAACACAGAAATAGACAGCTTAAAATCAACACGTCATTTGGTAGTGTTTTTTTAAAGTGAAATTATACATGTCAATCTACTGAGTGGTAATTGACAGCATCGACTTAATCACTCAATATAGTACTTCATAATAATATTGTTATACATTTATTATTTCACCAATTCATTGATTTTACATATGTCTTATATCAAACAGATAAGTTGACATTTTTTTTATAATTAATTTCATTTGATACCGGCCGTGTATCGCGCGGGAACAAATACTAGTGTATTAATAAAAAGAAGGCATAATACATTAACAGACCCTCAAACTTGGCTTCAACCGACAAGTATGCTCTCTAACTTAGGCGTTTGCACAAGTAGGCATCAACTTGTATATATAAAGTTGAACAAGTAAACACAAATGATGACGTGACACACAAATTTTGAAGGTGTCTAAATAATCATTTTGTAAGTTGGAGTGTTCAAGGATAACAGTGGAGACAGTTGAGGTGCTACTTGTGCAATGAGAAGACATGTTGAGGGTGCCTACTTGTGCACACTCAAAGTTGGAGGGCATACTTATCAGCTGAGGGCATGTTTATGTATTATGCCTAAAAGGAAAGTGGTATATGTTGTGCCAATCTTTTACCCGACTAATACATATGCCAATTACCTGGATATATTTGACTCAATTACGTCCTCAATTCATAGCGTTTTTTCAGTTGTTTCTTTTGTTTAAGGGTGTTTTTTTTTTTGGTGCAAACTTTTATTTAAAGATGATAATATAATACATAGTTTATAACATCTGATCGTACGATTAAGATTTTCTCATTTTTGCAAGTTAAAGTACTTGGTCACAATTTTGAGAAAAGGTGATTGGAAAACTTGATTATTTTTTTAAAAGGCTCAAATATGTCATCCAACTATCGGAAATGGCTCATTTATGCCACTCATAATAGTTTGGCTCATTTATGCCATGTCGAACCCGTTTTTAAAATGACTCATTTATGCCATCGAATTTTAAGAAATGACTCATTTTTACGCCACTCATCAATTAGTTTTGACTCATTTATGCCACTCTCTCAAGAGAGCACTCATCCATGCCATATTTCATTCAAGTCGATTTACAATACCATATATGACATGTGACCTCCAATTAGAGGTCTACGTCGTTTAATTAAACTTGGTCACAATTTTTAAATACCAAATTAATAAAATATCCGACCCATATACCTTACCCACCCACAACCATAATCTAGTTGGAGGCCACGTGTCATATATGGTATTGTAAAACCATATTTTTAATGAAATATGGCATGGATGAGTCATTTTTATTATCCGACCCATATGGCATAAATGAGTCAAACTATTGATGAGTGGCATAAATGAGCCATTTCCTATAGTTCGATGGCATAAATGAGCCAAACTATTGATGAGTGGCATAAATGAGCCATTTCCGATAGTTGGATGGCATATTTGAGCCTTTTCCGAAGGTGATTTAAAATAGAATGATCGATTCTTTTTGTTGTAAAGAAGAAATATAAATCTATATCTTCTGCCTTATGGCAGAAGCAAAAAACTTTTTTTTTTTTTTTCAAAACTATAGCTTTTGTTGCAAGAATGGTTTGTCTTTTTTGTTTACCTAAAATCCTAGTCATAGCATGTTCTTGAAAAAGAAATTTTTTTTGGGTGGGTTGGGGGGGGGGGGGATATTAGGAAAAGATGTCCTAAATCTCATCCTCAATCAAATTTGGTTAATACAGTAATTCATTTTCCCTATAAATAGGTTAGATCAATGTTAGGAAAAGATGTCCCAAATCTCATTCTCAATCAAATTTGGTAATTCAGTAATTCATTTTCCCTATAAATAGGGTACATCAATGTAGTATCACTAAACCATCAAAAAACATGTGTCTCAAAATCAGCAAGGTCCCTATTTTGCTATTCGTACATTTACACCTACGAATGTCGTATCTGAGTCGATTCTTGATCACAGTGTTAATGAAATTGAATAAGAAGAAGAAGAGGAGGAGAAGGCGGCGGCACAGGAGTTTGCGGATGACATATCAGATGAGTCGATTCTTGATGAAGAAATAGAAGAAGAGGAGGAGTTTGAGGAGTTGGAGGTTGACATATCCGAGAATATGGAGACAAGAACGGAGTTTGCAAATTATGAAATGTCTGAGTATTTGGAAACAAGAACCTACCACGCTCCTGCTATGGATAGAGATCTCAATATTGAGAAGGAACAAGAATGTGGCATCTGCTTACTAGAATATAAAGATGAAGATACCATTGGCACACTTCGATGTGGCCATGAGTTTCATACTGAATGCATCAACAAGTGGCTGCAGAGGAAGAAAACATGTCCGATTTGCAGAGCTCCAGTTTTGCCCACATATGACTGCCTATATCATTCTCAATCTTAAGAATTCACTTACAGTAGTGAATTAGTGCTTACTATTATTATTATTACTAGTTTTGGACACGTGTGTTGTGTGTGTCCCACATCAATCAGTATAAGCTTTTTAAAATGAAATAAATGTAATTAAAATATATTTATAAATATAACATGCAATTTAAAGGAACATATATAAGCTCAAATTCATGAATTATGAGCTCAAATTCATGAATTATGAGCTTATCCGACTAACTTGACATTTGAACGTGAAATGATCAGAAATAGTATAAAGCTGTGTAACTAAACAACTATATTTTGATAGTTAAATACGATGTCGATGTGCAATGAAAAAATAAAACATGGAAAAAGCCCATAGCCCCTCACATACTCCAATTTAATCCAAACGTCTATTCTAGTCTAATAATTTTATTAACAAATTGTTGTTCGTATTTCCTTATGTTGGTCATTGTATCAACTTTGTCCACTGAGGACACCCTCAACTCGGGCGCATCAACCAGAAAAATAAGCATTATATGCTTGAAAAAGGCAGTTCTAAGAAAAGTTGTGTTTCTTTCCAACACCAAATAATCTTACTTCATACTAATTATTTAAAGCCCGATCTATTACTACTCTGTAATTTTTCAGAAGCAGGATTGCGTGTGGGGAAAAGAAGTATTGCTGAAGATTTATCTAATATTCATGGGACCTCTAATAATTTTATAAATGTCTCTTGTTTGCATAACAGAAATAGTCTAGCAAAAACAATATAGTGGTAAAGTACAACTAATAAGCTTGCTTCTAGTGATTCAGAGTTAGGCTAATAGCTATATGACACAATAACAGTCTAACCTATGTCCGTGTATCATGGCATTCTCCTATATTAATTAGTCTGCTAAATGTGTGTAACTTCTCTTCTTTTATGTGATATTGCTTTTTTTAAAATATTAAAAGCTAGCGTGTTAGTTTCACACTTTTTTGAAGCCAATCATGTACATGAAAATTGAAATAGAGAAGGAAAAAATATAATAAACTGGTCCCTCAAAACTTAGGCTCCAGAAAGTGTAGGCTTCTCTGCTTAAAGCATGAAGGACAAAGTAAATTTCAAGAATTTTGTGAAACTAAGGATATAGATAGGTGACATAATTGACGACGTTAAAATTCAGATGTAGTCATAAAATTCAAAGTATAACAAAAAAATCGATGCAAATTATAAGAGCCAAATTAGATTTTTACTAACCAACTACTAAGCCTCTGCATTCGCTATGGAACGTGCATTAAAAAAGAACAACATTCCATTTAATAAACTGATTACATCACAAAACAATTAAAAAATAAAGCTTATAGTAACCCCAACTTGATCAATATCAGATTCTTAACATTTTTGGAGGAAAGGGTGATCCTATTCTTGTGAATATACTCTTTTGGCTTCGTAGTCCCAGGCTTGTTTGGCTTTTTGGTGCATATGCTATGTATCTTTCTGAGGGCTGGAGATAGAAGTTCAAAGTTATGCAATAGAGAATAATGATGCCAATGCCATTCTCTTTCTAGGCAATCACCATTCACCAAAGCCTCTATTTTGTAAGAGAAGATTTTGTAAATCTTTTGTAGAATCGATCTTAATAGAAGGAAGACAATTAAGATGGAAATTTATAACTTAAAACTTTATGTAAGAACTTAAAGAGAATTGAATGGAAAAGGGATTGAGGAAAAGTATAAACCGTTATGCATGTGTAGGCTCACCGAAGGCCAAACGTCCAAAGCTTGAATAAGATAATTGTCTCCAGATTTTCATTATGTATATCAACATTTAATAGATGAGTTGGTCCATGATTTAGATTTGTTAAATGAATTTAGTGTATTAATTATTCAACTCCTCAACTTCTTTAGATTTCTTACATCTGGTCAATGTACTGGTTATTTTAGGGAGGTAATATATGTAATTTTTGAACAGCATTATAGTCACTCAATTTTATAGGGTTATTTTTAGTATTTCAACTTTTTGATCCATTTATCCGGTTCGATGCATTTGATTTTCTTCATTTAATTTATTAGCTATTATTAAAAGTCCTTTTTATTTTATTTTTTATCTTAAAGTTATCGAGAAAAAGTTAATATGGGGGAAGATGAATGATTGAAACAATTAATACTAACAATAGCTAAGGGAATTAAATTATTATAATTAAAGAGTGTAAAAGGCTTAGAAAAGTTACGTTGAAGATGAAGCAAACAAAAAGAATGAATGAAAATCCCAGAACATAATGAGTGCATAACGTTTTTGGGGAATTAAGTGTGGAGAACTAAAGTGCAACTTCTATTTCCACCTTTATGTAATTAAAGTATTACTATTTAGTTATATAGTTAATTAGATTTTAATTTAGTGTAGGGGAAAAATAATATTACTATTTAATTAGATATTTAATTTAGTGTAGGGGCAAAATAGTAATCCAACTTTGGACTCAGAGCCTTCCCACTTTTAGTATAATATATATATATATGTGTGATGATTATTATTTTTGTAATGGTAATCGTAATCACAATTCACCATTTTATTCTTCTCCCTGCTCTTTATTTTTCTTTTTCTATGGGAAGTGTTGTGGGTGCTTTTTTAGCCATGTAATCTCTTTATATGACTACAATGTACTGGTACCTTTGTTGGATCATCATAAGGGTCAGGATAGACATCCATGTTTTTATTCTCTGTAGCAGATTTAGAACTCAAGTCCTTCACAAAATCAACATCTTTTCCAACTTTAGCTGTGGTTAAGAGTTGTCGCGATGCCCAGAAATAAGCTTGAGTAATTATGGATGAGCCGAATAAATCCCACAGCTCTTCATGCTCAAGTACTTGCCCACTGATTTGGTTAAAAGTGAATTTTGAGTTCACTTTGATGATTAGATCCCCTTCTATGCTAGCAAGCAAAGACTTCGGGTTTCCTTTAATTGTCCACTAATTATTCAGCACACTTGTTGATAACATCACCATTTCTTGCAAACCTGCAGAGCAATACATATAGATTTGTCTGGAATATGTTGCTGAATGCTATAGAGCAATACTTTATTGATGCCATTCTTCACCCAAATTCTCAGAACAGCAAAAGGAGGGTGTGCTCCAAGCACATAGCACACCACAACATTCTACCCACATAGCACACCACAACATTCTACCAGTACTCTATCTCAGAGCTAATATCATCTACTTCAATCTCCCCAATTAGTTTATCCCCAATACATTCAGGATCTACAAACTAACTTAATCCAGCATTCGAAATTTTAGATATATCAAAGCTAATCCCAAATAGTTTGAGTAGTATTACCTTATTTGATAGATGTTTCCATGTTTTGCATGCTTCTAGTAAAAGTTGCTCTTTTGTGATTAGACAAGCTGAGTTTGGCTGCATCTGAGAAGCATTCTGGAGGAGAGACTTCGAGGAAATGGAAGAATAATATTTGGATTATTGTTGATGGTGAGAAAGTTCCAGTGGTAAAGACTGCACTACGCAAATATTATAATCAGTCTCATAATGGACGAGCTTATCATCGTGACGAGTTTATGAGATGTAATGAGTGAAAGAAAGAGCATATGTAGGTGTTGTTTCCGTACAAAGGAAGAGTGCAGGAGCTTCCATGATGCTTTGGTCAATGCTCATTGGAAGTGCTCTAATATTCTGCTTGACAAGTATGTTTCCTTTTCATACTTAGTTACTTTAATAGTGAGGCAGGCTGTTAGTTTCAATTATTGTTCATATTCAAAAGGAGATTTCTTCTAGTTGATCAATCTGACTTCCATAATTGAAATCTCAAATCTATAATTAGGATCAGCTACTAGTGGAACGAGAGGGTAAATACTGATATCCTATTAAACATTTTGGATACCTGTAGCTCATACACAAATCACTTAATTACCTATTTCAATCATCTGATTACTATCTGTGTTCAGCTTCTATTGCTCTCAATGGAGAGTTTTTCAGTTTAAAAGGGATATGTAACTGTTATACCCCGCATTTTCAGAGCATGAGTATGACATGTACCTCACCGTAGTAATGGAGTGTCGGAGACGTCCCATGATGTTTTGAAAGGCACAAGCCATGGGAAGTACGTAACAACGAAGTAAAAGGATGAATTACAATCTCGTAAGTCGTAGTCGGGAAAGACTATTTTGAGACCCGAGAACATGACCATTTTTAGTATAATGAATGAAAAATACCATGTATGGAGAGTTTCGGAATATTTCGAGGTCGAATAAATTGAAGAGAAATAAGTTCGACGAAAATTTGAGAAATGCTGGACGGATTTTTAGTCAACTTTGGAGGCGCATATCTCCTAGTATATATGGAGTTTTAAGGTGTTTTAAGAGCCTAAAATGAAGCTCGTCGAGTCTAGTTTGTGATGCAATAAACCGTTCGTCGATAGGGCCTCGGAGTAGAGAATTATAGACGTTACAAACTGAACTGTCGCAATGAAAATATTAACCGCTACAGTACCGCTACAACTGTAGCTACAGTGATTTGACCCAATTTAATATAAAAGGGGCTAAAACCCCATTTTTCTTCATCAAAAATGCTCCAATGTTCCAGAATTTTCAGCCACCAAAAAGGGCTCTTCATCTCACATAAAAGTGAAGATTTTGAGCAAAATTTCAAGCTACGGGATATCAATCGAGGTCCGGGCAACGCGTAAACGCGATTATAATTTCGTTTGGTGTTGGAGTTATCTTGGGGACAAGAAAATGATGAAGATTCTGCTACCTTCATAAAAATAAGGTATGAATTGTTAAATCTCTTTCTCTATCAATATGAATTAAGGAATAATTTCAAGAATAGAGGTTATGGTTTATTGTGTTGATGTTTTGATTTATGGATTGAGGATTGAAGAGAAATTTGGATGAAAATACATATAATTATCTTGTAGGATGTTGGGGATGTTGTTATTGATGTTGTTCGTATTAATTTCGACTTCCTTACGGAAATAAAGTTATTAATTAGTCGTATCCCAAGTTGGTTGGTTGGGAAATTTAGAAAACACGTGTTTGGGCTGTTTTATGGCATATGTTGGTGTTGGAAATGATGTTATTGCTATTGGTTTTGTTGTTGATGTTGTTGGTTGTTGAATTGGAATCTCGGGCTAGGCATATAAAGGGATTAAATGCTTTTTGCCTATTAAATATAAATGAATTTAAAGGACTTTCATTAAGTGTTTAAGATAGCGTATGAAGATGATCCTAACGATATTATGAATGGTTCTATATGTAGATTACGAGGCTACGAATAATTCTTAAGCGAGTTGCAAGACAGAAATAAGTTGGAAGTCGAGAATTTGTCTTTTGGGTGTTAAGAAAGCTAGTCCCCTTCTTTCTGCTGCGTGATCCTTAATAATATAAACCTTTACGTCGTACCATAATATCATTGTTTCCGCAAATGCTAGAAATCCACGAATCTCGCGATCCTTATGATGTTATTGAGCTCCCAAAGGCATGATTCTTTTCTTACCAAACTATGCTTGAATTCCATGAAAACTCTCATTTCCAAGAATGTTAGAGATTCATGACTTTTAAAGTTTCTATGATGGTAGAATGGAATAATTTCTTATATGATAACCATGATGATGATCATGAGGGATTTATTTATCCAAGCTCCAAGGCATCTGATTTCATGTTGTTATGAGATAATTTTATTCACAGATTTCCATGTACCCGAGCTATATATTATTATGATGACGATATGAGAACGTTGAACCATTTCTTGATGTCTCAATTTTGTTCATGGAAAGATGACTATTTCTTTTAAGATTCCAAAAGTATATATTGATGCCCTATGAGATTTATGGTCTTATTCTACGTTTTCTCTTAATTCTATTCTCCATTGATAGTCTCACTCTCTAAATTAATTGTTCCTTCAATTTGAGACAAAGCGACGATAATTATTCCATCAATATAATCATGAAGAGGTTACCGAACATGGTCAACTCCTTGTGGGTTTTGATTTCTTATGCATGCTTTATATATATATATGTATGTATTTTCTCAAACCTTGTTTTGAAGTAACTTGGGGGGACGTAGATGTGCACACCATCTAAGGTATATTTTATTGCCCCGGACGCGGGAGGCTTCGGACAAGTAATGATGATAACACCGAGCCTTAAATTGGTGAAAACTACTTATATATCACAAGCCTTCATGGCCGGGCATGTTTCTCACACCGAACCTTTGGCCGGGCATGTAACTATGTATATGTATGAAATGTTTTTTTTAAAAAGGTTAAGCATGCATGACATCCGCCTTATGAGGCATCCGGATGGGTTATCTCTCTTACTCATTGTTACTTTTCATATCTATATTATGTATTATTCATGCCTTACATACTCGCACATTATTCGTACCGACTACAAAAAGGGCCTGGCGTTTCATGCCACGTGTATACAGACGAGTAGAGGATATAGCTAGAAGATGTTCCAATGGAAGATTTCTTTATAAGCTATGATCCATGTCATGGTATAATGATTTATGTTAGAATAGTCCAGTCACGTATATAGTAGATCGGGCTTTGCAAGGCGCTCGTAAGCCGATGTATTATCATAACTTTACAGATTTCATATGATTGCAGATCTTACTTGATTTGATAAAGACGAAAAGAATATTTTTTTTCTGAAAAGCTTCCGTTATGCATTTCAATTCATGACCTGCAAGTCCAGTGAGATTAAGAGTTATAACGAGAACTTGGTTCGCTCGACTCTAAGTAAGGATCGGGTGCCCATCATACCCATCTATGACTTGTACCAAATTATTTGGAAATGTTGATAGTATCTGATTTGGATTTAGGAAAGATAATTGAACTACATGTTTGGTTTTATGATAAAGAACTACATGTTTGATTTTTTCTCAATGTATTAAGACATTACTTTAAACAAATTTTGTTTTGTCTCTCATGCTTTATCAAAAATGATAGACAATATTAGTTATGAATCATGAGAGACATAATGTTCGAATTGTGGGAACTGAGTATGCTATGGAATTCATTCTAGGAAAACTAGTGCGATTGCTAAACAATATTAGTATCTGTATAAATTTGTTATACTTTTTTAGAAACTTAAAGAAGGTTATCCATGTCCATCAATGAAAATATTAAACCACTGAACAAGAGGTTTTTGACTAACGAATTTGTGCATAATACAACAGAAGTATGATTCATCTGAAAGGGGTTGTGTAATGAGTGAGACTAATGTTGTCAAAGTAACACTTATGGCGTTTAAGCTTGAAGCGAGACGCAAAACATGTTGAGTGTTTAGCCTTGCTATAGGTGCTTCAATGTCGTCATCAAGGCTCTAAGACATACTTTTCCTTGCTAATGATCGTAATCCCAAAGATGAGACACTATATATATATATATATATATATATTTATATATTCTCTGTCCCTATATTTATTATTCATGTATATGATTATTAGTCTTGGACTACACATACATATTTGTATTGTTTTCTCCATTTGCGCCTTTTTTCATTAAAACTCACACTTTATTTGCGTTTTGCACTTAATGCCCAAAGGACCTTAGAACTTTTTTTGTGCTTTTCGTTTTTGATAACACTGGAGTGACATAAATTGAAAGGTTAATTTGCAATAGAATGGAAAAATATACCTCGACAGAAAGGGAGTTTTTTGTGCTATCACCAGAGTAAGACTAGAATTCTGCTTGATGTCTAGATGAATGGTCGGATACATGAAAATTTAAGAAGGGAAAAGCATTAGAGTTCAGTTATGTATGTGATGCTTTAAAAGTGGAACAAGTATCTAATTCATGAAAAATACACCGGAAGTGTATACAATATATGTGTTGACAGAACATATATAACATGAGTAAAACAGATACTAGTATCCACTGATTCTTGAAGTATTTTCTAGAATTTATCAAACTATTACCATTGCTGTAGCGATCATGAGCTCATGATATCTCTGATGGTCACAATTTATGTGTCTAGTTTTGATAGCTCCTTATTCTATCAAAAGCTTCAACGGACATGGTAGACAAGGAAATGAACGTTTCTTATCATGTGACTTGGAAATCTGAATTGCAATACTATGAGTGTGGTCGTAATTACCATACTGTTGGAGCTACTCTGCCTAAGGAGCCGACCATGCCATCTATTTTGTTCGTCTGTACTAAAGAACTCCTATCTGAACAAGAGAACTAAGTGATGTTTATAGCAGCTTGCTGACATGTGATTTTTGTGATATGTTCTTTGTGTAGTTGTTGAACCGCCAATTAATTAAGTTTCTATTTTTTCCAGGAAGAGCTATCATGTAACCAATTAATTCTAGTTTATGCATTATTCGATTTTCCAAGTTAGTAGTGTGCCTTTTCTTTAAAGGAATTGTGACCAATCCCCTTCTTCTATCATTATGCCCCTTTCTTTTGGAGTTTGGAGTTTTGGGACGTTGTTATGATATTCGTCCAATTACCAATATCTGTGTCATTGTCCAAATAACTGTGAAGTTACTCTAGTGTGGCTATGCTTAGTGCATTGTATTTCTCATTTCTTTAGCAAACCGTGCTTATGATTAAGATTCTCCTTTTTCTGACTTGTATTCATGCTGGACGAGCAAGCCGAAGGGTATACAGGGGATGTTTTCATTCTCCGGCGTGTAGAGGTTGCACTTCCAGTGTATGTTTTGGATGTGAGAGTAAATTGCCCTACTACATGTTAGTTACTTGTGGAATTTCAATGCATTGTGGATGAGAGAAAAAAAAAAAAAAAAAAAAAAAATATATATATATATAAATATATATATATATACTAAACCTTTTGATTTGCTAATACTATTAATAGATACATATATACATACATATGATGTTTAAGTTATATATATATAATATATAATATATTAAAAGTGGAACAAGTACCTTTAAAATTAGATTAATTTTGCCCTTAACTAAATCAAAATGTGTTTAAATCTAATTAATATATATTTTAATTACATAAAGGCAGATTTACTAGTATCCACTTTGATTCTTTAACTATGGCATTGTAAATTTAATTAAACTAATTAATTCTATCTTTCATCTTCCTCAGAAATGATTCTCTGATGGTCTAATTATTTTGGGCAAATAAACCGGTGCCAAGAATTTATCAAACCAACCAATCAAGTTAATTAATATAGCTATTAGTCTGTTTGTTGTGCTTCATAAGATATTTTTTGAGTATTGTACGCTGAATCAGCCACCATAAAGTCTCTTGAGTATATCACATATAATGCTTATGCATTTGGTATTCTTTGTATTAATTTCTATGCTAGATTATAAAACGTCTGTGCTAATGTAGAAAACGTTCCATAATAAATACGCTAATAGACAAAAGAGATGACCAGTAACATCAACCAAAATTTAGTAGCATTACAACCTTCTACGTTGCTAGAATACAAAGAGTTGCATATTTCAATGCATTGAATCCCATAGTTAAATGTAGATTATTGCCGTTGATAAATGTGTGAAAAGAAGCCAAAGATACACTAACCATGAAGGTACTATATAAAGCCAAGAAAGAGTTTCCATTTCCCTCAAGTTTCCCTCTCCATTCATATGGGATCTAAAGCTTCATCCAGATTTTCAAATACTAATCCATTATTTCTCAACGTCAAAGTTAAGATTAGCTATTGAAACAAGCTATTGGATTTTTGCAGGATATTTGTAAAAGGATTTTCTTTTTAGTGTAGAGAAGCATTAGTTCTACAGTTGAAGAAGATGCTCAAGGCACGTATTTTTTATTTTTTTTGCTAGAGCTTAAGAAGTCCAGCACAATATTAGTTTTGAAAGAAAAGATCTTTATATATCACTGACATTGAACGTTTATCTCATTTGCGTAGCATATAGTGTTTTACTTTTTTTCATTCAAAAATTGTACTTGTACTTTAGTCGATTGTTTTTATTATACCTTTCATTTTCTTTTTACCGGAAAGAAGTTGTTATTTCTTAAAAATTTAATTAGTAAGCTTGGTATACAAAACGTGACAGCAAAATCTCAATTACGTTTTTGTTATTTTTTGTTACTAAACACATGTTTCAATAATTTTATGTTGTTATTTATTAAATAATTGGGGATACAATATATATATATATATATATATATATGTGTGTGTATTAATAGTATTAGCAAATCAAAAGGTTTAGGTATTAATTGAAGCAAGTGATAATATGATGTTTAAGTAATTTTGTATGAAAAGTGACTTCCACCAATAAAAAAATGTCAGCTATTTTTCAACTGTTAAATTTTTTTGGTAATCTTTGAAAAGGCAAAAAAAAAAAAAAAAAAAAGGTCTAATATTACTCTTGTGGTTTGTGAAACGGTCTACTTTTAAAATTCCAACTTAAAAAAAAATAAATTATTATTACTTCTATTGATAAACAAAGCACTTGTCATTTAACTCTTCAGAAATGTGTTTATTACTAGTTATTACACAAGATGACTCAATGAGATTGCTATTATGCACAACAGAAGAAGCATTTAGTTGGAATTTTGCTCGACTTAAAGCTTTTTTTTGGGAATGGGATACAACTCCTCTACATAATTTTTGTGTCATATTCGGAAGGAGCAGAATAGGAGATGCTTTGGAGTAATACCTATCCTGAGTTTAGTTGGAATTTTACCTGTATTGAAGCTTCATTTTTCAGCGTAACATCCGTAGAAGTGCTACATGATCTTTCAGCATTCCTATTGCCATTTATATCTGGACATTTGCAATACAAAACAACCAGTTAATCAAAGACAATATATCAAACTTTTTCTGGTCCATAACAAGCACGTTTCATTGAACTCATGTAAACTGGTTAAAGTATTTAAAGAGGTTCCATTACCTAATCAAGTTGCAGGAACATTTCTTCTCTCTTTGCAGTCTCTTCCTCACTTCCTTGCATCTCCGCAAACTCAAAAGTCATGAAAGATAAATTTACAGATCATCGAACCGATAGAATACTAACATAAGCTCTCAGAACTCACTATCACAGTGACAACAAAAGGAAAAAAAAATCCCCACAAAAGAAAAGCAGTTGATTAACGAAATTCAGGTAACAGAAAAGATAAACTTTACAATCATTGAACCGATAAAGTACCGAACCAGAAAATCTCTAAACAAAGGTTAGTTAATCCAGAAGGACATCTGATTTCCAACATATCAGACATTCAACTTTTATCAATCCAAAGTGAGGCTACAAACATATTACTTAAACTAGTTTCTGAACACGTGCATTGCACGTGTATCCCAATATCATGAATATAAACTTTTTAAAATAAAAATTATACTATTGAAAGATGTGGGTAAAATATATGTGTGTGTGTGTGTGTATGTATGAAGTGAAAAAATGAAAGCTGAAAATGACTAATGGTGTAATTGACATGCGAAGGTAAACAATTATATTTAGTTAGGTAGGTCTATTTTGTAATTACATTACAAACAGGTGATATGATCATCTACCTCGCCAAATATTTCTCTATATACGATGTTTTTGGAGTATGCTTGACGTTCGATGCCCTGTAGAACCATAACTCTGGTTAGCGATTGACATTAATACCCTTTTTAAAGATGCAATATACAGTCATCCATTAAATCAGATGTATGAAAAATGAATTATCAATCAAGTATATAGCAAGTGACAATAAAAGAATTTCCAACAAACTAAGCAAAATGATGCAAAAATTACTTTAAAATATGTATTGTGTAGCTAACAGGGACAACCATACTTCAACCCCTAAAAATTAAGAAGAAAAGCAGCATCACTAGTATAATCAATAAGCTATTCTCAAAGAAGAATGTATCTATTTTACTTCCAGTAAACAGGAGACTTAAGTGAAATAGAGAATCAAAATCAAAAAGTAAATGGTTGACTGATCTTCCTGTTGCTTATTGGCTCTTTAATTTGTTGCATGAGCTTTTTCCTTCCTCTTAACTTTAGCATTGCTGTTCTTCTCCTCTGCTGGCTTGATACACTTTTTTGCCTTTGTAGCCATGAATACTCTAGAGAGAAA
Organism: Lycium ferocissimum; assembly: GCF_029784015.1. Taxonomy (NCBI): domain Eukaryota; kingdom Viridiplantae; phylum Streptophyta; class Magnoliopsida; order Solanales; family Solanaceae; genus Lycium; species Lycium ferocissimum. The sequence goes on along the minus strand of NC_081350.1, from coordinate 48,493,637 downwards.
ATTTGGCGAAGAAAATATTATTTCTTTTTGATTTATGTTGTGGGATTTCACTGGGTATGTTGTTGTTGATTTATATGTTTCAAGTGAAAGAATAGCATGAATTCACAAAATTTGAAGTAGTAGAATTCTCAATCTAAAAGCTATCATGGGATCTTGAAATTGGCCTTGCGGAAGGAGAAGAATCACTTTAAAGGTCTAAGACTCTTTAATGTCAAATCAATTAGGCTGCATATGTTCATGGCCAAAATATTTAGAAGATAACGGTACAAGGAGAAGAAAAGCAGAGAAATTTCAGAAAAGAATAAATGCTAAGTAATAATGAGGAAGAAAAGAATTCAATTCATTCATATAATGTAGGAATATGCAAGAATTTGAAATGACAAAAATATCGACGCTAAAGTCTTTAAGGTCTTTTCACACTCCCTATTTAAGATTTTTTAAGAAGATTAGCAATTACTATTATGTACTTATTACAATTATTATGAAACAATCAATTCATTTCTCTAATACATTGAGAACGGCTGGTTTAAGTCGTCCTTCCAGTTTCCACATACTGTGAACTCTGACGACTTTCACAAGAAAGTCAAAAGTTTTATTATTATTTAATATTAATTACATTAGATGTTTTATGTTTTATTACAATGTAATTTACAATAGAGGAAAAATGGTAATCCGACTTTGAAGATAGGAGATTCCCACTTTTAGTATAATATGATATAATTGACATATGTGTCTTTCAACTATAAATACAATATTAAGTAGTATGTATATATTTACGAAACTATCTTCACTAGAACATATTCAACGATGCACTTTTGTATATTTAGATTACTATGTAACGATTAAGTAAGAGTTAATGGTCAAAAACACACCTAATGTATCACTTTTCGCGAGTTTCATACCTCAACTATCTATTGTTTCCTTTTCCTACACAAACTATCTCTCCCTTTGTATTAAACATAGCTCGATCCTGAGTTGCTGGTCAAAAGGCCCGATACATGCTCCATTTTTAGTTTAAATAAAAAGAGTGGCTATTTTTGTCCACCTAATTTAATTAGGACGTTTATTAGTGATTTTAGTGAATTAGTGATTTTAAATAAATGGGTAAAAGTTAAGGGGTTTAAAAACAAAATTAGGGTTCTAAAATAAGAATGGGTAAAAGTGCTCAGCCATGATTCTCCCCATTAGCTTCAATTTCAGCGTGAATATCGTTTAGTTGTTTTTTTTTTTTTTTTAATTTAGGTACAGAAATGTGTGATTCTATAAAATTCTAGGACTGTGTAAAATTTGTAGGTTCATTGTGAGATTGTACAAAATTCTAGGGTTCATGGAGAAATAAGAAGGAAAAGAAGGAAAATGGGGAAGAAAATATGAGAAATGAAGAAGAAGAAGAAGAAAGGAAAAGAAAATACGGAAAAGGCTCAAATATGTCATCGAACTATTAGAAAAAACTCATTCATGCCACTCGTTAATAGTTGGGCTAAAAAATGCCACCACTGTTACCATTTTGGGTCATATATATCATTACTCATTAACCGAATTCTACTACTACCAGATTTTGCCACGTGGCATTATCTTAATGTTACACCTCGGTAATTTCGTGACGTTGTGTCGCGAATGGACTGGCGACGGTCAAGGCGGACATGAGACCCTTCACGACTACAAGGGAGTGATTGGCAACCTTAAGGTATATGCGATAAGATTCTTAGGTTGTCGTACTTGGCGAAACTAGGCTCGTCGTGAAAGTGAAGTATAAGTTACGTTTGGGAAGGATTTCATGGGCGTCGAGCTAAGGAATGTTTAGCAAGGATTTAAAGACGAGTTATAACGTCCATTAGATCTTTAAGGAGGTCGCTTCAGTCAAAGTCTTATGGAGGATTCCGGAAATAAGTTTAGAGGTCGAAAAATGTTTAACTTGAGAGAAATTGCGTATTATGATATTATGGATGTTGTTGTGTTGCTTGGGAGCTGTTTTGGTTATATGAGGAAAAGAGTCGAAACCGAAATGCTGCCCAATTTTTTAGCTTTATGTTAGTTTAAACTTAAGTATGCCTTCAACAATCTTTCTAGAATCCTCTTATAGGTAGAATCGTAACGAAAGCCGAGAGCTCTTAGTCCCGTTAAGGAGATATGTGAGGCTATCCCCTTCTTCTTTCAAAGGCATACCCCTATATGTTGATTTTGTATATGTTATTCTCTATATTTTCACTTCTAAATTTTAATAAGGAATCTTAAAACTCCAACTCGAAAGATTTCCAAGTTTAGCATTCTACATCTCTATAAAGCACCGTTGAGTTATAAAAACACATAAAGCAATTTGTATTTAAAAAAAAAAGCACGAGTATAAAAGAGAGTCTACTAATGAGGACCTTATGATGAGCGCACTTTTATTTGGGCTCTCATGCATGCTACGTATATTATATATATATATACATCAGTGCCTATTATGAGATCGGGCCGTATGTTCCACGGCAATATATGACATATATATGGTATGTTACGCGTATGCATGCATGGCTCCGCCTTAAGAGGCAAGCTTCTCCCGCTATCTTTTCATCTTTGTTTGACTTCGTTCTTCCTACTTTATGATATATATGCCTTACATACTCGACGTTGTTTACCCTAATTTTCTTCCCAAATTTGAGTTTTACTTGCACCAGCACTTCCATGAGGTGCCGTTTTGATATATTCTTTTGTGTACATATTTGGATATGATGGGGTCTGTCCCATCGCCATGACTCGTAGTTTCAAAAGGCTCGTAGATTCTTGTATGTCATATTTGTCATGTGCCCTCGACGTATATTACGTACATTATTCTTTTGCCGCCATGAATATGTGGACGTGTGTATGATTATGAAGCTTATATGATTACAGGTTAAGACGATAATGGTATAACAAGGGGGTCGTGACACTTAACCCTTCATTTTACGAGTGGTATATATGAGTCATTTCATAGTTCAGTGGCATATTTGAGCCTTTTTCCAATTCATGTATGAACCTCAATCTTTTTCTAGGTTTATGACAAGTTTGTCCCATATATTAATAACATTATCACTTTTTATGGAAAAAAAATCTAATCTTATTCTACATCTCTATGACCGTTTAAAAAACACATAAAATTTGTTTAAAAAAAAAAAGACGAGTATAAAAGAGAGTCTACTAATGAGGCATAGATGAGTAAGAAAAATACATATGAGTGTGACATATATATTTGAGCCTTCTCCCGACCACTAGTACATAGTACTGTTAGAGGTTTTACCCTAATTTTCTTACCAAATTTGAGTTTTACTTTTCCCTTGAAGGAAAGTCAAAGTATTACCATAATTGCTTTTACTTTTCCAAAATATAATTTTTAATGCTCTTTCTTGGAAGAAAAATTTTGTACATCTATAAATTGAAGACATCTTTCCCACAACTAGAACACAATAGCATCCACAATGTAGTCACTAAAGAGTCTTGTTTACGGGGAGATTTTTTTCTCCATAGTTTTTAATGCTTTCTTTTAAATTAGATTTTTTAATATGTAGGTCACTTGACTAAATTAAACCATATTATAATATTATGCTTTTTAGTATATTTTCTTTGTTGTCCGATTTATTATCGTTCAAGATTTGCAAATTATTAGCTTCCTCATGACGTTCTGATTATTTCGATCCAACAAGTACTAATAGGAACATTTGATCGTACTCACTCATTTTTGCAAGTTAAAGTAGTTGGTCACAATTTTGAGAAAAGGTGATTTTAAATAGAATGATCGATTCTTTTTGTTGTGAAGAAGAAATATAAATCTATATCTTCTCCCTGATGGCAGAAACAAAAAAACATTTTTTTTTTCAAACTGTAGCTTTTGTTGCAAGAATAGTTTTTTTTTATTTTTTTTATTTTTTTTTATTTTTTATTTTTTTTTTACCTAAAATCTAGTCATAGCATGTTCTTGAAAAAAGGAAACTTGGTGGGAAGCAAGAAAGGAAACAAATTAAAATATTAGGAAAAGATGTCCCAAATCTCAATCAAATTTGGTAACACAGTAATTGATTGTCCCAAATCTCATTCTCAATCAAATTTGGTAACACAGTAATTCATTTTATAAATAGGTTAGATCAATATAGTTTCATTAAACCTTCAAGAAACATGTCTCAAAATCAGCAAGGTCCCTATTTTGCTATTCGTACATTTCCACCTGCGAATGACGTATCCGAGTTGATTCTTGATCGCAGTGTTAATGAAATTGAGGAGTTTGAGGTTGACATATCTGAGAGGATTCTTGCAATAATACAAGTAGTGGAGGCGGCACAGATATCCAAGAATATAGAAAAAAGAACTTATCATGCTCGTGATGCTATGAATATAGATGTTAATGAAGGTGATGCTGATGTTGAGAAACAAGAAGCATGTTGTATCTGCTTAATTGAATATCAAGATGAAGATACCATTGGCACACTTCAATGTGGCCATGAATTTCATGTAAAGTGCATCAGCAAGTGGTTGCAGAGGAAGAAAGCATGTCCCATTTGCAGAGCTCACACCAGTTTTTCCCACACATGACCGCCTACATCATTCTTAATCATGTGAATTCAATGAAAGTAGTATTGTTATTATTTTTATTTTTGCAGTAGTCATCTTAGAATCTATCCCTTTTTAGTCTTTCCTTTTCAAGATCTCATGTATGTAGTTGCTTGAGTACATTTCTTTAGCTGGTGAGCATTCTAAAGAAACTGAGCTAGAAAAAATTAGCCTACATTGTACGTTCGATATGTGATACTCATCTATAGATGATTTGGTTGGCAAAAGGACTGATCTTTGATGATCAGTTTTGTTTATTGGCTTGAAGAGGTCATATTTATCGTCCTATGAGTATGACCTTGGTTGATTACTTTCTAGAACAAAAAAACTAATTCCAACTTGAATTGTTTGGTTAATTGCATGTCTGAAGCATCTGCATGATGCTTGATGACTTTTGTTGTACAACTATGTCTCAATTCCTAGCTAGTTGGGAGGACTATATGAATCTTGCTAATCCATGTGGCTAAATTTAAACTCGTCTAAGTGCATCTATGTTTTGATGATTATCATAAATTAACTAGATTGCTGCTTCAGAAGCAACATTTCACAAGAGATATGAACTAATGTACTACTCCATTATTTCTCAAAAGAGGCTCTGTCTGGACACTAAGTTACCTAGTTTATTGATTAGTTTTGAACTTCTTTAGCGGTAGAAGGGCTTTCAAGTAACAACAGAAACCTATATTTGGGACTCAGTTACTAGTGGAACAAGAGGGGAAATATCGATTTCAAGTAATAAGTTGACATTCTTTCTCCAGCCTAACTAGGCTGTCAGTTTAGAAATTTGCAGTATAGAAATTTGAAGTTCTTGCAATATAGGACCAATGATGTTATAGCTTCTTGTGACACTTGTGTTTTTCTATGTGTCACTTGATCATTAGCATGCTCTTACCTATTGGAATAAGTTTCGATCATACGTACTTTTTCTCATCATTGACACATCTAGAAATGCTATAATTGTACTGATACTTACCTCCTTTTTTTATGAAACAGAAAATTAATCCTGTTTTATTACCTTATTTGATACATATTTCCATGTTTTGATAGATTCTAGTAATATTTCCATCAACAATGATCCAAATATTATTCTTCAGTTTCCAGGAATTCTCTCTTCCAGCATGCTTCTGGACTCAGCTTGTCTATTTAGAAAAGAGCAACTTTTACTAGAAGTAAAACAAGGCAATATTTTTTCAAGTAAGGTAATCAGACAGGATAAAATTTCTGATTCATAAAAAACAAAGAGGTAAGTAGTAGTACAATTATACATTGCTAAATGACTCAATGATGAGAAAAAATAGGTAGGATATTAAATTATTCCAATAGGTAAAATCCTACTAATGATCAAGTGATTACAGCAAAATACAAGTCAGAAGAAGCTAATTTGTCAGTTCTGTGTTCATTGCTTGAAAATTATTACCAATTGACAACTGGTTGGAACCGTCGCCATGTTAGAACCTTTGCTGAAATTATCCAAACATAAATGCATAATCAATAAACCCTTCAGTAAGGGAGTTTGATTTAAAGAAAATTGCAATTTGGCATTAATCAATCTCAGTTACTACAATAGTAAAAGTTTTGTTTAGAATAGACAGTAAAACCGAATCTCTTTTTTAATATATAACCTAACACTTCATTTCCTCTTCTGAAAGGCTAATGATCACTATATTGATTATGGTCAAAGATCACTACCAGAAAGTATAGAAATCACAACAAAATTTTTTATATTTGGCAACAACTTAGTTTTATTGTTAGCAAATGATTTTTTTGTTGCCAAAGAATTTAATTTTGTTGCCATAATATTGATTATTGTTGCAAAAAGTACTTTTGGCAAAAAAAAAAATTGTTGCACGTTGTTGCAATAACATCCGTTGGGAAAAGTTCATCCAATAAAATATTATTTTTTTGTTGTCAAAAGTACTTTTTGCAACAATAATCAACATATGGCAACAAAAAAAAATTTGTTGCCAAATATAATTTTTCCTGTAATGGTTAAACTATTTCACTTCTCATCACTAAATATAATTCAAGTCTTGTACAATTCATCACTTTAAGAATATTCAGAGAATGTTGATGATTTCTTTACTGATGAAAAACAAAAATAAACGCCAAGTGATGATCACTTAAATACATTGTCTCGGGTACCTGTCATGAAAGAGGTATCTCTTTTCAAGTTGATGCTTTCAATACTCAGGAATAATGTAACTCCCACATTTTGTTCTGATTCATGTATCACCTGCCTGCGCCGATATATGCTGTTTATATTCTTAGCAATCTAATGGTCCGATAATATCTACAGCAGAGACGGCTCAACTATAAAGCGAATAAAGCAATTGCTTGGGGCCCCAAAAAATCTCATAAAGATGTATTCTATGTATAAACTGTTGCCTCAACTGAAAGCAGTTTTTCAAAATTAAAATTGATAACATCTTATCTAAGATCAACAATGTCTCGAGAGAGATTGAATGGATTAGTTATATTATCAATTGAAAAGGAATTGTTAGAACAAACCGATTATAAAATAGTAATTAATGATTTCTCTGAAAAAGCTATAAAAGTAGACTTTAAATAAAAAATATATATGACGATTTTTTCTTTAAAAAAAAAAATAAAAAAAAATAGGGCTTCTGTTTGGAGTTTGGCTTGGGTCCCTGTCTATAGTGATGGTGTTTATAAATCCCTAAATGTGTGATTAAGAGATCTAAAACTGGTTTTGTCAAAATAGACAAGTAAACACAAACATGACAGAACAGGAAATGAAAAGAAGTCCACTTTTGAATTATTAAAAAGAACATAACACAAAAGAGGAATAGAACTTACATTATGCATTATGAGGGAATTGATTCCTTGGTGGTAAACGTGTTACAGGTTGTGCCCTGTGGAACCTGGACCATTTCCCACCTGAACGACATTAGCCTTCGTGTCAAGCAGTTGCTTACATCGTCAATGTGGACAGTGGCGGATCCAGGATTTTTATTCAGGGTGTTCGGAAAAAAGAAGAAGCTAAATATACACTATAATTTTTTGCCGAGGGTGTTCAAAAGTTAATATATGCACATAAAAACAGAAAATTTACCCTATATATACACTGTAATTTTTTGCCGAGGGTGTTCGGATGAACACCCTGGACAACACCTGCATCCGCCCCTGAATGTGGATTACACATGTTCATCTAATGAGGGGCCATCAACCTTAGCAAGAGCACGCGGTGAAATAATCCCACCTTTCATATAACATATAACCCTCAGAACACCTACTTTTTTTTTTTTTTTTTTTTTTTTTTGTGATTTACGCCTTAAGGAGGCGCAACCCTTTTATTTCATAAAAAGGAGCGGTACACATATCTGAGGTTGGGAAAACCGGACCAAAGCAATCATTTCTGTAAAATCCGAAAACATAAACTACCTAGAACAGGGGGTTAGAACTCCCATATGCAAAAGAGAAGTTCTCAGATACTTTAGCTACATTATACATACATGTTCTTCCTTTGTTTGTGTCTGATGGAAGCCACATTGTCTTTATCCAGAATGTAAGTCCCGACTGCCTCTTTTGGAAGATTCTTTATTTCAAAGACTATTTCTTCTTGACCATTCATACTCCATTTAGCCAATGCATCCGCGACTTGATTTGCTTCTCTATAACAGTGTTGAGCAATATAGTTTGTTTGAGAGAGCAATTGTTTTATTGTATGAATAGAGTCTTGTAACTCCCAAGCAATGTTGATTGTTCCTTCAAGCATGTTGATTATGATGAGAGAATCCCTTTCCAGAATTATGTTCCGAAAGCCATTAGAGATGCACCATTTCATTCCATATAAAAGACTTTAGCTTCTCGCTAGATTACTACTTCCCTTTCAGGGATTTTGCAAAAGCCGTGATGAGATTCCCATTCTTGTCCACGACAATGCCTCCGGCTCCAATATCATCCTCACAATTGTGACTGCCATCGGTGTTCAGCTTAATCCAGTTCAATGGTGGTCTAATCCACCTTACAATTATGCAATCAATTTTGGGAGACAAAAGCATATTTTGTTTGCAAAGTTCATGCCAAGGCCATTTCCAGCGTTTGTTATTGTTAGTCTTAGTGACTAACCATCTGATATGATAGCTTACCTGGTAAATAACCCTAGCCTTTGAGATTTTTGATTTTCCATATCTGTTTGAGCACCTTGATTTCCATATTTCCCAGAAAATGACAACAGGAATTACTTTGAGAAGATCTTTGTCAGACCATTTTCTGCTTTGACAAACCACCATTTCATCAACAAAGTCCTTAAGGTATTGTGTTCCCATGGAATTCCTCTAGGAATTCCAAAGAAATTCCATATAGTCCTAGCCAGCTCACCATCTAGGAAAGTATGATGAATAGTTTCATCTTTGGCCTGCAAACAACAACAACATTTAGTATCAACATCAATTCCTATCCTACTAATAATGTTATCAAAAGGTAATTTGTTTTTAAGCATTTTCCAAACTAGAAAAGACATTTTGAAAGGGATATATTTGTGCCAAATTTTGTGGAGAATTTGGTCAGTGTCTTGACTTTGTCTGATGATTCCCCATGCAGAGGAAGTTGAGAATTTTCCATTTGGAGAAGGCATCCAAATACTATAACATGGAAATTTGCGCTATCTTGTGGATCCCATTTAAGGAAACCGTCTAAAAGCTAAAAAAAAAAAAAAAAAAAAAAAAAAAAAAAAGCCTTTTGGGCCTAGGTAGTGACGTTTTCCAACTATATAAACCTCCCCAAACCATTCATCAAAATTGCCAGCATTGCACAAACCATTTCTTGAGCTTCAAGTTTACGTGTAGCCGAGAAGCTCATTTCTTCAAATCCTTAATTTTTTACAGGTGAAGTGTATCGATAATTGTTTTTGCTTGAGTAGTTCATTTCATTATCACATATTGGAAGTAAATTTCCTCTTCTTCCCGCTTCTACACAAAAAAGCTTCCGTCTTTAATGTAAGTTCTTTTTTTAAAAAAAAAATAGGCCTTCAATACAAGATTTATGTGCCAAAAAATTTCTCCGTAGAATATAATAGCTTTTCATGTGTAAGCAATGCAGTTCTTGCATATAGACAGTACATCATGTCATTTGTAACTATTTAAGGAATGAGGCCTCAAATATTAATAAACAATAAGATCTCTCTGCCTCCTCAAAACTCGGGGAATCCGGAGTCTTGGCTGGAAATGGGTTTAAATGGCATGGCTCTAACCTTTGGACTAATGTTCAACAACCAGCCACTATTGTTGAGCATTCAAAACCCGGCATGCCTTGCCCAGATCATCGCGGAGGGGATGAATTTGAGCACGGAAGCCTACAATCAATATCATTGGGGAATGACACCATGATTTCCGACCCACCAATATCAAGACCCGTACTAACCGTAGTGGGATCCATACACTCTTCCCCCACTGCCTCCAAATATACCATCGCCAAACCTCCCGTTCTACCACCCTCATCTGAATCCCTTGATATAGTGGATTCAACCACAACTTTCTCCAACATCTCCGGAGGTGATACACCTTCACCCACTCAGTCCTTCAACACTCACAACCCGCAAACTCCACCTCAAAACAACCTTCTAGCTACTCCACCAGAACCCGAAATCGAAACTCCCATCGCTCCCATCCCTACAATGGCTCAACAACGAGCGGTGAGAGACGAGCTTCTTCCTCTAAACAAAGTTCAAGTCTTCATAATCAAAGAGGAGACGACCAAAAAAATGTCGTTTGCAATGTTCCCCGCGTCTCAGGACACTTTTCGTGGACATTCAATCTCCAGTCATTCTGCACTAGGGGAAATTCTCTGTCTTCCTCATCCCAGTTCTCCACCACAGGAAGCAGAAGGATCGTCCAGAGTCATCGACTCAGGCAGTGAGGAGGCATCAAAATGCAGCCTCTGATTCTTCTGATTCGGATTTCGACTCCCCTCCATGCAAAATGAACTTTATCTTGTGGAATCGTAGGGGTTCACTAGACCCTAACTTTAAACGTAGCTTTCGCTCCATGGTTGACTACCATCGTCCCACCATGGTTTTACTCCTAGAAACTCATATGAATGATCATCAGTCTCTTGTTGATGATTTTTATTTTACTAACATGTCTGAAGTGGCGGCTGTGGGACAGTCCGGAGGGATGGTTTCATTATGGGATAATGTAGTTCTAAAGGTTGGAAATATAGCCATGAGCAATCAGGAAATTCACTGCACTATCCAGGTATGCTGTACTACTCAATCTTGGCCGTTTTCGGGTATTTATGCTAGTACAATTGCTACTAATCGTTATATCTTGTGGAACAATTTAATGCAAATTGCTGAAACTTACAAAGGATCTTGGCTAATCGGCGGTGATTTTAACGAAATACTTACCCAATTCGATCAAATGGGGTGGTAGACATATTAATAATCACCGGGCTTCTAAGTTTGTTGACTGTATCAACCATTGCCAGTTAATTGATCTAGGCCACAAAGGCTCTCGATACACTTGGACTAATAAATGTACACGTGCTCATAACATTTTAGAACGCCTTGATCGTGCCTTTGCCACTTATGATTGGATAAACCTCTTTCCTGACGTAGAAGTTCGTCATCTCCCAAGACTTCACTCGGATCATAACCCCATTCTCATAACGCTGTTTCCTCAATTAAATCACAGATCTCCTATATTTTGATTTGAAACTATTTGGATGTCACATCTTGAATTTCCAAATGTTATTTCTCATAGTTGGCAAAACTCCAATAGCTTACCACAAAGCATTACCAATTTCCAACAGAACGTTAAAATCTGGAATATTAACACTTTTGGTAACCTTTTTTACAAGAAAAATAAGCTCATTAGGCGTTTGAATGGTATAAAAATATCTATAAACTATCCAACAAGCCTTTTTCTCCAGAATCTTGAAAAATCCTTACTTGTTGAATACCATTCTATCCTAAAACAAGAGGAGGATTTTTGGCATTTAAAATCTAGAATTAATTGGCTCAATAATGGTGATGCAAACACCAAGATTTTTCACTTATCAACTCTTCAACGTAGAGGAAAAATCTCATTACTGCACTCAAAGACACTGCTGGAAATTGGTTTTATGATCCTATCCAAATCCATACCCCCCATCCTTCAATCTTATACTACTCTTTTCACTACCGAATAATAATTCCCCCGTCGATTCTCTACCTCATTTGAGTCCTCTTCCCCCACCTCTAGATTTTCAACTCTTGCAACCTATATCCGATGAGGAAATTCACCACACTCTTCTCTCCTTTGGGCCTCTTAAAGCACCTGGGCAGGAAGGTATGCACCCAATTTTCTTCCAAAAATATTGGCCTATTGTGGGAAATTCATTAACTGACTTTTGCAAACACATCTTTGCCACTGCTATCATGCCCCAAGAGGTCAATCAAACTTTTTTGTGTCTTGTCCCTAAGGTTACAACTCCCACAACAATCCTCCAATTTGGTCCTATGGGGTTATGTAATACTATTTATAAGCCAGTCACGAAATTACTGTCCGTCGTCTCAAGCCTTACCTAGAAAAAGTCGTTAGTCCAAACCAATCAAGTTTCCTTCAAGGACGACGACCAGTGGGTAATGCCATCATTGTCCAAGAACTCCTCTCTAGTTTCCGTAGTAAACATGGAAAAATAGGCAGCATGCTTGTTAAACTAGATTTGGAGAAAGCTTTTGATCAATTAGAATGGTCCCTCATTAGATGAGCCCTTATTTACTTCCATCTTCCAAATCATCTGATTAAATTAATCATGTCCTGTGTTTCCACATATTCCATCTCTATCCCCATCAATGGAACAAGGACTGATTTTTTTCGTCCTACACAAGGGATTCGTCAGGGAGATCCCTTATCCCCGTATCTATTTATAATGTGTATGGAACTACTTTCACAAATTAACCACCTTCGTGTACAGGCAAAGGAATGGTTTCTCCTTATATTAGGACATAGAGGACCACCTATATCACATCTTCTCTATGCCGATGATATAATCCTACTTTCTAGTGTCCAACAATCTAGTTGCCATGCCATTATAGATGCCCTCACCATGTTTTCTAGTGCTTCTGGAAAAAAAAATTAATTTTGACAAATCCAGAATATTGTTCTCCAATAACTGCTCCGCACAGGACAAACCCTTTGTCAGTCAGTCTCTTAATATGAAGGAAGCCACTACAATTGGAAAGTATCTAGGTTTTCCTTTATCCTCCAAGCGTTACCAACGTAGTTATTTTCAATTCCTTATCTATAATTTTAAAATCGATTGGCAGGCTGGAAAACTAAATTCCTCAATCTTGCGGGTAGAGTTACCTTGATAAGATCCACCCTTAACAGTCTTGTATATCATGTTATGCAGTTCACTCTGCTTCCCACGAATGTTATCAAAACACTTGAACAATTTCAACGCAACTCCCTATGGGGCACTACCCTACAATGTCGCAAGCTGCATCTTATTAAATGGAATACTATTACCACCCATAGAGCATGTGGTGGGTTAGGCATCCCATCTCTCACTTTTAAAAACCAGGCCCTCATTGCCAACCTTGCTTGGCGGCTTGTACAAAATCCATCCACTCTTTGGGTAACAATTCTCACTAATCATTACATTCCTCACAGTGCTAGTCCCAAAAAGATAGTCACCCCCCAGTGGAAGACTATTCTCAAAACATGGCTAACTTTCCAAAAAAGAATGCAATGGAAAGTCGGTAATGGACATGATATAAATTTTTGAGAGGACTCCTGGATTGCTCCTAATTATACCCTCCGTCAACATTTAATAGGTCCTCTACCTAGACATAAAGATTCTAAATCAGTGGCCAATTATATTATCCGCTCCCACTGGAATCTTGATCCTCTACTCTTTTCTCTACCTGACTCCATACACCATCGGATTGTTTCTCATCATATTCCTACCTATCCTAACTGTAAAGCCATTCAAATATGGGGTCTCACCTCTAGTGGACTCTTTAGTATAAAATCACTCTATAAGTTTTTGGATCAAACATCCACCAACCGGACATCTCATTCCTTCAAATGGATTTGGAAACTTCCTATTCCTCCAAGACTTCAACATTTCATATGGCTAGCTTGCCACCAACGTCTCCCCACCGCATCCTATCTTACTTACCTTAAAATAGCCATATCTGCTGAATGTTTCCAAGGCAACAACGCTGTAGAAACTATATCCCATATCCTACTATATTGTCCCAAGGCTGTCCACTTCTAGACACATTTTCGGTTGCATCAGATCATTCAATCTCTAAACACTCATGATATTGCACCTCTCATATGGATAACGATACATTTCCACACATCACTCCATCCATATTGATTTGTTTTGGTTTTTGGGCATTTTGGAATAATCGTAATGATAACTTTTCCAATCATACTCATAAATTACCTAATCCTCAATTGACCGTCACCAAGATCCTAGAATATTGTACCTTAGGTCAAAATAATACCCCCCCCAAAACACCTCGGACACCTCTATGGCTTAAATGGCTTCCACCAATATCTAACACTTTTAAATTGAATACAGATGGTGCTTGTATTAAGGCTACCGGACGAGGAGGGCTGGGGGGAGTTATTTGTGATTCCACTGGCCAATGGGTTCTTGGTTACATGGTTTTTCTTGCCAGTACCGATAGCCCTTCGGAGCTACTCGCTCTCTACCATGGCCTTAAATTAGCACTATTACACAATTTTCAACCCATTGTCATTGAGATAGATGCTCAAGAGGTACTTCGCCTCTTGCATTATCCTAACTCATAATTTACTCAAATTTTACGTGGTTTCAGGTGGCTCCTCCAACAACTGAATGATCCAACAATAGTGCACTCGTACAGAGAGACCAACATTGTTGCTGATGTGCTTGCAAAAACTGCTTCAAGTGGCGATTTTTGAATGAAATCTCTGTTTTGGAAGAACCACCCCATTTTGTCACAAGTATACTCGCAGCTGATCAAAGAGGAGAAGCTAAACAGCGATTAATACCAGCTGGAAATACAACTAGTCATAGCGTAGCACCTAGTTCTAGTCATAGTGTAGCACTACGTTTTAATGTAGTTTCTCGGTGGCGGAGCTAGAAATTTTATCAAGGGTGTTCGAATTCATATAATCTATATATTAAGGGCATTCAATATGTAATATATATTTGTAATTCGTAATAATTGAAACGTTTACACGGTATAATTTTTCGGCGAAGAGTGTTCGGTTGAACACCCTTGCCGGGTTGTGGCTCCGCCACTGTAGTTTCTTATTCACCACTTTCTCATCTTTTGTGTAAGACTGACCCACTGTCTTCGGACGGGCCACTGGCCAACTCTCCCTGTACTAATATTTAGTTAATATTACGTTTATCTTTCTTGACCGGAGAAAAAAAAACAATAAGATCTCTCTGTTGTTTTCTTACGCCTCTTAGAATGGTCTACGTTTTACAAAAATGATATTTTGCAAAACGTTGGCTAATCTACGTTTTACAAAATATAATTTTTGTAAAACGTGAACCATTCCACGTTTTGGACCATTTCACGTTTTACAAAGTATATTTTTTGTAAAACGTAGACCATTCCACGTTTTACAAAATATAATTTTTGTACTGGTCTACATTTTACTTAATTTTTTATTTTATTTTGTAATTTCGAAATCTGACAATGTAAATTATTATTTTTTGGTATAACGTAGGGTGCTCCACGATAAGTCCCTTTTGGTTTATCATGAAAAGGACAATCCTTTTTGGGTTTTTTGTGGAAAAGTCATGCCCTTTAGGCTCCGGACCCAAATAGGATGTGGTATGCACAACTATGTCAGTAGAGCAGAATGTTACAAATGCAAGACACCTAGGGATGTTGGTGAGCCATCTTCTTAGTGATTCTAGTACTGCATAGTCTGACATTTTACTTTTTGACACCATATTTCATTAATTTACTAACACCTTGTTCATTTCTCTGTTTTCCTGGAGGCGACCTAGGTAAAGTGAGTTTTCTCTGAGGGACGCGGCGACACTAAATATTTATTGAAGATTTAACCTTCAAATACCCTTTTTCTTTTGTTTTTCTCTTCTCTCTTTCTTTTAGTTTCTCGTTTCTTCTTTCTTTGGATAAGTTTCTCAAAAGACCCTTAATTATGGCCAATTGCCAAATTTTGTGGGAATAAATATATGGAAATATTTATTACTCTAACTATGGTTAAGATCTTATTTAAAAATGGAACATAGGTCACCCTTCCAACCAAGTAATAACTTGGAGAAAATGAAGACATAGGAAATAAACATTTTTTTGCACGGATTGCCCTTCTTTTTGGGGGGTCTTTAAATTTTGCCCCCTTCGCTTGGATACCTGAGGTTCTGGGTTCGAATTTCCGCTCAAGCATAAAATAAAAAAATAACTTCGCAAGGCAGTGCTGGAGGGAGTATATCTTGGGATCCAACATACAATCCTTAAGGAAAAACTAAAGTTATGCCAGAGGGGGCAGACTTTGCCTTGAGACATATATTTTATTTTTTTTACTTTTCAAGACAAACTTTTAATTATGCCTTGAGGAAAAGTTCCGTCTTATGGGGCATACTTTTAGTTATGCCTTAACTAAAAGTGTGCCTCATAAAATATAACTAAAAGTATGCCCCATAAGGCGGAACTTTTCCTTAAAGCAAACTTTTGGCGGAACTTTTGGTTATGTCTTAATTAAAAGTCTGTCCCATAAGGCATAGTTCCTTAAGGAAAAGTTTTGCTTCATAATGCATAACTAAAGTTATGCCGGAGGAGGCAGACTTTGCCTTGAGACATATATTTAATTAATTTTTTTTTACTTTTCAAGGCAAACTTTTAATTATGCCTTAAGGAAAAGTTCCGCCTTATGGGGCATACTTTTAGTTATGCCTTAACTAAAAGTATGCCCCATAAAATATAACTAAAAGTATGCTCCATAAGGCGGAACTTTTCCTTAAGGCAAATTTTTGGCGGAACTTTTCCTTAAGGCAAACTTTTAGTTTGCCTTAAGAAAAAGTTCTGCCTTATGAGGCATACTTTTGGTTATGCCTTAATTAAAAGTCTGCCCCATAAGACATAGTTCCTTAAGAAAAAGTTTTGCCCCATAAGACATAGCTAAACTATGTCTTGAGGAAAAGTTATGCCCCCTCGGGCATAACTTTAGTTTTTCCTTAAGGACTTTATGCCGGATCCGGCATACACTCCCTCCAGCCCTGCCTTGCGAAATTATTTTTTTATTTTATGCCTGAGCGGGGGTTCGAACCCAGAACCTCAGGTATCCAAGCTAAGGGTAAAACTTAAAGACCACAAATATGAGGGGCAAAATTTAAAGACCGCAAATATGAGGGGCAAAATTGAAAGACCACCCCAAAAAAAGGGCAATTTTTCGAATTGCCCGGAAATAAAGAGGAGTTGGACCCCTAATAGTTGAGGTTGGCTATTAAGACCTATATCCATTCCGATATATTCACTCTTATTTTATTTTCACACTATATAATCTATCTTTTCAAGAGTTATGACCCTTTAGGCGTTATCAAAATTCAAGATTCTTTAAAACCCTTAAACCCAATTGGCTCGAAGAAATTCATTGAAAATAAAAGGCATAATACATAAATAAGCCCTCAAATTTAGCCTCAACTGGCAAGTATGCCCTCCAACGTTAGGTGCGCACAAGTAGGCACCTCAACTTGTATAAAGTTGAAAAAGTAAACACAAATGTTGACGTAGAACTGACGTGGCACATAAATTTTTGAGGTGCCAAGTCAGCGCTACATCTGTGCCACGTGAGCATTCATGTTTACGTGTTCAACTTTATACTTGAGGTGCCTACTTATGCACACCTAAAGTTAGAGGGCATCCTTGTCAGCGGAGACCAAGTTTGAGGGCCTATTTATGTATTCTGCCAAAATAAAATATATCGCTTAAATAACAAAGTCAAACGGAGCAAACTAAATCTTGCCAACATGATCAATATGAAAATAAGAGACCTTTGTTTGAACCTTATTACTTATGAAATAAATAAATAAAACATAAATCACGGTTATCAATTAACAAACATAATTTACGGCTTTAACTATTAATGAATTTATTTTTAGATCATCAGGTTTTCTAAAGAATATCGGTAGGTAAGTTTTCTTCAAAATAAAATACACTCCTCTAGCTAATTCAATTTGTTTGTCTTATTTTCTTTTTACTCCGTTTCTAAAAAATATATTTCTTTTCTTTTCACTACTAAAAAAAGGAGAAAAACTGATGACGAAAACCGACGGACCGCGTCGATTTTTTTAATGAAACCGATGGGAAACCGACCGTTTACAGTCCTTCGGTTTACATAGCCTCGCTTTTTAGAAACCGACGGACCACGTCGGTTCTTTCCGACGGACTGAGCCGGTTCTTTCCGACGGACTGCGTCGGTTACGTGGTCCGTCGGGTTTTATCCAATAATTTTAAAAAAATTAAAAAATTAAAAAACCGATTTTTGATCTTATATAAAAACAATATATATTTATGAAAAACCGATGCACTGCGTCAGTTTTTTATTTAAATTTTTTTATTTTAAATAAAAAATCAATACAGTGTGTCGGTTTTTTCATAAAATTTAAGAATTAATTTTCAGAAAATCGACGGACTGAGTCAGTTTTCTGGAAAATTTCGTGCATGCAATTCATGCATTTTCTGCAACCACACACACACGTAAACCGAGTACCAAAAATTTAACAAAAACTAGCATTAAAATGCTCCAAATCAATTCTAAAAGAGCTACAACACATATATAAAATCACCCTAAGTAATAATAAAACACATCAAACACTATCTAAACACATCAAATACGATCTGAATAGACCTTCAAAGTTCAGAAATATTTACATATTCAACCAAAAGTACCATTAACTATTTTTAACATAAGTCCAGTATTAAATCCAAACTACTACAACTGATCATCCGGTGTCCAGGCTACGTAATCACCGTCATCATCATCTTTTGGGGAGGGGCGGGTGTTATATCCCGTATTTTTATACATTGCGACAACCCGGATTAATTATGACAAGTTAGAGCCAGGACCATTCCGGGATTTGAAGTCGGGGCTTTTGACCATTTGACTTTATTTTGAGACATAAGTTATACATGAAATTGTTGACGTTGAACACTTAGGAAAATTTGGGACCATAATTCATAAATTTGGAAATTAAAAAAAAAATCTTGCCCAAAAAGGCCATGGTGGCCGTGTATATGGGAGTGGTCCCACACATTGTGTGGCCAATTTTAATTGGTCCAACACATGTGTGGGCCATAAACAAGGAGAGATATTTTGTGGGTCTTAAAAGGATGACTTTTAAGTCATCTTTCTTCATTATTCACTTAGCAAAATAAAACCACAAGTTGAAGAACTTCAACAAGAAGCTCACGGCCAAGAGGAAGAAAAAAACCAAGATCATTCCAAGCCTTCCAAAATTTTTTCTTTGGTTCAAACCCACTAATTAAAGGTCCCTAAGTAACGTGGAAGCGTTGTTGGAGCGATCAAGCCATCAATTTTGTGGATTTCAAACCCTAGCCTAGTTGTGGAGTAAAGAGGAAAGGTAAGGAAATTCTCTTGTTTTATGAGTTGTGAACATTTTATTCATGTTGTAGTATGTTAATATGGAGGAAATTGGTGAAATATTGTATGTTGGAAGTGGGTTGTGTAATGGGTGTGTCAGCCGTGGGAGGTGTGTGTGTTGTGTGGTATTGAGTTGATGAATTAGTTTCATGTAGCATGTTTGATTGTTGTAGGGTGAAGAAATAAATTAGAACCATCTAAATGTGTATATGGGTGTATGGCCGTGTATATAGCCTCCAATTTGTAGCAAAGAATGAGTTAATATCGCTTGGTGTTTTAGTTGTTGTCGTTATGAATTCTAGTTTGGAAATGAAAGTTTAATGTCCCAAAATGATATGGTGAATTGTTGCGGGCTGATTTGAGGCTTATTGTGCATTTGATGAAATTTGTATATTTATGGAAATGATATCGTTATAGTAGGGATTATTGGTGCAAAACATGATCCGAAAGTCGGAAGGTGTGTTATAGTGAGGTTCTCGGTTTAGGGGCTGTTTTCGGCCAAGTTGGAGAAAATGTGGGATTGTTGGAAATATTATGTAAATTGTTTAAAGTGTTATTGAATGTTGTTAGTATGGGTTTGGGTTAGTATTTGAATGTATAAGTGTTGAGGTTGGCTTGAAAGTAAGCCGTTGATTTGAATATTTGGAAAGTAGTTGAATGATGTAAAAGAGAGTTACTATTGCTATATTGCCTTTCGAATTGGTTATCGATGTTGCTAGGTTGGTTATTGTTGTTGTTGTTGTTGATATTGGACGAGTTAAATTCTCGGGTTGGCCTATTTACAGGGGAAATGCTGCCCAAATTTCTGTAGAATTTAGAATTAGTTTGGGATAAATGGCTTAAGTACCTATGGCTAATGTTTGATATTCATTGGCGTATTTGTAGACCTTGGGGAGCCCGAGGCATAGATTGGGATTAACTTTAGATTGGCTAGCTTGGAGTGCGTACGAGGTATGTAAAGCTCCACCCTTCGTTCTTTTGGCATGCCTTAGTTTTCAATAGGCTATATCCCGAGCCTCGAGTAAAATTCTAAATTCGAAATCCGAGTACGTTATGATCCTTATATCTATTTCTTGGCATTCTTATGTATGATGTGATGAAATATGAACCATTATGTCTCCCAAAGAATTGATTTCCAAATTTTGTACAAAAAGTTGTTTTAAAGAATTCCGTAATTATGAATATCGTATCCTTCACAGAAAGGCTCGGGTTGTTCCGATATTTTTGTAAGAATTTGTATGGCATATGATAAGTATGTTTTCCATAGGCGAGCCCGACTCGGGTCAATACCCGTCCGCGGGTCCCGCGGCTTTCCTTTATGTAAATTGGACGACTTTTGAAAGAATTTGGTATGATTTTCATTTCGAATTTCAAGTATGGTCATTTACTTATATTTGGGTCTATGATAACGATTTTATGCATATGGTTACTCATGACTCCGCTCGTGCGTTCTGTTATATCTTTCGCCGGTTCCCGGGCCGGTTCTGTTGTCGTGCGCATCATGATATACTCCGGTGTTATGCTGTGTTTATGATTTACCGAGCTACTCGTTAGAGGGCGCATTCCACTTATTTTGGTGTATCTTTGTGTACGGCGCTACGCTGCGTTATGATATGTGACGGGGGTACGGAGATTTGAAATCTTTCTGGTGTTATGCTGTGTTATGGCGCCATTGACGGGCGGGCGACCATATTCTTCTGTACCCTATGCATGACTTATATTTTGTTAAATTAAACATTTTGATATATGGGATTTGTACTTATTTTCTGTGCTACTATTTTGTTTATGCCTCAGAATTGTTTCTGTAGCTTCTGCTTTGCATACTCAGTACATATTTCGTACTGACCCCCTTTCTTCGGGGGCTGCGTTTCATGCCCGCAGGTACAGACGCACAGTTTGGTGATCCACCAGTTTAGGACACCCTCTTTTGCTGTTCGGAGTGCTCTTCTCATTTCAGAGCCTACATTTTGGTATATATGTTCGTTTGTTACATATGTATATATTTGGTTCAGGGGTACGGCGGGGCCCTGTCCCGCCATATGTTTTTGTGGTCTGTTTAGAGGTCTGTAGATGTATTTGTGGGTGTGTGTGCCTACTTCTGTTCGGATGTGTCTGTATAATCCTATTCGCTATGGCAGCCTTGTCGGCGTGCATTTAGGGGTGGGCGTTCGGTTGTTCGGTTCGGTTTTTTCAAAGTTCGGTTCGGTATTTCGGTTTCGGTTTTTTTAAAGTGAAAACCAAACACCGCACCGAATTAGTTCGGTTCGGTACGGTGTTTTGAAGTTTGGTTCGGTTCGGTTTCGGTTTTTTAATTCGGTTTTTTGTCATTGGTTAAGTCCTCTTTGCCGACTAGTCGACTACCTTTGGTGGTGGAGATCTTTATGCAGCATTCTATTTGGCAAATACTACCTTATTCAAGTAACTAATTCATATCCAAATGCCTGTCAATTAATAATTCTCAATTATTATAAGTACATTATCAGTACTTTTATATAAAATGACACAGAGAAGAAGTTCCTTTGACAGAGACATCCATGGACCACATCAAGTCCACGACTATTTCTTCACAAAGCTTGAGATCACAAAGCCCGTATACGGTATCTTTGTACTTCGGCTACATGTTGATTGCATCATATATGTGGACACAAAATTGTTTGTTGCTTCCTCGAGAGAGAACATATATGATATATGTGGACACAACTAGCCAAACAAGTACGGCAAGCCAAACAGAAGAAACCGTGCGGCCAAGACAAGCCTTCTGCCATGCATGACCGGCCAAGAACAGAACGATACCATGCCAGCCGCCAAGACTACCTTTGCCCGGCCAACGCCCGATGCCGGCCAGCCAACTGCCCGGCGACCACCAAAGCATAGTTTACGCACAAAATCAGTACCTTAACACTTAACAGAGGAAACCTGTAACAACATGCAGCAAAACAGCGCACACAGTAAAAACGAGCAACACAAATGAAATAACATAAGTTTAAAACAAGTAGCATCCAAACAACACAAATTTCTTAAAATCTAGATCCAAATACAAAACATTAGCTGTCACGAACTAAGTCTTAAATCCATCGTCTTAACACAATACTAGCAATCACAATTTGGTCCGAAATTCACCAAATTCAAAACATAAGCTTAAATTTGAAGGCGAATTTGCCTCTCTTGTTGACGCTCAAGACATTTCTCAATATGCTTCAACAAGGAACTTGTGCCGATCACTTTTGGATTATATTTAAGTATCATACCGCATGTCAAGCACCTTACTTTACGCCCTTCTTCATTGTCTTGAACTATCGCAAAGTATTCCCAAACATGTGAACGAGCTTTAGGAGGCATGGTCGAACTTGAACATGATAAGAAGTAAGATAAAACCAAAAGTTAGAATATAACTTTCGGGATAAAAGAACAAAACTACAAAATAAAATATTGAACTTACCACTAGTAGCAAAAAATAACAAATTGCAATCAAACATCAACAATGCGAGGATCTCTTCCACTATTTGCCATCTCTAAAGATAATTTAATCAAATGTGTCATACAACATAAATAAGAATATGATTTTTGCACTAAAACACACAAAAATATATAAAACCTTACCAAGTTCAAGTTTCTCAAGATACTCCAAACTTTCTTCCACACTAACGGGTTTAGTCTCTTCTCTAAGCCAATCTTGAGAACAAATAAGAGATTGCACATACTTAGGAGTTAATGAACTTCTAAATGGATCAAGAATACGCCCACCGGTACTAAATGCACATTCCGATGCCACACTAGAAACCGGAATAGCCAATACATCACGAGCCAACTCTGAAAGAACGGGAAATCTAGGAGCATTTACTTTCCACCAATCTAAGATCGAAAACTCAACACGTTCATCTTCAAGTTCTTGATCTTCACTAATGTATCTATCCAACTCCGATTTAGCACCCATTGATTTGAGAATCTTCTTTTTTGTTTTTTCAAGTGAAGCTTAGCTCTCAAAGCTTTTTTTTTTTCAAAGAGGTGTCAGAATTAGAAGATACATCAGATGAGCATTGAGATGAAGAAGATGTAGATGGAGATGATTTATGATGAAATTCTCTTGAATAATTTTTTAGATACTCTCCAAACAAAGATTTCATATAATCATACACTCCTTCGCTTACTTTCTTTCCTACTTCCTCACCAAATAGCTCTTCAAGCCCAAAGTTAACATACACAAATTTATTACGAGGATCCAACACGGAAGCAATAAAAAATCATTTTGTTCATCTTTTCGGGATCTCCCCAATACTTTTTGAACTTTTGTCTCATTCGCTCAGCCATTATACATAAACTAACATCTTCACTTTCTAAACAGACTTTCAAATGTGCATCAAGCTCACATATATCCTCAAAATGAACATTAGAAGTAACGTAATGTGAACCTGAAACCTTTACGGTGAGATCATGAAATCTTTCAAGAAACTTTACCACATTCCTTACATTCGCCCAATCATCACATGCGACAGGACCTGCAACACTTCCATCTTCACAAACATGAGTAGCAAGATAAGTTTTAAAATTCTCATCAAAAAAATCAAACCTATCAAAGGCCTTCTCAAAGTGTTGTGCTGTATCCAACATTAAGTAGGTGGAATTCCACCTAGTAGGCACATCTAGCTCTAATGATTTAGAACATTCCACCTTTTGAACTTCACAACATTTCTTAAAGTGAGCTCCTCTTGCCGAAGATGATCTAACATACCTTACCATTTGCCTAACACGTTTGTGAAGCATGAATTTCCTTCAAACCTTCTTGCACAATTAGATTAAGTATGTGAGCCATACACCTCACATGAAGATGCTTACCATCCATTATATTAGTTTCCCAATTATTTAACTGTTTAGACAATTCTCTAACTGTAACATCGTTGGAAGAAGCATTATCAACAGTAACAGTAAAAATTTGATCCAAGTTCCAATAAAGCAAACAAGTGCCAATAGCCTCTGCCATATGCTCACCCTTATGACTAGTGATAGGGCAAAAATTCAATATTTTTTTATGCAAAACCCAATCTCTATCAATATAGTGAGCAGTCAAACACATATAATTAATTCTTTGCAACGATGTCCATGTGTCAGTGGTAAGGCAAATTTTTGCTTTTGCTTCTCTAAAAGACTTCTTCAAATCTAGTCTCAATTCATCGTAACGTCCATAACAATCCCTTGTTACTGTTCTACGGGAAGGAACTTGAAATAAAGGTTGGGCTACTTGCATAAACTTCTTGAAGCCTTCCTTTTCTACAAAGCTAAATGGTAGTTCATCTATAATTATCATCTCAACTAAAGCCCTCCTAATTAATTGTTGATCAAATTCCCAACGCGGCTCATGCTCATCCGTAGATGCAAAATTTATCTTTTTCCGAGTGCTAGTTTCACTCTTGGCTTTATATGGTAGGCACCTCAAAGCTATATGTTGTCTCAATCCCGTTGTTCCATTTACAGATGTATTAGCTGCATAAAGATTTTTACAATGTCTACACTTTGCTTTAACAACACCATTTACAACGACCTTATCATAGTGCTCCCAAACATCTGATCTAGATTTCATATTCTTTCTTTTCTTTGTTACCTGGGGCTCCGTGTCAACTGAGTTGTCATTACTATCATCTGTATTAGTTACGGTATCAGTTGAACCAGCCAAACTTAATCTAGTTTCATCCGCCATCTATAAAAAATTAAAAAGAGAAACTATAAGATAAAGCTCTATAATAGTAGAGCAGCAAATATGCAAGAAATTATCCTAAGTCCTAACCCACTGATAATTTAAGAAAATTTAACAAATCTGAAAAAATACCACAGCAAAATACCACAACAAATCTGAAAAAATAACATAGCATTTTTACAAACTTATATATTGACATACCCATTTCTCTACGATATATTGAGGGAATTTATTGAGATTACAAACTTGGGAAAATTGTCACTACCATCTTGTAAAAGTTAAAACTTGGGGGAATTGAAATTTCGTCTGAATAAGAAATTAAGAATGTAAAGATATTGGTTTGTGGGAGCCTAAAAATGAGAAATTATAAGAAGGAAATAAAACTACCTTATGCGTCTTGTGGAAGAGCTGAAGCAGTCAAGCAGTTGTGGTCTTGTGGAAGAAGAGGAAATGGCGTGAAGTCTTGTGGAAGAAGAGGAAATGGCGTGAAGCAGTCAGCAGTGAAGAGGAAATGGCGTGAAACAGTCAGCAGTGAAGAGGATTGAGGAAATGGCGTGAAGAAGAGGAAATGGCGTGAAGAAGGTCTGAACTCTGAAGGCTGAAGCAGTGGACAGTGGACTCACTGGACTAGGGTTGAAACTTGAATGTTGTTTACTTGATTTAATGGATAATGAATTTGGGCTTGGACAATGAATTTGGGCTTGGATAGTTGGATATCTCATATCTGTTGTGAATTGTGATTCACTGATTTGTAAACTTATATTATATATTGGTTAAAAAAATATTATAATAAATTTTCGGTTAAACCGAAAAACCGAACAACCGAAAATCCGAAACCGAACACCGAATTTGCTATTTTAAAAAACCAGAACCGAACCGAAAAATCGAAAAACCGAAAACCGAAAAACCGAATTCATTCGGTTCGGTTCGGTTTTTCGGTTTTCGGTATTTATGCCCACCCCTAGTGCATTCGTATATGTTTTGGGGCCGTTGTGCCATTTGATAGCCTTGTCGGCTTTTGATATATATATATATATATATATATATATATATATATATATATATATATATATGTATATGTATATGGTTGTGTTGAAATGCGTTTGAGACAGTTTGACATAATTTAAGGCAGCGTGTGACCATTGTGCCAGTATATGCTATCTATATGTGATTCGAATTGGATAAGTATGTTCGGGTTCCCAATTCGGGCACTAGTCACGGCCTACGGGGCTGGGTCGTGACAGCGGGAGAAGGGGGACACACCAAATTTTTCACATGCAATGTGGCTTTTAACTTGTGCCATGAGCTATTCAAAGCTCGCTTTCATGGTGTTACTTTCCTCAACTCTTTTTGCCTCAGTCTCAGCTAATTTCCTATTAAGTTCAGCAATTTGCTGCGCCATAGCTGCGACCTGAACACCATCAACTCCCTCGGCTTGTCAAGAAGATCCTTCACCTCGCAATCCTGACCGAAGGTGACTTAAGTTGTTCCTTGGGCGTAAACCGTACGCTCTACCCTTTTGTACTCCCCCAACTGCTCTACACCAAAAATCTATCTCTAATTCCGGTGGAGGACGGCTCGGATGCTCAGGCTGAGTTTGGCTGTACTGGTCCACATCATCCATAAATTGCGTCTGTATATTAAAAAATGAAACTTAGTATATAACGAATATATCATAATTAAACTTATATATAATTACTTAAATAATAAAATTATCACTTACATAGGAACTACAAGCCCTCTCCTCAACCCATACGGTCGGATCCGACTCCTGCTTCTTCTTTTTTTGTGTGGGTCTTTAGGAATAACTGATCCTGAGTTGGCATCTGTCCCGTAGCTTTTTTCTGCAAAAAAAAAAAAAAAAAAAAAAAGTTAAACATAAAATTAATAGCTCAATAATGATATATTGATCGTAGGTAACTTTAAAAGTATAAAATTACTTACCATTGTCCTAGCCACGTGCCCCTAACTTCTTGCACCCGTAATGTGCATAGAGCCACCTTTTTTCGATGCACGGGCAGCCTTTGCCTGCTCAGACTTGGCGATAAACTCAGGAGTTCGCCAATATGCCTTAAGTTTCTCCCACTATTCAGCGTTTAGCCATTGGGGCATTTTCTTATATCTTCTAGCGCTCGAAAACCAATCAGATAACCTTGCACTCCCCTTCCTCTCAAAGTTTGCAGCAACCCTATCATTGTCCATTAGATCCCATGTACAATACATCTGCAAATCAAATAGCTAATGATAGATGATTTATATAAAAGTAAATTCAAGTTATGAAATGTATAGTAAGATGCATACGTTAAACTCTCTAAACATAGCATGTCGAGTATCATATGGGATTTCACCCCATGAAGTATAAAAATGATCGCCATAAAGCCTCCGAATAACATCCAGCAAGACTTTTGTAGTGTCGTGATCTGGATAGAACCTGCTGTTAAAGAATTTAATGCATATTAGATTAAAATGAAAAAAAACTTTAGGAAAACTTAATAAAAGACAATATTACCTAGCTCCCTCAGGCACGATGAAAATTCGACCCATCGCATCTCTATCTCCCGAATGTAAACTATGATATATCGGTACCTGTTTAGGAGCTGGTGCAGGTGCAGGTGCAGGAGGAAGAAGATGGGTCTGAGACTGGTTGGATGGCAGTGACTCAAAGCTTAGAGTCGCTATCTCTAGGCGCAAATTAGATACACTTGGAGGGTGTACCATTTGGAGAAGGAGAAGGAGAAGGAGACAAAGTGGCCGATGTGCTGGGGGGAGAGATCCCGCACGTGGTGGGCATACATAGGTATAGGTATAGAAGTAGGATAGGTAAATGATGCCAAGCCGAGGTAGTGCCGAAAGACCCATCGACCGACCGGGTCGTATAGAAGAGCCGTGCATAAAAAAGGAGGCGGAGTAGATCGCATACGTGGAGCGGACGGAATGGACCGACTACTAGTAGTTGTAGGATCTATGGTCTCTTATCTTTTCTCTTACTAGTACCTCCGGCTCTCTTCTACCTCTACCTCGCCTCTACCTTGATCACTACCACGATGACATACGCATACATAAAATTAATAACTCAATAATGATATCGATCGTAGGTAAAAATCTAACAAGTATAGAATTGTATTATTATCAAGTATAGAATAAACTAACATGCTACTAGTTATCCTCCCACTCATCCTCGCTTGTTTCATTTTCATTAGATGATTCTTCCTCATCGCTTATTTCAGGTCCATCGGTCGATTCTTCCTCAACATTTTCTATGATAGTTACATCATCTTCATCAAATTATTCTAATATGTGTTGAGGATGTTCCAAACTATTTTCTAACTCTGTGTCAACCGTTTGATAAACAACTGGTACATCATTTTGATACGCCACATCTAATGCATTATCGACCTCAATCCTCCCCACAGGCTTAGTCTTTATAATAATTCTAACTTTAATAATTTATAAATTCTAACTTTAATATAATTTTGAAAAGCACAATCCCAACCAATTCTAACTTGAATTTTCAATAACAATTCTAACTTTAATAACTTATGGATTCTAACTTTAATTCTAAAAATTGAAAAGTAAATCTAGTCAAATAAAGTTTACATTTTAGTTTTGAGGTTATAGAAATATTATAACTTAATAATTCTAACATAACTTAATAATTCTAACTTTGAAAAGCACAATTTCAACCAATTCTAAAAATTGAAAAGTAAATTTAGAGAAATAAAATCTACATTTTAGTATTGAGGTTATAGAAATACTATAACTTAACAATTCTAACTTTGAAAAGCACAATCTCAACCAATTCTAATTTGGAATGATTAATAACAATTCTAATAACTTATGGAATTCTAACAAAAAGCACAATCCAACAAAAAAAAATAGTCATATAGTTAAAGTATACATTTTTGCATATATTCAACATCAATAATATTACAAAGAATGATAACTAAGCTAACACAAATATATTGACAAAGAACATGAAATATAGCACAATCTCAAGCCAAAAAAAAAAAAAAATGACAACTAAACTAGTCAAATAAATTTTACATTTTTTTCAAAAATTCAACATTAATAACATTGCAAATGATGTTTAACAAAGCTAAATAGATTAGCATTACGCCTAAAATCTAAAAATAAAACTAAAATTGAAAGAATTTTAAAAGCCCTAATTTGAGAGAAACTAACCTCAATTAATTAACTTCAAAACGGCCTGGGGTTGGTTGACGGGCCGGGTAGGCGCGGCACCGGGCGGCGGGGCTAGGCGGAGGGGAGGGGGGCGGCGGGTAGCTAGGGTTTGAGGGGAATGGGAGTTTAATTGGAAAGAGGAGAAGAAATGGGTATGAAAACCCGTCTAGAAAGTTTTTAAAGAAAACCGACGGACAAAACCGATCCTGTCCGTCATTTTTTCCAGCACGTTTGACCAGATTTGACCCAAAAATAAAAAATAAAAAAAAGGAAACCGACCCTGTCCGTCGGTTTCCTAAAAAAAAATTATTATTTAAAAAAAAAACAAGTTGAATTGCATATTTTTAAAAATAAAACCGACGTCGTCCGTCGGTTTTATATTAATTATTATTATTTTTTAAAATAAAACTGACGTGGGACGTCGATTTTTTTTGGCGAATATATATTTTCAAAATTCTGCCAAAAAACTGACGTCGTCCTTCGGTTTTCTAATTAAAATAATTAAAAAAATTAGAAATGTAAAAAATGACGCAGGGAGTCGGTTGTCCGTCTGCGTCGGTTTTTTGTCCGTCGATTCTTGATAATTTTTTAGTAGTGTTTTTTGGCAACTCTTTAATTCGAACGTTCCTCTTAGCATGTTCAAAACCACAAGATTGAAAGACATTTTTGTACATTTTACATATTTTAAATTTACGACTACATGATTCAGAAGTGCTTTTATTAAATTCCGTGTCAAGTTAAAACCAAACAAATAAATTAAAACTTGCTAGTGTATAAGATAGCATTAGACCCTAATCCTAGCATGTTGGGAAAAGGAAACCTTTGGAGAAAGCCAGGGAAAAAAAAAAGAATTAGGAAAGAAAATTTTCCAAATCACATTCCATTTCAAATTCAGTAATCATTCCTTTTTCCAATAAATAGAGTAGATTAACGCACTATCATTGAACTCCCAATTTTCTAAATTTCACTTTTTATTCCTTTTCTCAAAGCCTAATAAAACCCCAGACTCTATATATATATATATATATATATATATATATATATATATATATATATATTTTTTTCAAGAAACTAACATGTCTCAAGATCAGTAAGGTTCTACGTTACTGGGTGCGAATCATAATTTCCCAATGGATTCGCGATCACATTTATAGTGACGAGAACATATTATGCTCCTGTTGCTATGGATACGCGATCTTAATGGAGGTGATGCTCTTGAGAAACAAGAAGCATGTGCTATCTACTTAGTTGAATATAAAGATGAAGTTACCATTGGCACACTTCAATGTAGACTTGAGTTTCATGCACAATGCATAGAAGTGACTGATGAGGAAGAAAACGTGTCCCTTTTGTAGAGCTCCAGTTTTTTGACCAGAGTCGGAACCGGGACGTGAAGTTTATGAGTTTGTGATTTTAGTCCTTTTAAGTTACTTGGTTCTCAATTAATAATTTTAAAAAAAAAAACTCAATTAATAATTTGTACATATTCAATTAATTTCTTTAAGACAAACAAAGTTTGAATCAAAGTTACTAAGTTCGGCCGAACCCATAAACATTAATCTAGCTCCGCCCCTTTTGCGCACACACGTGACATGACTACCAACATTCTAAGTTATAGTTTAAGAATAATAGAAACAACCGATAATCCAAATATGAAATTTGCAAAATCGCGATAATTAAGGATTTTCTAGTCATTCTAAAAAGAAGCGTTTTAGAGGAAAAACACTAAAAGGACCTCTTTTCCAACTAATGTTCATCCAAGCGATGCCGTCTTCATGAGACGATACGGGAACGGGGTACTCTTTATCCTCCGACTAACTTTTGATAATTGGTAATGTTTTATATATATGTTAGTTACATATAATAGAAAGTTACATATAATAGAAACATTAATTTTAACTTGTATTTTTCTGTTTTTGCGGTCTTACACCATTAACGTCGGAATGAAGAGGATATTTAAACTGGTGATAGTACTATTGTCACACCCCTACCAGGAGTATGACGGGCTCCGACCCGTAGGCCGGGAACCACCTGACTCATCCGTGACTTTAAACATTATAAACCATAACTCAAAGAATATCTGCACACAGAAAAGGCCCAACATAGGAATATTCACTCATTCAGCACATAAGTACGAGATCAAGATGGGTTTGTACTCATAGTGGAATGTTCTGCAAACATCTAAGTAGATATTATTAAGTGGCAAACGAGAAGAGCACTTTAAGAGCAAAGGAAATCAAGGAGGACCTTAAGGACAGAAGTACGAGAAAAATGCGGTTATAAATTAATTAAAGGAATTTATGTGTTCGGTCACGATAAGAGGAAGCTTAATAAATTAGTAAGGTTGGCCAAAGATAGACAGTAATGGCATACGACAGTGGACTTGGAATAGAGATGTGATTATAAAGGAAACAGGATGAATATACGAGGAATAGACATACACACGAGCAATCTAGGATATCGTAAAGGGAAATAAGAAATGGACGAAGGAAGAAAGAAAAGGGCATATTTTACTAAAATTTCATAATGAGAACGAGAATCGGCGGAACATTAGAAGGATTATGATGCATGATTATTGTTATACCCCGCACCTTCAGAGCATGAGCATGACACACTCATCACCGTAGTAATGGAGTGTCGCAGACGTCCCATGACGCTTTGGAAGATACAAGCCATGGGAAGTATATATCAACGAAGTAAAAGGACGAATTACGATCTCGTAAGTCGTAATCGGGAAAGACTATTTTGAAACACAAGAACATGGACATTATCATGCATGATAAATGATAAATATCACGTATGGAGAGTTTCGGAAGATTTCGAGATAGAGCAAATTGAAGAAAATAAGTTCGACGAAAAATTTGAGAAATGCTGGGCAGATTTTTAGTCGACTTTGGAGGCGCATATCTCCTAGCATATTAGGAGTTTTAAGGAGTTTCAAAAGTCTAAAATGACGTTCGTCGAGTCTAGTTTCTAATGCAACAAACCGCTCGTCGATAGGACATCGGAGGAGAGAATTATAGATGTTACAAGAGCTGTCGACGCAGAAACAGGACTGCTACAGTACTGCCGCCCCAATTTAATATAAAAGGGGATAAAACCCCATTTTTCTTCATCAAAAAAATGATCCAATGTTCCAGAATTTTCAGCCATCAAAAGGGCTCTTAATCTCACATAAAAGTGAAGATTTTGAGCAAAATTTCAAGCTACGGAATATCAATCGAGGTTCGGGCAACGCGTAGACGCGATTATAATTTTGTTTGGTGTTGGAGTTATCTTGGGGACAAGAAAATGATGAAGATGTTGCTAACTTCATAAAAATAAGGTATGAATCATTAAATCTCTCTTTTTATCAACTTTGATTAAGGAATATTTGCAAGAATAAAGTTATAGTTGTTGTGTTGATGTTGTTGAATTATGGATTGAGGTTTGAAGAGAATTTTGGGTGAAGATACATATATTTATTTTTTAGGATGTTGAGGGTGTTGTTATTGATGTTCTTGGTATTAATTTCGGCTTCTTTACGAAAATAAAGTTATTAAATAGTCGCATCACAAATTGGTTAGTTGAGAAATTTAGAAGGCATTGTGTGGGACGTTTTAGGAAGCATATCGGTATGGATAATGGTATTGATGATGTTGATATTGTTGTTGTTGATTGGTTATTGATATTATGATTTCGGGCTAGGCATATAAACAGGGAAGATGCTGCCCGAATTTCGACAGAATCTAAAAAGATTTTAATTAAAGTTTCGAGACAAGCGTATGATGATAATTCTAATAATAGTATGAATGGTTGTATATGTAGATTACGAGGCTACGAATAATCATTAGTGAATTGCAAGACAGGAAGTAAGTTGGTAGTCGAGAAATTGTCTTCCAGGTATGTTAAGGCTCGTCCCTTTCTTTCAAAGGCATGATTCCTATGTTTGATTCTATAACTGTTTCCATAACCTCCTTGCTTCTAAACATTAGAAGTTCATGATTCAAGGCGTGACTCTTTTCCTCATAATCCAAAAATGTTTTCCAAAATGTCCGTATTTTCCAAACCAGAGATTTATGATTCCAGAAGCTCTTATGACAACAACGATGGGCATGTGTTTGTACAATGATAACGGTGACGTCAAAGATGAGCACATATCCATGATGATTATGATAATGATGATTTTATGTTTAAAAGTCTCAAGTTATGAAATCAATGATAATGTGAGAATGTTGAACTATTTCTTGATTTTCTTAACTTTATTCATTGATGATGACTCTATTTCTAAAAGTTCCAAAGTGTATGAATTGATGCTTATGATACTTATGATCTTACTCTTTGTTTTCCCTTGATGTTATTCTTCATTGATAGTCCCGCCTTATAATGCTAGTCCTTTCAAGGTGAGACACGATGATCATGGTTATTCCATAATATAATCGGAGGTTACCGACCTTACGTCACTCCGATGTACTTATAGCTTTGATTTGGCTCTCATGCATGCTTTATATATATGTATGTATTTTCTCACACCGCGCCGCGCTATAGTCGGCCGGGCATGGCACGTAGATGTGCACACCACTGCAGTGGGCATGTTATGATATTGCCCCGGACGCGGGAGGCCCGGACGCGGGAGGCCCGGACACGGGCTAATGATGATAACACTGAGCCTTATTGGCCGGGCATGATACTATATATGACACCGCGCCTTAATGTCCGGGCATGTTACTATGTATATGTATGGAAATATTTTTTTTAAAAAGCTAAGCATGCATGACATCCGCCTACGAGGCATTCAGATGTACATGTTATCTTTTTTATTCCTTGTTACTTTTCATATCTATGTTATGTTGTTACTCATGCCTTACATACTCAGTACATTATTCGTCGACGTCCCTTCTTTGTGGCGGCTGCGTTTCATGCCACGCGTGTGTGTATACAGATGAGTAGAGGATATTGCTAAAAGATGTTCCAGCTGGATTGGCTAGCTCCATTTCTTTCCGGAGTGTTGCCGAATCAGAGTATCTATGTTATGGTATATTGATTTATGTTAGAGACTTTGCAGACAGAGTAATGTATACAGTATGCCAGTCTTGTAAGCGGCTATTTAAGCCGATGTATCATTATGCATTACTTTACAGATTCATATGATTATAGATTTTATTTGATTCGAGAAAGACGAAATTAATGCTTTTCGAAAAGCTTATATTATGCATTTCATTTCATGACTTAGGAGTCCTGTGAGATTATGTGTCACGACCCAACTAGGAGCCGCGACGGGTACCCGGTGCTAACCACCGAGCACCGCTCGTGCTATCATCCCCTTAGCCCATTCAACAATCGTCCATCGATTTCCTGTTAACTTTAAAGAAAAGATCTCTTTGTTTCATTACAAAATATAATGCTTTAATACAAGAATATATTTCAAGACACTTATACACATGTATACTACCCACGTTGTGGAACCACATAACCCACATCGAGTGACTACGAGCCTCTATGGAATGACATATACAAACATACACATAAGCATCATCATAAGCACCTCCGGGAGATGGAGTGCTCCTCAAGTTAACTGGTGGCTGCTACAAGTCTGGGTCGCCCCTCTATTTACCTGTGGGCATGAACACAGCGTCCAAAGAAAATGGACGTCAGTACGAATGTTGTACTTAGTATGTAAGGCAAGAATGAAATAAACATGATAGAGATTCATAAGTCATAAGGCGAAAGCAAAACCTACGCGACCCTTAAGAATGAACACATCTCATACATATATCACATATACATAATCGTCATACACAAATCATCATAGCGTATACATCATCATGTCACATAACTCATCATCATAGCACTGTACTTGCTCATACATGTCCAACATAGATATGATGCAGTACAACCACGTGCCCGGCCATATAGGCTCGGTATCATCCGTACTCGGCCCTCTCGGGACTCGATAATGTCCGTACTCGGCCCTTGCGGGACTCGATAATATCCGTAACCGGCACTTGTGGAACTCGATAATATCCGTACTCGGCCCTTGCAGGACTCAATAATATCCGTACTCGGCCCTTACGGGACTCGATAATATCCGTACTCGGCCCTTGCGAGACTCGATAATATCCCCAATTGATCAGTGGGATGCAATGCATACACACATACATACATACAAGCATGCATAGAAATACATAAATGAAACCAGCATCATCTTACATTCACCATAACACATACACATATACATCTTATAGTACCGTATCTGTTTATACTCGTCTAGCCATTATCCGTATTCGGCCACGTAGTGGCTCGACAGTATACATGCACGTCTGCCGTACCCGGCCCTGACGAGGCTCGGTACATGTCTTATCATCATCACTATAGTTACATACACCTTACAAACGTATCATAACATTTTTATTAATGCATACATTGAAGTTTAAAGACAATTTATGAAAAACCATATCATACTCGTAGCGTGAATTTCGTATGTGTATCGTATGACAGTTTTTATAACCTTTAGGCCTAAACTCATCATTACCATTATCATTTCCCTAACCTATCCCTTGCCTTTATCTCATATGGAACCCCTTTATGAACATAGACTCACTATTTGCGTAACATTGGTCATATAGCATACATTCAAGTTTAAGGATAGCCTAAAACAATGTCGGGGTGACGTAAGGTCGAGAACCTCTGATTCCTTTATGGAGTATTCATAAACGTTATGCCTCACCTTGAAGGAATTAGCACATAAGGTGAGTGTGGTCAACGAACAACATCAAGGATCTATGGATGCCTTCATTAGCTTTATAGGAACATCATATCATGGGCGATAGTTTCTTCAATCTTAACTTAGCATCATCGATATCGTGCTTGTCTCATATCTATTATCTCGTATGGCGTATTCACGAATAAGGACTCATAGCTTCTTTGGGAATAGGAAATTCATGAAGAAGGAGAAAAATCATGCCTTAGGATTCATGCCTTTGAAGGAAGGGATAAACCTTACATACCTTCGACGTTTACTATTCTTATCGCTTGCTCGTTCTCCTTTAATGCGCTTGTATATACCTTCAAGAGAATTCATGTCGTCGTTAGCTAAGCAATCATAAGAACGGCTACTATTTCTAGGGAAAATCGGGCAGCATTCCTTTTGTTTCTACTACATTTCCCATATTCTATTTCATCTCCCAAACTATTTCTAGGGAAAATCGGGCAGCATTCCCTTTTTTTCTACTACATTTCCCATATTCTATTTCATCTCCCAAACATTCGCAACAGTAATCACGATATATAAAATCAACAATATTCATTTATATACATTTAGCAAAATCCACCAATTTCCTCCAATTTCTCCATATTTAATGGTTTTAACTTATCATCACATTTTCTCATACGTCACACTTATTCCATGGTCTAAACGTTATTTATAATGTATTCATGATTTCCATCCAACTACCATTCAATAGTGACACTACTCATCCTTTCAAAACTCAATTTCCATGCTTTTCTACAATCCAAGCATCTTAGCTTTCCAATACCT
Organism: Lycium ferocissimum; assembly: GCF_029784015.1. Taxonomy (NCBI): domain Eukaryota; kingdom Viridiplantae; phylum Streptophyta; class Magnoliopsida; order Solanales; family Solanaceae; genus Lycium; species Lycium ferocissimum. The sequence goes on along the minus strand of NC_081350.1, from coordinate 48,457,105 downwards.
TAAACAACATAATACAATCATGAAACATACCTTAGATGATGGTGGAACAAGTCTTGAATGGAGTTACTCCTCTAGCACCAAAACCTTACTTCACTTCCTTTGGGTTTTCTTGAGATAGATGAACTTTTACTAAGTTTCACACACTTGTTTTCATGGATTTGAAGTGGTTGACCTTGGATTTCCTTTGATTTTTCTTGCGGATGAAGAGTGGAGGGATATTCTAGAGGTTTCTTGGCCAAAAATGGTGAAAATATGTGTTTGGGGTCGAGTTTGATATATATATAGTGGTCCAGAAAATTCTGGACCGACACAACATGCGACACACTTTGCTAGACGCAAAGCGTGCTCTGCGAGCCGCATGTTGTGTCGCAAAGCTTGCCAGCTAACCAAATTTCACTGTCACACTTTGCTGCGCAACTACGTGGCCGCATGTCATGTTTGCTGGATGCTTGTTATGCCGCAAAATGTCCCAGAACGTGAAATTCTACCAAACTTCCCCTGAAACTTATCTCCGATGATCTGACGAGTCTTAAACCTTTCCGAAGCTTACTAAACATGTTTTTTCTCCATTATATACCCAAGATGGACATATCTATTCCCATGACCTCGAAAAATTTATCCTGCTTCCCAAGGCTAGGACAATTAGCATTCGGTGAAACTCAACATATGAAAATGAGAGGTGTAACATTCTTCCCCCCTTTTGGAACATTCGTCCTCGAATGTTAAAATACTCGAGAATTCTAGAAAAATTTTGCCAGAGTTTCCCCTGTAACATGGCACTACCAACCTGTCACAAGAGCCCACAATATCATTGCCTCATAGGGCTACAGTATAGTATCAACATATCTATGGCCACACACGACCAAAAAGGTAAAAAGTAAGCATGCATACCTTAAGATCTCGGCGTATCATCATGAACTTCTTCTGGAGATTTGAATAGGTGCGGGTATTTGGCTTCCATATTCTCTTCTGCTTTCCAAGTCGTTTCTTCCCAGCTATTGTTTTACCACCAAACTTTGACTTAATCTACCACCTTATTTCGAAGTCTTCGCACTTATCTATCTAATGTGGCAATGGGTACCTTTTCATGGATCCACTTCCCTGTCATTTGAGCGCCACTTGGGACCTCAAGGGACACAACGTCTCACCGATCGGCCCCATACTTCACTAAAAATTTATCTAGGATTTGTAACTTAGAGGAATGAGGAGATAATATAATCTTGAAGAACTGTGGGTCCATCCCTACCTGTCGTCTGTGTTTTACCATCTTTGCCGACTCACGGCTCTTCTTCTTCTTCTTGCTTTTGGATGTCACCTTACTCTACAACTTTTAGTCAATACACTCCCGTAAGGTTCATCATTTCAACCTTCACACCGGTATCCTCTCTATTCGCTTCCCCCTCTTTTAAGGGTTTTACTTGTACCTTTAAATCTTGAATTCACGTACTCCTGAATACACTACGTCTTACTCATACCGTTCCCTATAATCTATGGCTATAACAATTCATGTGTGAAGTCTTAGCGTACTCACCTTACGGTCTTGTAACAAAATAATGCACCCGATATAGCAATATGAGCAAAATTGTCTTTTACTTAGACCATCCAGTAGTTATGAGTCTACATCTGAATCTGCTCCAATTAACAACTTCCTGCCCCATAAGGATGCTTACATTAATAGTAGGTCTAACTATCCATGCCACCCATCTAATGCCACTTGCCCTCTTCGGCACTCAAAATTTGCTCGTAACACCATCTTCGTTTCTCTAGGACCTAAGTCTCTTACGCCACTAATACGCCCCATGACTCCTATTCTATTACTCTTGTTTACACTTGGCACCGATTTCATAACCGCATTTGTTATAGCCTGTACTTTGTACGTTCGGATATTTCGAAGTAGTCGTAGAATGTCGAGAGCAAGACCATTTACCAAAATTATTTTAACGTACGAGTAGGTTATGAATATTGGTTATGAATATTGTTAGTGTGGAAATATTGAGAAAGACTAAGGGCGAAACGGGAAATTCATGAAATGGTTATGGAAATATTAAAAAAGGCTAGGGGCAAAATGGTCATTTCACGAGTATTCAAGAAATTTCTTGGAAGAGGCAATGTGGCGAAAAAAAAAAAGAGAAAAAGAAAGGAATTGGTCATCTTGTGGGAAATTTGAAGAAAATTCTAGAAAAAAAAAAAAGAAGAAAAAAAAAAAGAAAACTCTAGAAAATGGAGGGAAAGGCATGTGCCCCTCACATGCTTGTATATATATATATATATATATATATATATATATATATATATATATATATATGGTCATCTTTTAATTGTGTGTGGTGTAATTGAGAGAGTGGAAGAGAAAGAAAGAACAAAAAAAAAAAAAAAAAAAAAAAAAAAAAAAAAAAGGGGGAGGATTAGGCCAACTCCCCAAAAATTTGGGTCCATGGAATTGGCCAAGAAAAATTATTTTCTTCCACTTTTCCTACCTAATGGAAGGTCCTCTACAACATGGAGTAAGTGTTGAAGCAAGAAGAACACTCCTTGGTGTCATGTACCAACCCTAAACCAAGTGGGAAGTTGAAGGAAAAGGTAAGGTTTCATCTTCTTTTGTATGTTGTGGATGGTTTGTATATGTTGTAGTATGGAAAATGGATGAAAAACATGGAACACATGCATATGGTAGAAGCCGTGTGGTGTATGTGGTGGTTGATTATGTATGTATCATGTTGGTTGTTGTTATGTCAAGAAATGAATGAAAATTTATGGAAGTGTGCATGCCAAGTTTGGCCGTGTGTTGTGTTGTGTGTTGTATTGTATGAGTTGGTCGTGTGTGTGTTGTGTTGCATGGGAAGAATGAATTAATTTTACTTAGTCTTATGTTGTGTTGGAATGTGTAGAGATGGAAGGAAATGCATGAAAATATGTAAAGAAGTGGTTGTGGCCGAATAGTAGGTGTTTTGGTAAGTTATGGTAAATTGATGTTATTTGACATTTTAGTTGTTGTCATTATGGATTATGTGATGTAGAATGAAGGGTGTTGTTGAAGTTAACGTATATGAATGATAATGAAATGTATGGTTGGTGTTGAATTTGAAGGTTTCGGATAAGGTAGTGTGTTGATTGAGTTGTTGTAACATTATGAATTGAATTGAATTGAATTGAATTGAATAGAATTGAATATTGAAGTGTTGCTAGAATGATTGCTAGTATTGTTGTTGGTTTGGCCGGGTTGAATTCTCGGATTATTGTTGATTAAAATTTGCCGAGTTAGATTCTCGGGGATGGTATATTTACAGAGGAGATCTTTGCCGAAATTTCGGCAGGATATAAATGAATTTGTTTAAAGGATTGAGATAAGTATATGGTGATGAGTCTAATGATTATATCAACTCTCTTGAATGTAGACTAACAAGTTTGGATGGATAAGCGTAGCTAGTAAGGCGCGGTACAGGTATGTTAAGGCTCGTCCCTTTTCTTTCCATGGCATGATTCATACGTGAGACGTTTTATAAAGCTTCCATAACGTTCTCATTTCAAACGTTAGAAGTAATGGTTCTAAGGCATGATTTCCTTCTTGAAAGTTTATAAATGTTTTCTAAAATATTCATTTTTCTCTAAAAACCAAGTTTTATGATTTTGAAAGTTTTTATGATTAAAACAACGACTATGATTTTATGATGACAATGATGATGCCAGATATGAGAAAATGTCTATGACGAATATGTCAAGGATATGTTCTTACCATGAATACGACGATATGAAATGTTAAGCTATTTTTGGATAATGACTATTTTAAAGGTTTCAAAGTATATGAAACGATATGTTATGATCCTGTTTTATGTTTCCCGTGAAGTTACTCTTCATTGATAGTCTCGCCTTATTGTCCTAGTTCCTTCAAGGTGAGGCAAAGCGCCCATGGTTATTCCATAACATCATCGGAGGTTACCGACCTTACGTCACTCCGATAGGTACATGACTTTCCTTGGGCTCTCATGCATGCTAAATATGTATATATGAGGGGGGGGGGAGAGGATAAGGGGATATGGGAAAGGGACACATGTTGCGTTTACGGGCGCGTTCCACATTGGTTCACCGGGCGTTATCATCCCGGACGCGGGTGGATGATTATTCCGGATTCCGGGATAATATGATCGGAGGGGACCGAGCCGACGTATTCCGATATGTTATGAGCCGACTTGTTCGGGCTCTTATGACATGATATGAAGATAAGCATGCATGGCATCCGCGCCTCGCAGGCATTCACGTGTAGGCGGGCTTTACATGATATGATCCAGTTTACATGATACAGCACGATCACTTTACATGATATGATCCATATGAGATGATTACCCTTTACATGATATGTTCCATACGTACATGTACTGATGATGTTATGTGACATGTGACATGTTCCATATGTATATTACTCCCTTACACATGATATGTCTCATATGTAGATTTGATACTCTCTCTCACATGATATGCTCTACATCTCCATATACCGTTGTTGCACATGATTACGTCTCTTTCTATGTTACCATCCATGCCTTGCATACTCGGTACATTGCTCGTACCGACGCCCCTTTTTGGGCGAAAAAAAAAAAGGAATTTGCGTTTCATGCCGCGCGGTATAGCCAAACGAGTAGAAGCCATTATAGAAGATGACCCGGCGATGTTGGCAAGCTCCATTTGCCCTGGAGAGATGCCGAGTCGCGTACATGTGCTATGATTTCTCGATCAGAAGTTAGAGACTTTGCGAGACGAGTCGTGGGTCTGGTAGGATTAGAGTGTCGGTTTTGAAAACGGCCCCACTAGCCGATATGTTTTTATTATACATTATGTTATAGAGTCCTTAGATCCTATCGTGTTTAATTTGAGAAACGACAAAAAGATTTTGAAAATTTTACTATGTATTTTACTTTCATTTGATTTAAGAATCCAAAGAGAATATGTGAGTAATAAGAGATAGCGGGTTCGCTCGGCTCCGAATATGGGGTCGGGTGCCCATCACACCCTAGTAAGATCGGGGTGTGACAAAGTGGTATCGAAGCAGGTCGGTCTAAGGGTTGTCCGCAAAGTCGTGTCCAGAAGAGTCCGTTTATGGGTGTGAAGCCGGCCACATTTATAAACGGGAGGTCGCGGGGCATCTAGGGATGGTTGACCTTCTTTCTATCTTAGATCGTGCGATAGAGCCAAGTCATAAGAAATAAGATTCCCTATATAAGTCCATACGTACGACGGAAGAAGGCGAGCGACGCTATGGAAGGTCATAAAGGTAAGCTCGACGTATTTGTTCGTTACCCGAAATAGGAAAAAGATGGATGGTGGAAGGTGTCATATGGTTGTATGTTATGAGGCGCTACCGATATTTATGATGAGGTTTGGGGAGGTAAGTAATGGTAAAGGAGGTTCACAGAATAGGTACCTATCGGGAAGAAGCGTGGAAAGGAAATACGTAAACGAAAGTAATGAGTTGTGCGTTGTTTAGAAAGGTTATGGAGTTGGCATAACGACGAAGGTGCGATCACTACCATCGAGAATGGAACCAAGACGGACGATAGTCATATACACGGGCGGAAGGCGAACATTGAGGATCAAAGGGATAAAATAGTAATTGCAAAAGAAAGGACGTGTTACGAAAATGTCTCGGGAATCCGTGAAGACCTCGACTCGCTCCGAACATGTAATAAAGGTCATACGAGGAAGTGGACGCGATTATATCGGCATTAAGGCACTAAATTCCGTCAAAGTTTCTAGGTTAAGCGTGCTCGGTGGGAGCAATTTTATGATGGGTGACCCCCGGGAAGTAGGCAAAAATTCTATATATTTGAGATATAAGAGACAAATGAAAAGTTAGGGTAGCCTAAGGAAAACTAGAGTATATGGGATGGTTGGAGACTATAAGAAGACGTGCAGGACGAGGCAAACTAGCTCGGTGAAGAGACAGAAAGTGCATTACAGCCCTGGAATTAGGATAGGCTTGAACAGCGTTTGGAAGTATTTTGTGGGCTAGTGATAATAAGAATATATATATATAAAGGGGTAGGATATCCCATATATGATTGTATCGGTGGACATGTGAGTCCCAGCAACCGAAGCTATGGTATAGAAGGCATTAATCAGGCAAGGAAAGCCGCCCAGTCGTGACGTCATAAATATGGTAAAAGTTCGATGAGCGAGAACAGAGAGAGCATAATCTATAAGGATTTTGCACTAAAAGCAAAGGTAGCAGGATGCTCGAGACAATATGGACGCACAGCTGTAACGCAAAGGTGTAGTTAAAGAAAACTTCGAGTGAGTGGGCTAAATTGATAAGAGGGACTAAAAGCGGATAAGAAGGTATGAGGATGTTGACAAGAATGATGATGTAAGCCCAAAATGAAAGGAAAAACCTATGGCAAGAAGTCTCGACATGCTATATACACGAGTTGGGAAGATGGACGAGGAACAAGGTAATTATCATAGGCGAAGGTGCAAAAAGACATGGCATATAAGAAACCCCTTATAAAGGGGGGAGACCATATAATATTAGGCCAAAAAGGGATCACGAAGTAGAGCGCCGAGGAAAGGAAGTTTATTAGCTCGGGACCGAGTTCGTAAATATATCGGCATATCGCAAGAATACACGAGAGAAGTAGAAACGAAATGACAATGAGTGTACCAAAGAAGAGACACGAGGATAAAGGAATAGCCTATAGCCGCATTGGATAGACAAGTGAAGATTTCGTACCAAGGCGTGACTTCTATTAAGGCATTGCGGCGAAACAATGACGGAGAGGAGAGATGACCGGGAAGGACAAGGATAATGAGATGGCGCGGTGAATTAGGAACCTATGACACAAAGTGAGGACTCATGGAACGGTCAAGGAGTTCGATTATAAAGAATAGGGTGGACGATAAGGAACGGGCATGAGGGAAAGAGCAGTCATAAAAGAGACCCTCCCGAAGTGTTATTACGCCCCATAAGATTAGTTGAACATTCGAGGACGAATGTTCTAAAGAGGGGGAGGATGTTATAGCCCGTACTTTGTACGTTTAGATATTTCGAAGTAGTCGTGGAATGTCGAGAGCAAGACCATTTACCAAAATTATTTTAACGTACGAGTAGGTTATGAATATTGGTTATGAATATTGTTAGTGTGGAAATATTGAGAAAGACTAAGGGCAAAACGGGAAATTCATGAAATGGTTATGGAAATATTAAAAAAGGCTAGGGGCAAAATGGTCATTTCACGAGTATTCAAGAAATTTCTTGGAAGAGGCCATGACAAAAAAAAAAGGAAAAGAGAAAAAGAAAGGAATTGGTCATCTTGTGGGAAATTTGAAGAAAATTCTAGAAAAAAAAAAAAGAAGAAGAAAAAGAAAAGAAAACTCTAGAAAATGGAGGGAAAGGCATGTACCCCTCACATGCTTGTAGAGCTATATATATATATATGTGTGTGTGTGTGTGTGTGTGTGAGAGTGGAAGAGAAGAGAAAGAACAAGCAAAAAAAAAAAAAAAAAAAAAAAAAAAAAAAAGAAGGGGGAGGATTCGGCCAACTCCCCAAAAATTTGGGTCCATGGAATTGCGCAAGAAAAATTATTTTCTTCCACTTTTCCTACCTAATGGAAGGTCCTCTATAACATGGAGTAAGTGTTGAAGCAAGAAGAATACTCCTTGGTGTCATGTACCAACCCTAAACCAAGTGGGAAGTTGAAGGAAAAGGTAAGGTTTCATCTTCTTTTGTATGTTGTGGATGGTTTGTATATGTTGTAGTATGGAAAATGGATGAAAAACATGGAACACATGCATATGGTAGAAGCCGTGTGGTGTATGTGGTGGTTGATTATGTATGTATCATGTTGGTTGTTGTTATGTCAAGAAATGAATGAAAATTTATGGAAGTGTGCATGCCAAGTTGTGTTGTGTGTTGTATTGTATGAGTTGGTCGTGTGTGTGTTGTGTTGCATGGGAAGAATGAATTAATTTTACTTAGTCTTGTGTTGTGTTGGAATGTGTAGAGATGGAAGGAAATGCATGAAAATATGTAAAGAAGTGGTTGTGGCCGAATAGTAGGTGTTTTGGTAAGTTATGGTAAATTGATGTTATTTGACATTTTAGTTGTTGTCATTATGGATTATGTGATGTAGAATGAAGGGTGTTGTTGAAGTTAACGTATATGAATGATAATGAAATGTATGGTTGGTGTTGAATTTGAAGGTTTCGGATAAGGTAGTGTGTTGATTGAGTTGTTGTAACATTATGCGAATTGAATTGAATTGAATTGAATTGAATTGAATAGAATAGAATATTGAAGTGTTGCTAGAATGATTGCTAGTATTGTTATTGGTTTGGCCGAGTTCCATTCTCGGGTTTGTTGATTAAAATTTGCCGAGTTAGATTCTCGGGGATGGTATATTTACAGGAGAGATGCTGCCGAAATTTCGGCAGAATATAAGTGAATCTATTTGAGAGGTTAAGACAAGTGAATGACAATGAATCTAATGGTTATGTCAACTCTCTTGAATGTAGATTAACAAGTTTGGACAAATAAGCGTAGCTAATAAGGCGTGGCGCAGGTATGTTAAGGCTCGTCCCTTTTCTTTCTATGGCATGATTCATATGTAAGATTTTATAATGCTTCCATAACGTTCTCATTTTCAAAAGTTAGAAGTAATGGTTCCAAGGTATAATTTCCTTCTTAAAAGTTTATAAATGTTTTCCAAAATATTCATTTTTCTCCAAAATCCAAGTTTTACGATTTTGAAAGTTTTTATGACTAAAACAACGACTATGATTTTATGATGACAATGATGATGCCAGATATGAGAAAATGTCTATGACGAATATGTCAAGGATATGTTCTTACCATGAATACGACGATATGAAATGTTAAACTATTTTTGGATAATGACTATTTTAAAGGTTTCAAAGTATATGAAATGATATGTTATGATCCTGTTTTATGTTTTCCCGTGATGTTATCCTTGATTGATAGTCTTGCCTTATAATTGTTCCTTCAAGGTGAGGCGCCATAGAGCCGGTGGTGGGGCAAACCCAATGGTGGGGCAAACCCAGTGGTGGGGCAAACCTCAGCAAGAACGCTGAGTCCCAAGCGGGGGATGAGCGTAAGGCTTGTCTTAGGCGAATTCCACATTGGTTTAGGCGAATTCCACATTGGTTCAAGCAAATCCACATCGGTGGATGATTATTCCTATTCCATAATATGATCGGAGGGTACCGACCTTACGTCACTCCGATAAAGTTATAGCTTTGATTGGGCTCTTATGCATGCTTAAGTTATGACAGTCACACCGCGCCTAGTTGGCCGGGCATGTCACCGCTAAGGCGGGCTGCTATGTTTACACCGAGCCTAGAGGGTTGGGCACGATCACCACTAGTGGGCGGCATGAGATGATTACCCCGGACGCGGGAGGCCCGGACGCGAGCTAATGATGTTATGTGATTCAGACAGGTTATGTATGTATATAAAAGTAACGATATGTGATTCCGCCTTAGATATAAAAGTAACGATGGCATGCATGATTCCGCCTTAAGAAGGCAAGCGATTCTGATCGTACTTTTCTTATATCTTCCATATGTTCCATACTATGATGTTGTTCACGTTACTGTCTATTTTAGTATGTTATCATTTATGCCTTACATACTCGGTACATTGCTCATACTTGACCCTCTTCTTCGGGGCTGCGTTTCATGCCGCGCAGGTACACCCGAACGCGGTAGAAGCTATTAAAGAGGATGTTCCTGCGAAGTTGGCAAGCTCCATTTGCTCTGGAGTGTTGCCGAGTCAGAGTTCTACGCTATGATGTCAGGTCCAGAGTTAGAGGCTTTGCAGACAGAGTCGTGAGTCCAGAGTGTCAGTGTTGTAATCGGCTCCACCAGCCGATATGTTATTATGTTTCATGTCACGAGTTTCATATAACGTCAGATCCTACTTGAATCGATTACAAAGAAAAATGAATGTCTTTTGAATGCTTTATTATGTTTTTCATTTCTTATTGATGTAAGCGTTAAGAGATTAGATATGTAATAAGAGATAGCGGGTTCGCTCGGCTCCGAATGTGGGGTCGGGTGCCCATCACACCCTAGTAAGGTCGGGGTGTGACAGCATTGTACCACTATCGTTATTAATTATAACTCTACTCTATCGCTTCATTGTCGTACAGTAAACTCATAACTCATGATCATCCTTTCCTCTTCAACTCGTTACTTCATTTACTTCGCTCGTTCTAACTTGATATAGGACATTCATAGGAAATACATTCTCCTTTAATTACCACGTCACTATTCCTTAGGCATGCGTACTTCGTATACTTCCTTTTCGCTATATTCTCGCTCTTATTCCTTCCTACTCGACTTATCTTATTTCCTCCCATTTTATAATCGATCCTTGACTCTTCGTATGAGGAACCATATTCTTAACTTAGTACCGCCTTGTCCTTTAGGATATACCACCTTTGTCAATCCATCCCTTGCTGCCAAAACTGATTCTGTTCGTTCTGATCATCCCCTCTCACTCCTATCCCGTTAACCCTCCTCCTACTAATTGTCCTATTTTCGTTATTCATCTTTACTGTAGTCTTGGTCTTTTACACTCAACTAAAGATATCATTCATACTCTTAATTATACCAATCACAGCTACTGCTACTTCGTTATATCACTTTTCTCTGATTCTTTCTCAGGTTTACTTCTCCCTTTTTGTTGGCTATTATCTCGGTCATTGAGGAATCCCTGCGCTAAACTTTCCCCAACAAGGTCTTTCAAGTTTTCTCATCTCTTTGCTCTCTGGTTCTCTTGTTGGTTTCATCCTCGTATTCATATAGAGCTTGGCATACCCTTAGGCATCTCCTCGCTATACTTTACATTATAATTCTTGTTACGTGCTCATTATATCCAGATCATAATCTACCCTATGGAGTGACACTTTTTGATCTCGTTCACAAGCCTGCTTATAACATAAGATAGCCTCATGAAGCAGGTATACTCAACCCGTTATTCTCTTTAGTCAGTCACATTATACTTACCATATTATTTGCCCATGTATTCACATTAATCATAAAAGGGTGCTAACAATATGCCTGGAGCAATATCAGGGGAAGACTCAAAATCCTGTCGCTCAATTAACGCATGGATATGATGCTGGGATCCACTTGGACTGGGCGTTCTTCGGTCTCTACCACTGCTTACTAGCATCTATGGCCCTGGCCTTGGAGGGCGTGCCAATGATGAAGAGCCAGCTGCCACTCCTGTAGTCCCAACCTTACCTTTACCACGTAGCGATGGACAATTACGCTTTAAATGTCCTGGCCGAGCACAGGCGTAACAAACATCCGAGCCCCAGCGACACGGTCTCCGATGTAACTTGCGACACTGAGTACAACGCGGCACCGAGGATCTCTTCTGACTAGAACTACTCCGAACCCAAGGGCGAGAAACTCTGAGACTCTGGGGTGACCTTGAATAAGTAGGTCCATCAAATCTGGGTCTAGGAAACTGCAGAGGAACACCTCTAAACTCCTGATCAGACTCTAAAGAATTAGCTCCCTTTCTCCAACCCCTGTTATCGTGACCCCCATCTCGCCCCTGAGCTTGAGCGGCTACCAACTGAGTCAATAACAGAATAGCCTGTCTCATTTCTTGGACCGAGGCATCTGGTGGAGGGACGGGAGGTGCTGGAGCTAAGGTCGAGGCTCCCCTCTGATCCTCAAAAATGGGAAAAGTATGGGAAAACCAAGGTGGGGCCTTATTCTGGGGTTCGTCCTCCTCCATATCCATAGACGGCTCTCAATCAAGCCCTTCTTCAGCCACCATTTTGTCTTTCTGGGCCGCCGTAGCTTTTCCTTTCATCAGCTTTACTGAAATTATAACGCACCACTAGGGGAGGAATAATCTTATAACACAGCTCTATCGCACGATCTATTCAGAAGAAGGATGGTCATCTTTCCTAAATGCCCGGTAGTCTCATGTTTATAGATGTGGTGCACAACACACCGATATACAAGACTTTACTAGACACGGCTCGTAGACACTTTCTACGACTAACTGCTCTGATACCACTTCTGTCACGACCCAACTAGGGGCCGCGACGGGTACCCGGTGCTAACCACCGAGCACCGTTCGTCTTTATCATCCCCTTAGCCCATTCAACAATCGTCCATTGATTTCCTGTTAACTTTAAAGAAAAGACCTACTGTTTCATTACAGAATATAATGCTTTAATACAAGAATATATTTCAAGACACTTATACACATGTATACTACCCACGTTGTGGAACCACATAACCCACATCGAGTGACTACGAGCCTCTATGGAATGACATATACAAACATACACATAAGCATCATCATAAACACCTCCGGGAGATGGAGTGCTCCTCAAGTTAACTGGTGGCTGCTACAAGTCTGGGTCGCCCCTCTATTTACCTGTGGGCATGAACACAGCGTCTAAAGAAAATGGACGTCAGTACGAATATTGTACTGAGTATGTAAAGCAAGAATGAAATAAACATGATAGAGAGTTATAAGTCATAAGGCGAAAGCAAACCTACGCGACCCTTAAGAATGAACACATCTCATACATATATCACATATACATAATCGTCATACACAAATCATCATAGCGTATAAATCATCATGTCACATAACTCATCATCATAGCACTGTACTTCCTCATACATGTCCAACATAGTTATGATGCAGTACAACCACATGCCCGGCTATATAGGCTCGGTATCTTCTGTACTCGGCCCTCTCGGGACTCGATAATGTCCGTACTCGGCCCTTGCGGGACTCAATAATATCCGTACTCGGCCCTTGTGGGACTCGATAATATCCGTACTCGGCCCTTGTGGGACTCGATAATATCCGTACTCGGCCCTTGCGGGACTCGATAATATCCCCAACTGATTAGTGGGATGCAATGCATACACACATACATATATACATACAAGCATGCATAGAAATACATAAACGAAACCAGCATCATCTTACATTCACCATAACACACACACATATACATCTTATAGTACCGTATCTATTTATATAAATACTAGCCATTATCCGTATTCGGCCACGTAGTGGCTCGACAGTATCGCATGCATGTCTTCCATACCCGGCCCTGACGAGGCGCGGTACATGTCTTATCATTATCACTATCGTTACATACACCTTACAAATGTATCATAACATTTTTATTAATGCATACATTGAAGTATAAAGACAATTTATGAAAAACCATATCATACTCATAGCGTGAATTTCGTATGTGTATCGTATGACAGTTTTAATAACCTTTAGGCCTAGCTCATCATTACCATTATCATTTCCCTAACCTATCTCTTGCCTTTATCTCATATGGAACCCCTTTATGAACATAGACTCACTATTTGCGTAACATTGGTCATATAGCATACATTCAAGATTAGGGATAGCCTAAAACAATGTCAGGGTGACGTAAGGTCGAGAACCCCCGATTCCTTTATAGAGTATTCATAAACGTTATGCCTCACCTTGAAGGAATTAGCACATAAGGTGAGTGTGGTCAACGAACAACATCAAGGATCTATGGATGCCTTCATTAGCTTTATAGGAACATCATATTATGGGCGATAGTTTCTTCAATCTTAACTTAGCATCATCGATATCGTGCTTGTCTCATATCTATTATCTCGTATGGCGTATTCACGAATAAGGACTCATAGCTTCTTTGGGAATAGGAAATTCATGAAGAAGGAGAAAAATCATGCCTTAGGATTCATGCCTTTGAAGGAAGGGATAAACCTTACATACCTTCGACGTTTACTATTCTTATCGCTTGCTCGTTCTCCTTTAATGCGCTTGTATATACCTTCAAGAGAATTCATGTCGTCGTTAGCTAAGCAATCATAAGAACGGCTACTATTTCTAGGGAAAATCGGGCAGCATTCCCTTTGTTTCTACTACATTTCCCATATTCTATTTCGGCTCCCAAACATTCGCAACAGTAATCACGGTATATAAAATCAACAATCTTCATTTATATACATTTAGCAAAATCCACCAATTTTCTCCAATTTGTCCACATTTAATGGTTTTAACTTATCATCACATTTTCTCATACGTCACACTTATTCCATGGTCTAAATGTTATTTATAATGTATTCATGATCACAACATGTCAACATTCATGATTTCCATCCAACTACCATTCAATAGTGACACTACTCATCCTTTCAAAACTCAATTTCCATGCTTTTCTACAATCCAAGCATCTTAACTTTCCAATACCTTAAACAACATAATAAAGCCATGAAATTTACCTTAGAAGATGGTTGAACAAGCTTTGAATGGAATTCCTCCTCTAGCACCAAAACCTTACTTCACTTCCTTTGGGTTTTCTTGAGATAGATGAACTTTTACTAAGTTTTACACACTTGTTTTCATGGATTTGAAGTGGTTGAACTTGGATTTCCTTTGATTTTTCTTTTGGATGAAGAGTGGAGGGATATTCTAGAGGTTTCTTGGCCAAAAATGGTGAAAATATGTGTTTGGGGTCGATATATATATATATATATATATATATAGTGGTCCAGAAAATTCGGGACCGACACAACATGCGGCACACTTTGCTAGACGCAAAGTGTGCTCTGCGAGTTGCATGTTGTGTCGCAAAGCTTTCCAGCTGACCAAATTTCACTGTCACACTTTGTTGCGCAACTGCGTGGCCGTATGTCATGTTTACTGGACGCATGTTGTGCCGTAAAGTGTGCCAGAACGTGAAATTCTACCAAACTTCCCCTGAAACTTATCTCCGATGATCTGACAAGTCTTAAACCTTCCCGAAGCTTACTAAACATGATTTTTGTCCATTATATACCCAAGATGGACATATCTATTCCCATGACCTCGAAAAATTTATCCTACTTCCCAAGGCTAGGACAATTAGCATTCGGTGAAACTCAACATATGAAAATGAGAGGTGTAACATTATGAGTATAACGAGAACCAGCGAGTTTGCTCAGCTCTAGGTAAGGGTCGGGTGCCCATCATGCCCTATCAGGATTGGGGTGTGACAATTATGATACAAACAATTAGTTAAGAGAAACTATGGGACACTATGAGCCAAATTAAGGAAAGGACGAATCGTGAGAATGAATGAGAGAGAGTATCGATTTTCTTGGTATGGTATAAACCCAACTTAGAATCGGGAACCAAGAGTAGAGGAATGTCAAGGGTACTGGTGAAATGATAGCTATGAAGGAAAATTGCGGCTGAAGGAGCATGGTATAGTCGGGCATTCTACAAGGAGCCTAACGAATTCCAATGTCACCATTGATTCATTAACCTTGGGAACTATTAGGCATGAAGGAAGGAAGTGATTTGAGTTGTGTCCAATATGTATGGATGGCTTGATACAAGAATCCAGTTAGCAAAAGAGAAATAAGTCAAACCAGGTGATAAAAGTAACTCCGACATTATATGGACAAGAAGAGTTGAAGGATCGCTAGGGTCGGCCAATTGACTACCAAAGACGGTCAATACTCGAATGTTACTGGTATATGAGGATATTCTTAGATGAATTAGAATATTCCCAAGTACAAAAGAAAGAAATGTACTAGCTTGAAGGAGTCGAAATTCGAGATGAACTAATATAGCAAGGATGTGCTAAAAAAAATAGAAATGGACTAAATGCATGTATATTATCAAACAGACATGGGAAAGGAGGCATGACAAGATAATGAAGGTTTAGAAAATCAAGGAAACAAAGTTTTGTCAATGCAGTACGTTGTGCTTCGGGCTATGATTCGAATCGGTCGTACCAGAGAAATTTTTAGTTACAATTAAATATGCAGCAAACGTACCCCAAAAAGGTAACAGAGGAAGTGAGAAGGCATACAAGTGACCAAGGATAAGTATCAGAGACAGACACGATTACTAAAGAAAAATCGCAGCGTTGGAAGAGATGAGAGTTTTAAAAGAGGAATATTTATAGGAATCTCAATGATCATCAAAAGAAAGAAAGACAATATGCCTATGGATAGCATGACAGCAGTACTACCTGAGATTAGAAAATAACTCCTGCGTCGGGAAATTATAAGTCACCGTTTATATCAAATCGTGAGAGTATATGTCATAGGACCATATAAATAATCGTCCTGATAAAATGGCTAGTAAAATAGTGTGGGGACAACAATAAATATTTGAAGAAGAATGGAAGCTAGTTAAGTCTCAATTAGCCGCTGGTATAGGAGAGCCAAGGACTTAAATAGGAAAGCATACTCGTATTGAAAGGAAGTTGTGATTAAGTAAGATCTTATTTTAGTCTCATGCTTATGAGTTGTGTTGTAATGATGTTAAGAATTGAGGAGAGGAAATTAGAGGAAAGATTCAACCATGAATTTGAAGATATTTTGAATAGTAGATTAGCTGGAGATATGATCATTAGTATGTTGTAAGTATAATCTTGTTATGAGGGATAACAATGATGACAAGAAAATGTTGTATACAAGTGTATAAAGAATGGTGCTGAGGTTGTTGTATGGGTTGAATTGAGTCCCATTTGAATATAAATCCCTTGGCTATGATATTTTTGACGCATTGGATGAGTAATCTGAAGTAAAGTAATTAATAAGAATAATAAGCCCTTAGCAAGGAAATGCTATTGCAAACCATCTGGGCACTACCATAGATGGAACTATGATGACAATACAAGGAATTAAGCAGTTCGACTAAGGAATTAAAAAGGAGATGAGATGATATGTATGTAAAATCAATTAGTACTAAGAGGAATAATCTAAAGTAGCACTAGAGAAACAAGCAAGAAAAAATGCCACAGCCAAATAAGAAAGTTATCCACTAGTAGAGAAATAGAGGGCTGCAAAACATGAGGGACTAAGTCAACGGAAGGTGAAATCATGGAAGTAGATGGAGATAAGGTCGCAGGAAAAGAATTCAAGGATATAAATAAAGGAGATGGACATTTAAGGAATTAAGAGATCCGCTTGATTGATAAACCGAAATGACAGATAATTGCGTCAAACAATGGGAAAGACTTATTAAGTGATAATCGGGCAAAGGTTAAAAGTAGAAGGAGAACCCCAAAGGAAATGATCAAATGATATTGCGTTTGATTAGATCAATCAAATGACAATGAAACCTCGTGGAACAAGCAGCATGATGGCTCTTATTGGAAAAGGAACAAATGAAGGTTACAGACAAAAGAAAGAATGAAAAGATTCAAATTCGTTGCATGACTATGAATCTTGGTTATTTTTCGACAAACTTCTGAATTCACCCCTAATTTATTAGCCGAACTAAGGATCAGAAACTTTAAGAGTAAATTGAAGGAAAGGAATCATTAAAGAAGAGATTTGAGATGTTTTTAATATAAGTACAATAATTACCATTGGTTAGCCAAGTTCCAGAAGTCCAATTGAAGGAAAGAGAAATTAAGCGAGACATTTCAGTGTTAAACTAGTTGAAAGATAAAGTACCGTTAGGATTAATTCGACTGCTATAGAAAGCAAAGGATGCTAAATGTGACGAGTCTTGAGGTTATCTTTAAGGGAGGAAGAATGAGAATAAGTAAACTCCTAGATGACAAAAGGCCTGGGACATCTGTAAAACGTAAGAAAGATACATGGAGATCGAAGAGAATAAGGATTTCTGAATAAAAAGAAGATGGGATAAAAAAATTGGATAAAAGTATGTGGTAAGTACTGGATGAAAAGAGCATATAAGAATGCAAACGACAGAGGCTAAAGAGACAATGAGAACGATAAAGCATAAAGAGTTAGTAGACAGATAGATAATAAGGAAAGGGATGACCTTGAGTACGAGCATAAATTTTGGCTACAAAAGAAGAAGGATAAACTGTGCAATTCGGATAAATTCAGTTTTAAATGAGAAAATAATACTACAAGTAAGTAAAGTAAATACCGACAAATATAGGTAAGAACATTGACATCTACCTCAGAGCGAGCTCTACCTCAACATTCGAGGACGAATGTTTTTGAAGGGGGGAGAATATTACACCCTGCACTTTCAGAGCATGAGCATACCACATATTTCACCCTAGCTATGGAGTATCGGAGACGTCCCATAAAGTTTTGGAAGGTACAAGTAATGGGAAGTACGTAACAATGAAGTGAAGGATGAATTACGATCTCGTAAGTCGTAATCGGGAAGGACAACCTTGAAACATGAGAACATGACCATTATCAAGTATAATAAATGATAAATAGCATGTAGGGGGAGTTTTTAAGGTGTTTCAAAAGCCTAAAATGAAGTTCGTCGAGTCTAGTTTTTAACGCATCAAACCGCTCGTCGATAGGAAATCGGAGTAGAGAACTATGAACATTACAAGTCAGCCGACGGACGAGAAATGCGTGCTACGATCGCTACGATGACCGACCCGCTACGATCTTTGCTATAGTAAAATGCTACAGTGAACCCTGTCACACCCTATTTTAACCGGGGTCAAAATAGTTTACAACATCCGGGTAATTCCGGGGTTATTTAAAGTTAGGAGTCGCCACCTAATTATTTACGGTGAATTAGGACACCTAAAGTTATTTAAAGTATTCATCTAAAGTTAACTCTGTTTAAAGGTCTGCGAAACTTAAAATTCTAGGTAAGGGTTCAATTAACCTAGAGGGAAGGTATTAGGCATCCTCTAAGTTCCATTAATAATGGTTAACCGACCGGACTTAAGATTAATTAGGCTTAAGTGTAAATATAATATTTTAAATATTTAAAAAAATATCTTTAAAGTATTGCTAAAGTTATAAATAGAAGTAGAATATTGTTTAAAGTAAAACTTGTAGAAAGTAGTGATTGCATAAAAAGAGTTTAGTTATAAATAAACTAAAAGAAACGGAATGTGTAATGTTCTTATGTATTTGGGGAAAAATGAATTAAGCCGGCTAGCAAATTAAAGTGTATTTGTAAAGTTATTGCGAGTTAATGTTTTAACAAAAGATGTATTTCAAGTGTTTTAAGATAATAAGAGAAAATTCTTAGACTCTTTTAGCTTAAAACATATAGTCATGCTAGTTTTAAAAAAAAAAAAATAAATAAATAAATAAGTTTTTCTAGAAGTAAATATTAAAAGCATTATAAATCATTTTGATGTAAAAGGAAAAATAAAGCTTGTAGAGTTAATTGATGGTTTGACTACCCATTATTAAACTAAAACCCTTTATGTCATCAAGGTCTACCTAAACTAACAAACAAACACTAAAAATGTTAGTCATATAATACACATTAAATGCATACAAACATAAAAATAGCTAAGTGGATAAGATCACCCACTTTCTTGACCTCGCGGAACCTCTTGTTGGGCTTTGGCCCAATTTTTGTGATGTTCCGCGGATGTTGACAATTTTTGTGGGGTACAGCGCGGATCCGATTGAAAGAATGTTTCGATGGGGCTGACTCGAGAGGAATTTCGTTGGGCTTTTAGCCCAACACCGAATGCGGGAGATGACGAGTCCTCGGACTCGTATGCGATGTGTCATGCATAAAAAAAATGAAAAGGATTAGTAAGGTGAGGATTTATAATAAAAGGACTTCGTACACAAGAACAAAGAAAAGGCAGCGGCCCGAACGAGAATGAACAAGGAAAACATCACGTAAATAATGGTAGTCCAAACAAAGCTCACTGCCTTCCGAGTCGATGACATAGAGAACTTAATTAAAATGGGCGTAAGGCCCCACACCAACAAACAATTATAGGAAAACAAGTCCAGGCCTTTAATCATGGAGCACAGTTAGTATGTTTGCTATCCCGGCAACATCCCATGGCTTTATTAAATTTAACATGATGTGGACGAACATTTTCAGATATTAAAACGGATTTAAGACCCTTTTAAGAGCCTTCATAGCATGCTCGATGAATTTTACCGGAATGGCAAACGCAAGAGGAACAATAAATTAACTTAACTAAAGTAGAACCATAGTCATGCTTAAAACATTCATTATCCGAACACACAAAAAAATAAAATTATCCACACGGATTTTCCTAAATAAGCAAAGACACTATATACGGAGGGAGTAAATGAACTAAAATAGAGTCGGATTTACCTTTTGTGGGTGCAGAGGAACAAGGGCTTTGAGGTCCTCTTCGATCTACTCCTTTGTTATGAATAAATTTGAAACTTGACCCAAATGAATTCAAATCTCTTGTCACATACTAAAGTCCCCGAGACAGAGAGAACAACTCTAGAAATTAAGGGTTCGCCAATTTTAATATGTGCGAGAGAATGTATTTGATATGGTAGTGTTTCAAGATGTTTTAAAAAAATCCCCTCCATGTTGAGTCAAAATCCACCTCTTATAGAAAAAAAATATGACGAGAGAGGAGCGTATGAAAGAGGGCATACGGACGAAGGAGCGGGGGAAGGGGGAGTAGAAGGAGCAATTTAGGGAAAAGGAGTCAAAAAAGGAGGAAACATGTGGAGCCCCAAAA
Source organism: Lycium ferocissimum (assembly GCF_029784015.1). NCBI lineage: Eukaryota > Viridiplantae > Streptophyta > Magnoliopsida > Solanales > Solanaceae > Lycium > Lycium ferocissimum. Next base: position 48,436,666 of record NC_081350.1, on the reverse strand, counting down.
AGAAAAGAAGGAAAAGAAATCAGATTGTGGGAGATGTGTAACGTGAGATGAGGAGAAAAAAAAAAGATAGCTTTCCTTTTTTCTTTCTTTTTTTTCTTTTTTTTCTTTTTGGGGTAGATAGCTATTATCAAGAATCTACCCCTTGTAAAATAATATTTTGATGAAATAAAAATTATAATAAGTTGTTTTAAAATATGAGCTTCAAAATGAGTCCAATATTGATATACTTCCGAGCAATTGTTTATGAGGTGAAAATTGTTGATCCTTTCTCCTCTATTTAATTAATCTTGGGGTTCTAATTTAATAACTAGTACAATATATATCATGCGAAGATAATTAATAGTAAAAAAAAAAAAAGGTTTTTTATCAAAATGTTGTCTTGTAATTAATTTAACGAGTCCGAACCCGAAAATGAAACGATGACTAACCATCTAAAATTTGCAGTAAAGTAATGCTCATAATGTTGAAAATAAAAGTAGCGATATTAATAGTAGTATCAATAAAAAATAAAATAGTAAAAAATAAAGTATTTAGCTCGTTAGTAAATTTAGACGCCCGAGTGAATAAAATTAAATAAATGAGGGACAAAATTGGGTGTCAACAAACCCGACCCGAATTTGACCCCTATAAAAAGGGTAAGAACCCTCTTTTTCACCAGATTTTAGCCCAGATTTGCCCAGAAAATTCTAGAAAATTTGAAGAGGGAGTGAGGAAATCAAAAAGTAAGTAATTTTCAAGTGACGGAGTATTAATCGAAGCTCGGATAAATGCATAGATGTGATTCTAGTATGGTTTTGTGGTGGATTCAAGGTGGATAGTGAAGATATCGCTGTTTTAACAAAAATAAGGTATGAATCTCTCCTTATTAATATTACTTTTGGTTTATTTACGAAGATAGAGTGATAAAATGGTTGTATAATAAAGTTGTTGGTTGAGAAATTGGACAAACATCGTGTGGGATGTTTTATAGAATATTTTGGTATTGATGATGATGTTGTTGATGTTGGTGCTATCGTAGTTGTTGTTTTGTTGGTATTGTGATTTCGGGCTAGGCATATAAATAGGGAAGGTCTTTGCTCGAATTTCGGCAGATTATAAATGGATTTATTTGAAGGACTAAGACAAGCGTATAACGATGAGTCTAACGATTGTGTGAATCCTCTTAAATGTAGACTCACGAATTCGGACGAATAAGTGTGGATAACTGGAGGCTGAACAGGTATGTTAAGGCTAGACTCTTTCTTTCCAAAGGCATGATTCCTTTCTTGTGAACCCATACATGTTTCCTAAAATGTCCTTGTTCTCAAAAGCTAGAGATTCATGATTCTTAGACTTCTTATGAGGCTAAAGATAAGTACGTTTTATGATGGCAATGATCATATTTCTAGAAACTCCTATGTTATAATCCCCTACATATATTTCATAACCTCCTTACTTCCAAAAGTTAAAGTTCATGATTCAAAGGTATGACTTCTTTCTTGATAATCCATAAATGTTTTCTAAAATGTCCCTATTTTCCGAGTCAAAGATTTATGATTCTATAAGCTTTTACGACAACAACAACGGACATGTTTTTACAATGTTAATGACGTTGCTAAAGATGAGAATGTTTCTATGATGATTACGACGATGATGATGGTTTCATGTTTAAAAGTCCCAAACTTATGATTTCAATGTGAATGTGAGAATGTTGAGTTATTTCGTGATTTTCTTGATTTTTATTCATTGTTGTTGAACTCGCCTTATAATAATTGTTCCTTCAAGGTGAGATAGAGCGATGATGATTATTCCATAATATAATCGGAGGTTACCGACCTTACGTCACTCCGATGTATTTATAGCTTTTATTTGGCTCTCATGCATGCTTTATATATATATGTATGTATTTTCTCACACCGCGCCGCGCTATAGTTGGTCGGGCATGGCACGTAGATGTGCACACCACTGCAGTGGGCATGTTATGATATTGCCCCGGACGCGGGCTAATGATGATAACACCGAGCCTCAATGGCCGGGCATGATACTATATACATGACACCGAGCCTTAATGGTCGGGCATGATATTATATATATGACACCGAGCCTTAATGGCCGGGCATGGTACTATGTATTTGTATAAAATGTTTTTTTAAGGCTAAGCATGCATGGTATCCGCCTTATGAGGCATCCAAATGTACAGGTTATCTCTCATACTCCATGTTACCTTTCATATCTATATTATGTTGTTATTCATGCCTTACATACTCAGTACATTATTCGTACTGACATCCCTTCTCGTTTATTCGCGCTCATGCCGCGAGGTAGGCAGGGAGACGGATCAAACCCGTAGGTCTTCTATCAGCGGATTCTCAGGAGCACTCCACTTTCTTCGGAGCTGCAGTCTATTTGGTATTGTCCTTATGATCATTTGTATTCCATGTAGAGGCTCGTAGACGTGTGTGTATAGTTAGATGTTTTATAGCTCCACCGGTTTATATTATTGTATAATATATTGGTGGCCTTGTCTGCCTTATTTTGAGCTCTTGATACTTTACTGTTAGCCTTGCCGGCTTTATGAAATACATTATGTTGTGGCGACCTTGTCGGTCTGCATATGTACATATGTGCTGAATGAGCGGATATTCCTATGTTGGGCCTTTTCTGCGTGCAGGTATTCTTTGAGTTATGGTTTATAATGTTCAAAGTCACGGATGAGTCAGGTGGTTCCGGGCCTATGGATCAGAGCCCGTCATACTCCTGGTAGGGGTGTGACAACTATAATTCGAATTATGAACTCTTAACAGTTAAACAGTTCTGCTTAAAACATATTCTTACTTCATTTAACTAGAGTAGCTGCTTTTAGATAAGGTATATATTCCCCCCATTCACTTTTACTTGTCCACTTTGGACTTTTCATGTTGTTTAAGAAATAATAAATGAAGTGCATAATTTACCAATGTACCCATATTAATTGGTGCATATTTTTATTGGAGTTGAAAAATGATTTGAAGTAAGTAATTAATACTATGGGTAAAACAGGAAAAAATAAATTGCCTTTTCTTGATATGCTAAGAGTGACAAGTAAAAGTGACCTCCCTCCGTTCACTTTTACTTGTTTATTATACTAAAAATAAATTTTTACTTTTACTTGTCCACTTTAGCATATTAAGAGAAAGACAAACTTCTTTTTTTGTTTTACCCTTAACATTAATTACTCATTTTCAAATATATATATTGAGACTATACACCAATTGTGAGCATTATGGTAAAATACATACTTGTTTTATTAATTCTTAAGGGACGTACAAAATAAAAAATGGACAAGTAAAAGAGAACGGAGGAAGTGTTTCTTTGTACCTGCATGATATCGGATTAATTTTATCTTCTTTTTCGTTTTTGTTTTGAAGGGGACATAGGGAAGGGAAAAAAAGGGGTTGGGTAAGAATCAAAATTTAGATTACACCTATTGAATGCAAGGTAATAATTTTTAGGTAATAAGTTACCACTCAATTCTTGTGTATCATTAAAAAAAATTTGACCTTTAGTTGATTGAATGTGTACTTTTATCCTTTTGCTTGTCTTCGCAAAATTTAATGTATTATTAACTACTAAACAAATTAATTACCCATGTACTCTTTCCATTCACTTTTAATTACTTGTCCACTATACCAAAAATATATTTTCAAATAATAACATATATTTTTTTCATGTTTTACCTTAACATTAATTACTTATTCCCCAAATTATTTCTCTAAACCTAAGACTAAACATCAATTACTATGGATATTGTGGTAAAATAGTCATATCAATTATTGTTTCTTAAAGGATGTGCAAATCCAAACTGGACAAATAAAAGTGAATGGACGAAGTATTATGTTACTCAATATTTGAGGTTAATATAGTTCCAAAGTTAACTTAAATATATCATATTTCTTATGTGAAAGGGCCAAAACATCTTGAAATAAAAAATTCCAAATTCCCAACCTTGAGGGATGCAATATCCCCTGATGAAATTAGTAAGTAATCAAGCCTGCTAAGTAATTCTGTACTATCTCTCCTTTTGACATTAGATAATCCTACTATATGTGTTATCTGTAAATGTGGCTGAAACACGTTCATGTAAAGGTTATTAGATGTAACTTCTAGCTCTTGCTTTCACATGCTATTTTTGTTGCAGAATGTGTGTTGTAAGCTAGGAAAAGAGAAGGATAAAACTACGGAGGAACAGACATGAGAGTAACTATGTGATAAAAACTAGAGAGAAATATTAACTTAGCTATCGATTATTAAAAGAATTTATTTTAACAAGAAATTTCATTTTCGTTATTTCTTATATTTCCCCTCTTTAATTACATCCGATGCTTTTCTTAGTGAACTCTGCTTGGCCTGCCTCCTCATTCTATTTCCTCTTCCTGTCTTAGGGTGATAGGATACGTCCTTTGAGGAATATGCTTTTGACTATATACATATAGATCCATTAATGGTGGCGTATATGTCGAAAAGAATTAAAAGCCATTATCATGATGTAAGATACATATCTTCTCAGGAAGGCACTTCCTCAAAGCAAGTTCGATCACCGGTAAACACAATCAACATATTCATTATTTAAGTCGTCGTCATGCTAATGACAATGTTGCATGTTATTTGAATACCGAGTTTTTGCTCATTTAGTCCTAATATTTTCCTCCAGAGAGTGAAGGATGAAGGGCTAAAAGGAGTTTACAGCATTACGATGGGATACATTGACTACGTCAAAATTAGTTATTACTCCCACAATATACTACACTACATTTACTTGATTCCGTGAGAAGAGACTTTCAACTTCTTCCTTTACGGAGATCATTTGCATACGCTCTATTAGAAGTGGTTTGTTAAGTTTAGCTCATAAACTAACTTATTTATATAATGCTTGAATTACAACAACAACACCATACCAATCTAATCCCACAAAGCAGGATCTGGGGAGGGGAGGGTAGAGTGTAGGCAGACCGTACCTTATAGACTCCTTTTTAAAGGTTGAATGATGGTCAAATTCCTTCATTTCTTTTTTCCCGTCCATTCCTTTAGGTATCTTTCTGTTGAAAGCTGTGATGCAAGCAAAATAAGGTAGAAAGCTGTCCATTTCTACTTTGTATCTTAGATGTGTTTGCCTCCTTTCTTTTGTTTTTTTTTAGGGGATCCATAATAGTTTAATCATTTTTTTAGCAGATTAACGTTTGCACATTCTAACAGTTCAATGATTTGTATGTTTATCTTTTATAATTTCTCAAACTGCCTTTCTTAGTTATCCATCCCGTTTCAAATTTTAGTCCATGCCATAAACTTGACCTATTAAGTATTAGAGAAGTGAAGAAAGATTTGTAGGCTTTCAAAGTTTTTTTTTTAAATATGGAATAGTATTAGTTCTTCTACATTTGTTCTCCAAAGCAACATTCTACTATTGTTTACAGAGGTCTGTTTCATTTAGAATAATTGTGCATTCGATAAGGATTTAACCAAACCTTGCAAGGGTTCTCTCGTATATGTTGAACTACTCTATACTTTGAGCTTATTCATCTAAATGCTTACACATAGTTAAAAAATAACGTTGAATTACAAAGCGGACAGAGAGAAAGAGAGTGTGCGAACGCGCGTGTTTATGAAAAATGCAAGATTTGACAAACATGGGAATTTTTATCTTGTCAAAGGAGAATCTGCCTCAACTCCTCAATCTCGGTACAACTTATGACAATCATGAGAATTCTCTTGTTCGGTATTTTATCAGTTCATGATTTTTATGTTTATCTTTTGTATTATCTGAATTTCCGACTTATCAAATCTTTCGATACAGTGTGATTTACTTGGAGGTGGACATAGAAGGCATTTAAAGGCCGCTGCATACTCTGTTAGTATCGTATCAGTGTACACATCTGCGCTTTTTTTTTTCCCCCTTTCCCTTAATGCTTTTGGCATTTTGCTCTTACCCTTCTTGGTGGTAATGCCCTTGTAGTTTCATTTGGCACTTCCTGGTTACTATATTAATAGCTTACAACAGGTTGTTCTTGGGCATCAGACCCAGCCATCACTTGCTCCAAGATTTTGGTTGCCTCATTCTCACGATTTCTGGGCTAATCTAACAAAAGGGAATACACAGGACTTGAAGGGTCTTTTCGCCCAATTCTTCTCTTGAGGCTCAGATCTGTGATAAACAAACAACCGCCATGGCTGCGGACACATATTGGGCTTTTGCGAGTCTCAAGTTGAGTGATGTAATTCATATATAATCCACTATATATTTTATCCTAAAATACCAACATGGGTTAGTTTAAACTATATGGCGTCGCGAGTCTCAAGTTGATGGACTGTTTGCTACTCCTTGCGTATTCTTTGGCTGAAACCTTCTTCCTCATCGAATTATTGGGAATTTTCAAGTTCTACTACACCGACAAATACGGAGCCAAAGTTGTATGTAAGAGAGATTGGCTTTGGGAGCAAGAAGGTAAATTGTTCTACGCATATTATATAGCTTTGTTTTATTCTGTTGTAATGGCGTTCCAATGAAAAAATTACCTTTTTTGTTTGTTCTTACAAGATTGCAGTGAATCAGAGTCCGAAGAGGCTGAAATTGCAGTAGACCGTTAGCCTATCTTTATAAACTTGGTTCGCATTGATAGGTAATGTTGTGTAGAAATAATTGTGGCTAGCTTATATAATGCGTTGCTGCACTCTGTTTATTTTAAATTTCAAGGGTACGTAGTAACTGAAATGGTTCTTGGTTTTTTAATTACACTAGTGAAGTTAACCGCGCTTCGCGCAGGCATAAAAAACTTCAATCATTTAATTTTTTAAGTGATATTTTTTATTTTTTTAAGAAAGAAAAAAATTAAAAAGAATCATGTAACCTTGATCATGTTTTACTAATTTAAATTATTCTATCTTTTTTTTTTCTTTCACTTATTATAAATTAGGCTTCAATATACATTCCTTTCACGTTTAGGAGAAATTTAAAAAAAAAAAAAAAAAAAGTAAAAATGAACCTACTTTAATTTGTTACTTGAGCCAAATTTTACTCAGATTTCTCTCACATCTATCTTAAAGACGAAATTTATGGCGAAGAGCACAATATATTCCATATTGACAAAAATGCCTAGTTTTATATTTCAAATAATAGGAAGCTGATCTTTTCTCTTTGTCGATCAAAACTATTCAATTAGACAATCAATTTATTTTCAAGGGATAAAAAATTCTCTAATTTATTTTAAAAAAAATGATTGATACTCAATATGAATGCTAGATGGCCTTAGGTATGTAGAGAGTTGAATTGGAAAAAAAAAGTTGAAATTTAATAAATGCATATTAAAATATTAAAGCACCATTAAAAATAAATTACCCTAACAACAATTGACATGTAAATCATTCTTAAAACCATAAAATGCTTACACTTGTGATAATTAAAGTTATTTCATGAGATAAAATTCAGAATGTTTTTCCTACTACCTTGGTTTTTAGAAGTTGTAGTAAATATGTATAAGATAATGTTTCAAAATCAAGTTTGCACCACATTCTAAGGCATTAGTATGTAAACATTGTTTCATTTCTCTCGATTATTACAAATCAGCCATAGCAAAAAAGACGAAAAAGTGTGAAATTGAGAATACAAGAATGGAGATTACGGACGTTAAGGTTCTTATCCTCGATCTTCTGTTCCCTTCATAGCTATTGTTATCTTCCTGCAACTCCTTTCTTCATATCACTGACTATTTGTTTGCTCCATCATACTTATTTCTTCACCGTATCATAATATATATAGTTTGCAAGATTACTATTATTTTCTCTCGAATAAAAACTACAAACAAAATATTAAAAATATGTGTACAAATCAATCATAGCAAAAAAGACGAAAAAGTGAGAAATTGAGAATACAAGATAATGGAGATTAAGAACGTTAAGGTTCTTATCATGAAACCTTGGCTGCTTCTGGTCCCTTCATAGCTATTGCTATCTTCCTGCAACTCCTTTCTTCATATCACTGACTATTGGTTGCTCCATCATACTCATTTCTTCACCATATCATAATATATATAATTTGCAAGATTACTATTATTTTCTCTCGAATAAAAACTACAAACAAAATATTAAAAATATGTGTTACAAATCAACCATAGAAAAAAGACGGAAAAGTGAGAAATTGAGAATACAGATTAAGGACGTTAAGGTTCTTATCCTGGATCCTTGGCTGCTTCTAGTCCCTTCATAGCTATTGTTATCTTCCTACAACTCCTTTCTTTATATTACTGACTATTGTCAGCTCCATCATACTCATTTCTTCACCGTATCATAATATATATAGTTTGCAAGATCACTATTAAAAAAAAAAAAAAAAAAAAAAAAAAAAAAGAAGAGAGGCTTTGTAAATGAAAGGTTTTAGAAACTAAAATATATTATTGGATTTACAAAATTTGCTGTTATTTTGGCTTTTGTAAGGGAAGTTGAAAGAATGAAGGGAAAATGGATCATGTCAGCTAAGTTATACCACCTTATATATGGAAGTTTCATTTCTAAAGTTTAATTGCATATTAACTATACCGGTAATTATTAGCATTAACAAAGCATTAGTGGGGAATACCAACGTCAGTGTTTTAGTTAAAATATGCTTGTTGGTCTTCTTTTGGGAAGGCTAACGGACTGCAGTAGTAATAAAAGGCCTAATAAAAATTGAATCTCTTATTAAGCTTGTTATTATATGGAATGGGAAAGGTTGGGGAGTAATAGTTCAGATTTTTTGTTACAATAAAATGAATTAAAATAGGTGAGAAAGGCAAAAAAAGGAGGAAAAAGATAAATGCCAATAGAAGTCATAGAGAGGTGCCACATAGGATTGTCAATGCCTGGCTTTATATTATATATAGATTGGTGAAAAAAATGCGTGCATAGCGAGCATAATATTTTGATAAAATCATTTAGGATGGCAAGGAATAGATATAACAAACATCCGGAATCTGTGTTTCATCGCCAATTCCTATCGGACAAGACAAAGGATGGCCGACGATACAATATACCTACAACTTCGGAAGTTGTGGGATTAATAATTGGTTATCATACTGATAAAAACTTCCAGTAAGATGTTATTTTAGAACATCGGAAAAGTGAACTTCAAAGAATCACGGACTTGCATCAAGTTTCATTTCTATGACTTACATATTTATACACCCTTATGGAGGAGATGAATATAGGCTTGGAATTCTCTTGGCAAATGTAATCAACTAAAGTTACATGAAATTTATCGATGAGACAATTCTACTGCTTCAGGATGCAGCGAAAAGGAGGGCCACACTCTTTTACAGGCCGATAGACTATTGCAGCAGTACATAATGTATGTTTACGTGACAACTGACGAAGAAATAATTCGATATTTTCATAAGAATAAAAAGCTCAGGCTGATCTTTTTCTGGATGCTATTATATGAGGTGATTCTGATTGTTCAATGGTACGAAAAACTATTAAATTGCCTTCATCATACACCGAGAGACCTCGGTATGAGCACAAGATTATGAAGATGCAATACCAATTTGTAGGTGGGCCGAATATCCTGATTTATATAAATCACAAGATTATAATTCATTGGACTCAAGTACTCTTAACTATAACAACAACTAATCAGAATAAAAACTTTTGTAACGTCATCTTATATGATTATCTGGGTTTCAACAAACTGGCCAACAACATAGACAAACTTGAATACATGTAGCATGTCTAAAATGCAACTGTCTGAAATGTGACAAGAAATAAGAAAAATAAAATTGGATGTTACGTGTCAAAAGAGGTTATTCACGTTAATTACCTAGTGTATATATATAAAGGAGAGACATAGGCCCGGTGACGTGGCGCTCTCTATGAGGAAATGCATTTATCTATTTTTTCAATTTTTTGGTATTTCTCTCTCATTCTTTTCATTTACTAATTCATTTAAAAAAAAAAAAAAAAAAAAGACACAACCTATGGAAATAATCGTTTCTTCACTTATCCCTCATTTATTATTATTTAATTCATTTCTCTTCAAAGGCCAAAAGTCACACCCTTCCAGTTGAAACCGTTTTCAACTAGAATAAAATGTCTCCGTGACAATTTGTCTATCGTGCATTATATCAGTACTCGGTATATAACTTTGGACTATGTTTTCATTGGCAATGGTTATCATCGACTACCAACTCAGACGGTCAGACCCATATATGTTAAAAGTTACTATGTTACATTCCCTGCAAATATTGTGAAACCGTGTATTTCTTGTCAAAAATTTCTGAAAAGAAAGACAATAGTGTCGGTGAAATATCCATTATTGAGACGTCGGTAGAAGCGGCAGCATGCGGAGGTGGCGGTGCGACTCCTTCCAATGGAAGTAACAGAGAGAGAGAGAGAGAAGGGTTGAAATCGATCTTTCAAGGATCTTTTAGCCACTTAGTTGGTAACCATGATACCATTCTGACTAAATTGCTCTTTTAATATTTATTTCTATTCCTAACATAGATGACACAACAATGTTGTAACATTATGATATTTCATTTCATGATTTCAGTGGGATTACACTAATTATGTTGTTATTTGTTGTTTTCTTGTGGGCAACTACCATGGAAGAAGTTGAAAGAAATGTCTTACGTATTGCTTTTAAATTTACAGTAAAACATTTCTTTTGAATGGGATAGGGTCTTTTCTAAAATATGTTTGAAGTGGTAAAAGGAATTACTATTTGACGAAAGAGTTACTAAGAATTTTAAAATTGAAATAAGATAGGAGACTAAAACTTACTTTCGTGCTTTAAGAGGAAGATAGACTTCAATAAATAACGACACTATAGAAGCAAAGAAAGATAACAAGAAAGGGAAGAAGAAAGATAGGAACGAGAAAGCTCTTCAAAAGCGGATTTAGAGGATGAGGAGGAGAGATCTCAGAATGACATAAATATCAGCGACTTTAATGCATATAAAGCAGCCGGAATCTTGTAGGTTAATCTAAATTCCTCTTTAGTATGATATTCTACTATCTTGACTTGTAACTATAGATAGCAGCATGCTCCTTTTCTATATTTCAAATATATTACTACTAATTAATTATTGGACTCACTATGTAATTATTTGTCTAAAGCCTAAGCAATAAGGGAAGAGAAATTAATGGATAAGACTAAACAAATGCCCAAAAGAGCGTTACTAGCGTCCCAAAATACTTTAAGGATATTACATCCCAAAATCATTAATTCTACAATTACAAATATAATGTTAAATGAGAATCAATAGAAATATCTTAGTAATTATTTCATTATTGAAAGTAAAAATAATCATTGAGCATGCTGTGTGTAATATTAGTTCTTAGAGCTAAGATTATATGCCATAGTTAAGTTATCAACAATTAAAACAGAATTAGTATGTTAGTTAAAATTCTTATACGAGAAACCCTTTGGTTGTTTATCGACATCTCACATAAATCAATTGGTTATTTTCTTTATCATTTCTTTTATCATTTTTTCATATATTAACAAAGTTATATGAGATAAATAGTTATACATAATGCAGAGACACGAGGAACATATTCAATTTTAACGTTATTTTGTATCAAAATTTATTTCATTTGATCAATTTCAGATTTTTTATCAAAAAGTTCTTGCTGATCTATACATTAATAGGTCACTTTTTTCATTATATTTAATTTTAGTCGTCTTATGATTATTATATTGAGTCTATAATTAAATAAGGAAGAGCAGAATGACTTGCTTATATCTTTAAGACTGCGCGAAGTGCAGATAATTTCTCTACTATCTATATAAAGCCAGGCTGCCAGGACAAGGACCTACTTATGTGCATGCCTAACTGAGCATGAAACCTATTTATATTTTCTCTCAAATTTCTGGTCATATTTCTTTCTTTCTTTCTTTTTTGTTAATAAATTTTCCGCCAAAAAGAAAAAAAAAAAAAAGAAGAAGAGACGCGTCTTTAATTAAAAGAAAAACAAAAGATGAACAGTTACGTCTTCAGTGTTGTGTATTGGCTCCGTCTCTTCCTCTTCTTTCTTCCAGGCGAAGATTGCTCTTCCTTCTTTCACGCTTCATATCTATGGACCATGTATTCTTTACTGCTATAACCTGCGTAGCAAAGCTAAAGTGAGCGTTCCATGAGGCAAATTTATTTATTATTTATTATTTATTTTTATAATCAAAACCTTCAGAAGGCAAAGCTTTTTCTTCGTTTTGTTAAAATACAAATTATCTCTTGATTGAGTAGCAATTTACTTTGGTTGACTTACTATAGATGGGGAATATAGTATGTTTTATATCAATTCCTCTCTATTTAGACCCACATTTTATATGTAACAATCTGTCTTTAAAAAAAGAAAAAGAACATGTGCTTCGTTAAGTCATTCCACTAAACTAATCTTTATTGATTGAGCTTTTCCAGTCTAGGTTTGAAAACCTTAACAGTCCAGTTTGCATAGTTCATAGTCATTGCTAGAGGAAAGAATTTGTGTTTACATGGATTCATTAACTGTAGATCTGAAAATTCATAAGAGTTGTGTATCAAGATACTTATTAATAAAAAGTTATCTATCGAGGTATCGGTTCCTGACTTACCCTTATTTCGGATAAGTTCCTGACTTTCCTATGACGGGCTGTCTCTTTGATCACATTTTTTTTCCCTGAACTTTGTATACATTATGTTACTGCACTAGAAGAATTTTACACTCTGGATTGGCTTTATCCAATAAAAATTTGTAATATTTTAGTCTCTTTACTACCACACTAAATGGTACAACTGCAAACATCATTAGTTTCATCTCCAAGTAGGTGAAATGTTGTGCTGCCAAACTCAGAAGGTTTAGGTTGGTCATGTGTTAATACTTTGTTGAATTTGGAGAATTTTGGATTTTAAATTTTCAGATGGTCACTATTTAGATTTATTTATGTTTGATTGGAAAAGAAAAATTGTAGAAGAGTTATCTTCCTTTTCAGGGCCATTCGGGTATATCAGTAGATGATACATTGAAGATCATAACCTGCCGGTTAGATGACTTTATTTAATTTCTATCCTAATTTTGAGAGAATTTCTCCTCATATAGAAATTTTATAATGGGATTATACAGGTTGATGATTCTTTTGCTAGGGAACAACAGATGAGGCTAGCTGCACTTCACATGGAACCTAGCAAAGCCAGCCAGAAAAAAGTTTTGTACCTAAGTATCCAATGGATAATCATGAGAAGGATTCAAAAAAAAACTTCTAGCTATTGTAGGTATCTCTACAAATTGTGGCAACAAGAAAAATAGAGATTCGATTTTGGAAAGCATGGATGCCTACTGGTTTGGCTCTCTTTTCCCCTCCCCTTTTTCTTAATTTCTTTTGTTAGGCCTTGTGAAGATAAAATTCAAGCAACTCCACTAAGATGCTGAATATATACTTTAGCTCACTTTGTTGATGCAATCATTGTCTGTTGAACACATTTAGCCTTGATTGTTGTTGAATTTCCTAGCAACATCATTCGTCTTGTCTTAATCAGAAGTATCTGCAGTATAACTGCAATAATGATGAATTAACTTTTGAATAACTGATTTCATTCTAAATCTATAAGCTATTTTTCTAGGTGTTGCGCTTAAAAAATTAGAGGAGGAGAAAGGTATCATAATACAGATGAATCATTTCATTTAGATGAAGCTACAAGTAATATATCTTATGTTTTGACTTTCAGTTTAAAGTGAATAAAGATGCAAATTTAACTAATATACATTGATAGTGTAAAAGATTTTTCGTTGTCAGTGTAGTTTTGCTAGATGTATTAGATAATTTACCCGTTATAATAGTTTATGGTGGAATCATGAAGAAATTTTAAATACTAAAGATTGCTTTTGTGTTCCAAATTATTTTGACATATCTTTGTTTTCTTTATCAGTGTGAATTGGAAAACTCTTTAATTAGCCCTAATCTAGATATTTATATAAAGTTGATCTATAGCCTAGGTTACATGGCACTTCGACAAATCAGAAAACTAATTTATCCTTTTTTTCTTTTGTTTTGTTATTTGTTTGCTTATTGTTTTGTGCTTTTCCCGGATTCCTTATTTATCATTGCAATAGAGATTGTCAATAAGAAGTTGTGAGTGTTAAAATAAACAATCGTATCCATTATGATTCTCAAGTTCTGGTGATAGTGGTGGATTAATTTTGAGGTTAATTGTCATCTTTTCCCTCCCCATTAAGCTTTAAGCACCATTTCTTTGTGATACAAAAACGGATAGAGGAACAAAGAAACTAACTAGGAATTCAAAAGGGACAAGGAAATTAAAGGATAAATAAGTTGACACAAAGAGAAATACCAATTGGCAACCAAGGTTCTATATAACCAAGACCTCCAATTGAGTAATCACAAGCACCAAACTTCTTAAGGAAACCAAAAGGGATTGATTTCCCAATTAACCACCTTCTCAATAATTCAAACAACCAAAAGCTTCACAAGCTCTCAAACACTCAATTCTAGAGTTTACAAGTTTTCAATATCTCTCATAAAAATAATCTAAGTCTTCCATGAAGAAGAAGAGAACTATTTATACTATGCTAGAAATAAAAGATAGCAAAATGACATAAATACCCTTAATGAGACAAGGGCCTTGTTTGGCTATTCTTCTTCCTTCAAAATCTTGAAATCTCCTTTGCAAGAATAGCCAACTCTTCATCTTTTAGCCATTGTGGTGACTTCCCATTTCCTCTTCTTCTCCCCAAGCAATCTTCATCAACAAATGGATTTGGGATCTAAGGTGCTCATCAAAAGTATACTCAAGAGCCTCCCGCTTCATGAATAGGCTTTGCAAGTGTTGTAGTTTCGGGCTTGGCTCTTTGTAAATGGCCTTCGAGTAAGTAGGCTTGCATCATTCTCCCCATCTTGAAGAGAATTTGTCCTCAAATTTGATGGCTCATCACTTTCCATTACCATGGGAGATAGGTCACAAATGTCACACCCCTACCAGGAGTATGACGGGCTCTGACCCGTAGGCCGGGAACCACCTGACTCATCCGTGACTTTGAACATTATAAACCATAACTCAAAGAATATTTGCACGCAGAAAAGGCCCATAGGAATATCCGCTCATTCAGCACATATGTACATATGCGGACGACAAGGTCGCCACAACATAATGTATTTTATAAAGCCTAAGCAAGGCTAACGGTAAAGTATCAAAAAGCTCAAAATAAGGCCCGACAAGGCCAATATATTATACAACAATATGAACGGTGGAGCTATAAAACATCTAACTATACACACACCGTCTACGAGCCTACACATAGAATACAAATGATCATAAGAACAATACTAAATAGCTAGACTCAAAGTAAGTGGAGTGCTCCGAGAATCCGCCGATAGAACACTGCGGGTCGATCCGTCTTCCTACCTACACCGGGCATGGCGCCGGCGTCCCACGAAGGGACGTCGGTACGAATAATGTGCGAGTATGTAAGGCATGAATAACAACATAATATAGACATGAAAGGTAACATGGAATAAAAAGATAAACCTGTACATCCGGATGCCTCAAGGCGGATGCCATGCATGCGTCGCCTTTAAAAAAATATTTTTATACATATACATAGTACCATGCCCGGCCATTAAGGCTCGGTGTCATATATATAGTATCATGCCCGGCCATTAAGGCTCGGTGTCATATATATAGTATCATGCTCGGCCATTAAGGCTCGGTGTCATATATATAGTATCATGCCCGGCCATTAAGGCTTGGTGTTATCATCATTGCCCGCGTCCGGGGGCAATATCATAACATGCCCTTTGCGGTAGTATGCACATCTACGTGCCATGCCCGGCCGACTATAGCGCGGCGCGGTATGAGAAAATACATACATATATATATAAAGCATGCATGAGAGCCAAATAAGAGCTATAAATACATCGGAGTGACGTAAGGTCGGTAACCTCCGATTATATTATGGAATAATCATCATCGTTCTATCTCACCTTGAAGGAACAATTATTATAAGGCGAGATCAACAACAATGAATAAAAATCAAGAAAATCACAAAAATAACTCAACATTCTCATATTTACATTGAAATCATAAGCTTGGGACTTTTAAATACGAAATCATCATCATCGTCGTAATCATCATAGAAACATTCTCATCTTTAGCATCGTCATTAACATTGTAAAAACATATCCGTTGTTGTTGTCATAAAAGCTTATAGAATCATAAATCTTTGACTCGGAAATAGGGACATTTTGGAAAACATTTATGGATTATCAAGAAAAAAGTCATACCTATGAATCATGAACTCTAACTTTTGGAAGTAAGGAGGTTATGAAACATATGTAGGGAATTATAACATAGGAGTTTCTAGAAGGACCATCGTCATCATAAAACATATTTATCTTTAACGGATAAGAACTACTATGAATCATGAATCTCTATCTTTTGAGAATAAGAATGTTCTTGGAGAGAACGGTTATGGATTCACAGAAAGGGATCATGGGACATTTGGAAAACACCTATTGGATTCATAAGAAAGGAATCATGCCTTTAGAAGAAGAAGAGGAATAGCTTTAACATACCTGGAAGATAATTTCTCGACTTCCAACTTACTTGTTCTTGCAATTCCCTTAAGATCATTCGTAGCCTCGTAATCTACATATACGACCATCCATATTATTGTTAGGCATCGTCATATGCTATGCTCGTCTTAAACCCTTAAATAAAATCCATTTAGAATCGTCGAAATTTTAAAGATCTCCCTTATGTTTATATGCCTAGCCCGAAATCACAATCCAATAACCAACAACAACAACAACAACAATACCAACATCACAACAACATTATCAACACCAATAGGCTCCATAAAACATTCCATACGATGTTTCCAAGTTTCTCAACTATTCAACTTATTATATGACTATTTAATAACTTTATCTCCGTAAATAAACTAAAATTAATATTAATAAGGAGAGATTCAAACCTTATTCTTGCTAGAGCAGCAATATCTTCAATGTTTACTTTGAATCCAAGTCAATTCCAATGCAAGACAAAACAATAATCGCGACTACACGTTGTCCGGACCTTGATTAATACGCCGTAACTTGAAATTTACTCAAAATCCTCATCTTTTATGTGATCTAAGAGCTCTTTTGCTTGCTGAATTTTCTAGAAATTTTTAGAAGATTATGATGGAGAAAAATGGGGTTTTTAACCCTTTTGTAGTGGCTAAAAGTCAGCAGTACGTAGCGGTCATGTGGGTTCTTCTTTTTAGTTTATTGATTAACTTGTAACGTCCATAATTCTCTATTCCGACGTCGTATCGATGAGCGGTTTATTGCGTTGAAAATTAGATTCGACGAACTTTATTTAAGCTTTTGAAACACCTTAAAACTCCTCATATGCCTGGAGATATGCCCTTCCAAAGTTGACCCAAAATTCTGCCCTTAATTCTGCCAACTTTTTTTTTTTTTTTTTCAAATTTTCAACAAACTTATTTTCTTGGTCCCAAAATCTTTCAAAACTCCCCTTACATGCTATTTATCATTTATTATACTTGGTAATGGTCATGTTCTCGTGTTTCAAGGTTGTCCTTCCCGGTTACGACTTACGAGATCGTAATTCATCCTTTATTCTATTGTCACGTACTTCCCATGACTTGTACCGTCCAAACTTCATGGACGTCTCCAATGCTCCATTACAACGGTGAAGTACGTGATATACTCATTGTAACACCTCGTATCTTAGAACTCATGTTGGACTCGTAACGTTAGAGTTTTAGTGGGAAAAAAAAGGGGGTTTGAACGTTTTGCGAAAATGGTTGATAGGCCTACTTCGGGCAGCGATAACTCCTTGATCAGTTTGAAATTTGGGAAAGTAACCTCAATGAAAGTTATAGTATGTAGAAATACCTTTCTAACGATATAAGGACCAAGCCAATCAGAGATAGGATCAAGGAGATATGATCATCTCAATATGGCTAATAGTAAAGCACTTGAAATCCTATAGAATCGGCTAAGTTTTCGATACGTCTGACTTCCAGCCAAATTTAGTGCCAATCCGTTGGGAATTTGAGGAACCTTCCTCAATGAAAGTTGTAGATCTTTGAAATAGCTTTCCAACGGTAGGTCGCCCAGCCCAAACGGAGTTACGTACAAGAAGTTATGTCCGTTTTACCGAATACTATGCAAAACCGACACCGGTCACTTCTCGGGGCGCGTGAGGGCGCGTGAGAGAGCGCGCGATGGCCCCGCTTCGCGGAGAGATCGTGCAACTCTGAGTTTTTAGCTTCAGAATGTTGCGCGATGCACCCGCATCGCGGAACCATCGCGAAAAGGTCAATTTCAGGTCAGAATTCGGGTTTACGCGTTTTAAGTTATATTTAAGGTTTGGGGTTTATTTCCCTAGCACCCCATTCACGAAAAAATTAACCTAAAGTCAAGAAGAACAAGTCCCAAGCCTCAAGAACCCTACAAGGTAAGTTTTATCATGATTTTAGGTTGAATTCAGGTCCCTAATCTCTTTCTTCAGAGTAAACCCATCTCAAGGTTCAAGAATTCAAGATTTTGGAAATCCTCTTCCAAGTTAGAGTCTTTAATTCAAGTTTGAGGCATTACCAGGTATGTAGAGATACTATCTACGTGTGGGAACATCATTGTTTCTTCCCACGCCTCATAACCCATAAATTATGATTCTCTCTAAAACTAGGGTTTTATACCATGCTCATGATAACCCTAGGTCCATGTCCATGATTATATTATGTATGAATTGTTATAATTCCATCATTGAGTTCTTAATATTTCTTTATGATTATTGAGAATCCGTCCGTAATCCATGAAAACCCATATCTTGTATTCCATGGGCTCTTGCATGCATGTTTTTAAATAAGATGATTATTTCATGAATATCTACATATCTACAAGTTTTCATGCAACTGTATTATATAATTACTTTCATGCTATGATACAAGATACATACATACTAAAATACAATTTATTTCATGAAACCATATTTACAAGCTATTTCATGAAACCATGTTTACAAGTTATTTCGTGAAATCATGATTACAAGACAAGTACAAGTTAATTCACGAAAATCATGGGCTTCTTAGCCAACTATATTATGTTCATGTTTTTGGGAGTTGCACAAAGTGCAGAAGGCTCGGATAGCCCGAAACTACGTAGCCACCGTAGGACAAGGATCGTTCGCCCGGATAGGACGATACCTTAATTTTCTTCGAATGGATCCATCGGCACGATACCATCTTATACTACGGCAAGGTATGAGGGCTCTGCCGGTCGCGGCGAGACCCGGACTCCACGTACCCACGTGGTGATATTATATTGTCGGTTATGAAATGCTCTCCCTACCTACCATGTTTTACTCATGCTTTATATTATGTATGTATTCGTATTCACGTCATAACCAGGTTTCGGTTTCACGTTCGATTCTTATCTTTGTTACTTTATGTCCCATGTTATTTCATTCGGTTGCTTTACATACAGTACATTCAATGTCTTTGACGTCCCCTTTTATTGCCGGGGGCTGCATTTCACGATGCGGTACGTATTTACGGACGCCGCGTACGCTCGTAGGATTTGCTCGTATCGCTTATTGGTGAGCCCCATCTCATTCGGGGTTTAGTCGGTTATCTTTATTTTACTAGTCATGCATTTATAGGTATCTTGGGGGCCTTGTCGACAAGTACGTTTTTTCAGTCAAGATTCATGATTAGAGGTTTCATAGACTAGTCAGTTTAGTTATGTTAGACATGCAAGGTGTTTAGCCATCTTTGGCTCATTCATGTTATTTCCGCACTTATGTTTAAACAAGTATTTTTATTAAGCATTATGACTTACTACGTTTTATAAAGGCTCATTATGCATTCACGTTATATTCCGCTCATGTATGCCTCATGATGATTCAGCAAGCCATGTGGTTCGCTCGGTCACATGCAGTATGGCACCGAGTGCCGTGTTTCGCCCAGGCCATGGTTCGGGGCGTGACACTCATGCTCTGAAACTTCGGGGTGTAACAACAAATGTTGAAGATGTTGTGAACTTGATATTCCGGAGGGAGATCAATTTTGTAGGCATTATCATTAAGCCTCTCAAGGACTTCAAAGGGACCAACCCCACGCGGCATCAACTTTGTCTTCCTCTTGTTTGGGAACCTTTCTTTTCGGAAGTGCACCCACACCCAATCTCCCGGTTCAAGGACCACCCTTTTTCTCCCTTGGTTTGCCCTTTTCGCCATCTTTTGATTCTTCTTTTCAAGTTGGAGCCTTGCCTTTTCATGGATATTTTTCATAGCTTCGGCTCTCTTGTTACCATCTATACTTAATACCACATCTTGAGACAAAGGCGTTAGATCAAAGGGGGTTAGGGGGTTAAAACCATGCAACACCTCAAAGGGTGACAAGCCAATAGTGTATAAGTAACTCTATTATATGCAAATTCTACTAAAGGCAATTGGTCTTCCCAAGAGGCTAGCTTCCTTTTTACCATGGCCCGAAGCATAGAACCTAAAGTCCTCTTGACAACTTCAGTTTGGCCATTGGTTTATGGGTGGCAAGAGATGGAAAACAACAACTTCGTTCCAAGCCTAACCCACAATTCTTTCCAAAAGTGGCTAAGGAACTTGGGATCCCTATCACTCACAATTGTCTTGGGAATGCCATGCAATTTAACTACATTTTCAACAAGCAAGGAAGCAATATGGGGAGCATC
This sequence comes from Lycium ferocissimum, assembly GCF_029784015.1. Classification (NCBI taxonomy): domain Eukaryota; kingdom Viridiplantae; phylum Streptophyta; class Magnoliopsida; order Solanales; family Solanaceae; genus Lycium; species Lycium ferocissimum. Next base: position 48,415,971 of record NC_081350.1, on the reverse strand, counting down.
ATCAACCTTATGGCAAGCAATGAAATGGGCCATTTTCAAAAAACGATCAACAACAACAAAGATGCTATCTTTCCCCCTTTTTATCCTAGGCAATCCCATCACAAAGTCCATGGAAATGTCAAACCAAGGTTGTTGAGGGATGGGGAGGGGAGTGTACAAGCCACGGGGTTGGAGCCTAGATTTAGCTTTTCGGCATTCAAGGCATTGGCCATAAATTCGGGCCACATCCCGCAGCATATGAGGCCAATAGAATTGCTCCTCAAGAATGCCCATTGTCTTGTCAATCCCAAAGTGTGCCATCAATCCCCCATTGTGTGCCTCCCTCACAAATAACTCCCTCCAAGAGCTCATGGGCACACATAGTCGCTTGTTCTTGAACAAGAAACCATCAAACTTAGAATAGGGAGTAGAAGATCTATCCCTAAGCCACCTTTCCCTTTCCCATTCTTCGCATTCTAGAAAGATTTGTGCAAAGACGGGGTCCTCGGGATACAGTGTCTTCAAGCTCTCAAAACCCATCAATTTGGAAGACAAAGTATTGATCAAAACATGTTTTGATCAATACTTCAGAATTGGTGTTTCTTTTGATGATAATTTAGAGGTCTTAGTTTTATATAACTTTGGTTGCTAAATTGAATCTTAAGTTGTGTCAAACTATTTATCTTTTCTTTTCCTTTTGTTTGTCTTCTTAATTTCTCGTTTTCGCGTATCCGTTATTGTATCAATTTGGGATGCATATTATCACAACATTGAGCATTTATAAGTTTCCTATTGTAATTCTCAGACTCTCAAGTTCAAGAATAAACAAATAGCTTACAGGTGCAAGTGAAAATGCTATAATTTTGGAAGTCCACCAGAATAATGTTATTGATTGAAGATGAACGGAGGTCCAAGAATTCTAGGTTGAGAAGTAAGAAGCACAGGCGATGCCAATGTGATGCCCAGGTGCAAGTCAAAATGCTATAATTTTGGAAGTCCACCAGAAATAATGTTACTGATTGAAGATGAACAGAGGTCCAAGCATTCTAGGTTGAGAAGTAAGCAGCACAGACGATGCCAATGTGTTGCCCAAGATAGTACTTCATTACATAGAATATATCGTTGCACCTTATCCGACAACATTAACTTTCTTTATAGCAGACATATTTTTAAGGGTATAGTTCAACCATTGTCCTCTGTTACTAAGTTGGCTTTAGATTCAAAGACATAGCTATACCTTTTTATTGGTCAACAACATAACTGTACTTAATTCTTGCTCTTATTGATATTGTCTCTGTAAAACTTATGTTCAATACCATATACCAGAGTCCGGAAAAATATGAGTGATGGGCTCGAGGCTATTAAGAGTGTTCATGCAATGATCTATTAAGTGATCAATGTTGGGGTTAGTCCTAATAATGCTTTCATAAGTGAATTTAGTTAAGGAGGTTTCTCCCTCCTCTTAGTCCTAATAATTCTTTCGTAAGTGAATTTAGTTACGGAGGTTTCTCCCTCCTCTTTGTCTCTTAGACAAGTTTATGCATAACTATACTTAAATTATAGGTTCCTTGATGTTAGTAGATGTTCTTCTATAACAAACACTCCATGAGGAGGTATCGTGTTTAGTGGGTGGTTCCAGTTAAATGATTCTATATTAAAGCAACAAACTCGGAAGCTAAAGTGGTAGAGTAATTGTCTAGATACTAAGTTCTCTGAGCCTCAAAGGTTTATGTTTGAAGCATATGCTATTATTTCTCTTAAGTTGGTTATTTTATGTGGAGGGCATTGGTTTCAAAAGGCTTTTTAATATGATCCCTGATTTGCTAATTGTTTCATTGTATAAGACGTTTATATAAACACTATGATACAACACAATAAGAAAGAATTTAGCTTAAGATCCTGATGTTTGTATCCCTTTAGTAAAAGAGGAAATAGCAAAAAGGTATAGTACCAATTTAAAAAAACAAAAAGGTGAGAAATATATTTTTTGGAAAATCTTAACAAAGTGATTGGGAAGTTACCCAATATTTTTTTTTTTTTTTTTTTATCTTTTACTGCCATATCAAAGCCTTTAGTGTGTCCAGTTTTACTGTTGGTGCCCGCCCCTACCTTGGCTGGTGAGACTTTTAATCCATTTACAAAAAATACTATTCTCAGATTGAAGTCTTTCAAAGAACTTCATTTAAGGTTTTTGCCCTTATTTTCTGTAAATAGGTAAATTAACCAGTTGTAATTGTTTTCCTTATCAAAAGAAACAAAAAAAAGCATGTTGTAATGTTCATACTAGAATTATGATTTGATCATAAAAATTAATTTGTTTTTACAAAAATTAAAATATGAACTACTCAGCAATAATTCGATACTTCTACCGCGCGAAACGCGGGTAGATTGACTAATTCTGGTATTAAAGAGGAAAAGGAATAATGACTCCAAAATCATTGTCTTGGGTTTAATGTTATAAAAAGGCCAAAAGGACTTGTTTGAATATGCCTAATAATAAAACAAATATAGAAAGCAAAAGCATGAAAAAGTGGAGCCTCACTTGTCTGCCACAAAGTCTAAAAGGAAAAAAGAAAAGAAAGCAGTAACAGAGATGAATAATTAGGTTTAGTTTAATTTAATTAGAAAGCTAATCAAAATTTCTCATAGGAACAATGCTCTGTTCACTTTAAATTACTTTTTCCGTTTAATTTTATTTGGCACTATTTTCATAGTAGCCCGTTCAGATAATAATGGCATTCTTATAATTTCTTAATTAAAAGTTTTTATAGCCATACACATACTATGACATGTTCAAGATCACAAATTTTATAATCACACAAATGTTTCAAAAGTTACTTTCTTAATTAAGCTTTGTGCAAAGTCAGAGTATAACAAACAAAATGAAATAGAGAAATACTTGTTTGACCATGTATAATTGCGTACGGAGCGGGCGAGATGACAACAACGAGAAACCCTTCAAAAGAAAATTGATGGTCAAAAACACACAAGAACTATCATTTTTTCGTGTGTTTCACGCGCCAACTATCAGTTATTCCTTTTTCCTATCTAAACTATCATCGTATATGTACTTAAAAAAAAATACCTCAAAGTTGATTAGGCCAACTATCAGTTGTTCCCTTTTCCTATCTGAACTAGCTTTGAGGTGTGTTTTGATACATATATGGTGATAGTTCAGATAGGCAAAAAAAACAGTTAATAATGAAAAAGTGATAGTTCAGGTGTGCTTTTGACTATTATCTCAAAAAAATGATATAATTTGTGTATTTTTTTCCCGCCTTTCACCAACCATGAAGAGGCAACCATTAACACCTTTGCATACTTTATATGTACGTTGTGGGATTCAGCACAAAAGACAAGCCAAGGGGGGGGGGGGAAGGAAGCATAAAGGATGTGTTTGGTAAGAAGGAAATATATATATTCCTACAAAGTAAGAGCCTATTTGTACATAAATTATACGTTAATTATACATTTATTATACACATATTATACAATAATGATATGATATTTATTTTTAACATATACAGTAGTGATATATATTATATACCACAATGATACGGTTTCTATGATACATTTTTATACGTACTATACACTTTCTATACAAGACTGATATAGTTTATATACACATACTGGAATTATATATACACTTTCTATATAAAAATGATACATATTATATACAAAAATGATACAATTTTCTATTCTATAATACACATTATATACACAAATGATACATATTATATACAAACATAATACATACCTTAGTGATTCATATTTTATACAATTTCTATACATTACAGATAGGTACTGATACATATTTTTATACACAAATGATACATATTATATACAAAAATCGCCTCAGAGTTTTTTGGGATATTTTTTACTAAATATACACATATTATCCATGTTTTGGGATATTTAACCTTTAGTGGCGACTTTTTTAATTGCCATTAAAAAGCCTAATTTTTCTGTAACAGCCCTTTAGTGGCGACTTTTAGTCGCCACAAAAAGTCTGACTTTTTTTTTTAAAGCGACAGGGCTGTTGGACGGGCCAACCTTTAGTGGCGACTTTGTAAATCTTAAGTCGCCACAAAAGGCTTGCTACAGATTTTGGCTACCGGATGGGAATAGTTTATGAGCTAATTTTTGGGTTTGGGAATAGATGGGCCAGCGCATGGGATTATTTATGGCCCAGGGGCCATTTGTGTCCTTTCCCCTTGAAATTAACAGAAAATATAAGGGATAAAAGCATAAAGTTGTTGGTCAAATCAAAATGGCTTGTAAGCCAGAAAAAAAAAGTTGGGGTTGAGCAACTTCTTGGTTTTGGCTTATTTTAAGCACTTTTTAACTTAATTTAAGATATTTTTTATTTTACCAAAGATCCAAATAAGTTTAAAAATGGCTTATAAGTTTGTTTGATTAACTTATAAGCCAATCCAAACGGGCTGTAAGTGATATACTTATTTTTCGAAGTTGGATAAGTAAAAAAATATTGTACCAAAAATATTTTTGAATAATCTAGACATATAATTAATCTAACCTACAGAATTCCTATGATCTGAGATCTGTCAATAATCTAACTATTAGTAAGCCAATTAGAAGCAGAGTTGGAAGGAATTTAGCCAATTATTATACAAGTAAACTGTGGAAAATGAGAAGAAAAAAATACCACAGCAACAACAACAAATGCTCATCTACTCAATTTCTAATTAATATTGACAAATAGTTCAACTGAGACTTTTATTAAACATTATTTGGCGATTGCATACAGAAATTGTGTAAGAAGGAAGAAGAACATGTTCTTCTCTTGCCAATTTGGTAGACTTCCTTTTTTTTTTTGACTTGATGAGTAGATAGTTCAAAGTATGAGAATGCTTGAATGGGGTTAATAGCACTTTTTAAGGTTTTTGTCCCTATTTTCTGTAAATAGGTAAATTAAGCTATTGTAAATTAACAGCTTACCGAGGACATGACCTTAGATAGGAGGGTTTGGAGGACCCACATTAGGGTAAAAGGCTAGTAGATAGTCTCGTTATCCTTTCTTATTAGTAGGCGCATTATCGCAGTATAATTTCTTGTGCTTTGATTTCTGCTATTATCTGTTATTTCCTGTACTTTGATTATCTTATTTAATCTGTGTCACTTTCGTTATTTGCATTTCCATATCGCTTTGAATTTCTTAGCCTTATATGACCTCTTTTTTTATGCTTTTTATTGAGCCGAGGGTCTTTCGGAAACAGCCGTCCTACCTTGGTAGGAGTAAGGTCTGCGTACACTCTACCCTCCCCAGACCCCACGTTGTGAGATTTCACTGGGTTGTTGTTGTTGTAACCTGTTGTAAAAAAAAAAAAAAAAAAAATGAAGGCCTGTTGTGATTGTTCATACTAGAATTATGGTTTGATCATAAAAATTAATTTCTTTTTACAAAAATTAAAACATGAACTACTCAGCAATAATTCAATACTTTACCGCGCGAAGCGCGGGTGAATTCACTAGTATTATATAAAATGAAGCCCAAACTTAATTCGAAATATCTAGTCTTATCCCATCAAATTTCGGATTATTTTATCCCACCTTTCAGACAGGATAAAATAGCCTCAGAATTATAATCCCGGCATAATTTACTCCGCGTACCAAACGACCACTGACAAATTCAGCAGCCATTTGTGGGAGTGAAAGCCTAATGTGGGGCTGGAAAATGACATATGAAGCTTCTCTGTTCATACTTAACGATTGACTTGGGGTCAACTCATAGCTGGCCTTGACTTTCATTACCTCAATGAATTACAGGGCAATTATCTTAATTCTATATTCACACTCCTTAAACATATTGATAATTTTTCACAGAAGTTTAAGGAGCCACCCTCAAGTGTACTAGAGAAATTAAAGTGGTTAGTATCACTCTTACTTCAAATTCTGTTCATCTTTTTGCATGTTAATTTGGTGATTTTTTACTGTCTGCTTTTAAATATGAAAATCTGTTAATTTTGCTATGATGAATTCTTAATTGAAGTTTGGATAATGATTACTGAGTTCTTCAGAGAACAACCAAGAAACCCAAAGAATTTTAGTTCTGTATCAATTGGTATTCTGAGGAATGTTTATACCTACTGCCTATTTTTTCTACCAACTATACTCAGTATAGACAGAGCCGAAGCCAGGATTTTTGTTTTTTTGGGTTCTAGACTTTAGCTGAGGACATGCGTTGTAGTCTCTTGGTCCTCAACATTCTGCACCTCATAATCTAGCTCTTAGGTTTGGGTTAAGTTCTATGTCTTTTTCTTAACAATTAGTTTAGATGAGGAGTCCGGAACCTAAATGACCCAAAAAAAAAAAAAAAAATGAACCAAAATACCCTAAGAAAAAAAAGTGATACAAAAGTACCTTTAACGCAATTTTTTTATGCGTTATATAAAAGTGAGTTAACGTCCCCCGTTAAAATCCGTTACCCGAATTTTCTTTAAAAAAAAAAAAAAAAAAAAAAACTAAATTACATAACTCACTATTTTAGTGCGCTATGTAACCAAATTGGCCGTGTCATCTATAATTAGTGTATCCATTCATTACTATGCAAAAGTTTCCATTTCTAAAATATATATATTTTTTGGTAAGCAAATCAAACTTCCTAAAATATTTATAACATTAATTTTTTCTAAAATATTTATAATACTAATTTAATGTTCTGATACCATAAGAACCTTTTAACAAATTTTTATTCTCTTATCTTTGATATTTATGAAAGTACTTATTCTTATAAAAAATATTTATTCTCTTATTTTTTGATAATTATATTTTTTAACAATTTTTTTAACCTCTTGTTCATTGACTTGGTGCTCCCTTTTCTTAGTTAGTGTTTGTTAGCTAACTCTAAAAACAATCGAGTCTATGATCTTTTTACCACCGACAAAAGTAAACAATTTTCTATTATAATTGAGGGTTAATTATTTAAATACTCATGCAATAAAAATTAATTCGAGATACACCCCTTGTATTTAAAAATCGAATATTTACACCATTTATACTATGAGAATCATGCACATACACTCTCTATGGGGTATAGTCGTAACTAAATGTATTTATTAAAAGATAAATTAAAATTATAAATAACACAAATTACTTAATAAAATATACCAACTATTGTTATTAACTTTCTCGCACATTAAGCAGCAAGTTATTTTAGTTATATTGAGTTATAATATTTTATTAAATAAGAATTCCTCATCTTTAATTTATTTATTCTTCCGCTTTAAAATTATTTAAAAATTATTTATTCCGATAAATTGTCATTTCCGTAATATTTCTTAAGAAATTAAGTTTTTTGTTTGAAAATTAGGAATACATCACTATAATTAAGATTTTTTAGATTTTTTTTTTTTTGGCCAAATACGCTAAAATTCTAGTTATCTTTCTATTAAATACTCATGTAATAAGAATTAATTCGAGATACACCCTTGTATTTTAAAATCAAAGGTAGGATTTTCACAGTATAAGTGGTGTAAATGTTCGATTTTAAAATACAAGGTATGTACCTCGAATTAATTCTTATTTACATTAATATTTACTGTAATTAATCGTCACTTATAATCAAATTATTTATTTTTATCGGTAAATAGATCTTAGACTTAGATTGTTTTTAGAACTACCTAAACGAACGTTAATTAAGGAAAAAAAACCAACGAGCCAATGAACGAGAGGATAAATAATTTGTTAAAAGATAATTATTAAAAAGTAAGAGAATAAATAATTTCTATAAAAATAAATGTTTTTCATAAATATCAAGAGATAAGAGAATACATACTTTGGTAACAACTTGTTAAAAGATTCTTATAGTATTAGAAGATGAATTAATACTCCCTCCGTTCACTTTTACTTGTCCAGAACTTTGCACATTCCTTAAGAAATAATAAATGAAATGCATAATTTATCACGATATTCATATTAATTGATGTAAATTTTTAATGGACTTGAAAATGATTTAAAATGAGTAATTACTACTATGGGTAAAATAGGGAAAAAGTTATCTTCTCTTAATATGCTAAAAATGACAAGTAAAAGTGAAAATGTAATTTTAGAATCTTTGGACAAGTAAAAGTGAACGGAGGAGTATTATAAATATTTTAAAAGATGGAAACTTTTGCATAGTTTTTGAAATGGATACACAGTTGGATGTTGGATTAGTTAAGTAAATTCACGGCCTCCATAGCGCACTAAAATAGTGTGTTATGTAATTTAGTTTTTTTTTTTTAAAAAAAAAAAAAGAAAATTCGGGTAACGGATTTCAACAGGGGATGTTAGCTCACCTTTATGTAACGCATAAAAAAGCTGTGTTAAAGGTACTTTCGTACCACTTTTTTTTTCTTAGGGTATTTTGGTTCATCTCTTCTTTTTTTGGATCATTTAGGTTCTGGACTCTTAGATGAGCCCCTCATAGTTGGTTTTTATTTATTTTTACCTTCTGTTGTTTTGCAGACATACTTGCCATGGAAATTGTTGGTGCAGTGGTAAGCATGATGCAGTGTTTTTGTGGAGAGACCTGTTCTCATCAATCCATTTCCAAAACATGTGCATATCTGAGAAAGCCTCATGCATTAGCAAATAGACTTGATGAAAAGATGGAATTGCTCAAAGCTCGAGAAGAGGATATTAAAAGGAAGTTACATGTGGAAAATTTATGGCGCGGAATGGAGCCAAAGGCTGAGGTGCATATGTGGCTTACCAATGTAGAAAAGATTAGAAGTGGTATTGCTAGCATTCAAGATAAAATTACTAAAGACGAGGGGTGTTTAAACGGATGTTTGCCAAATTATGTGTCTCGATTTAAGCAGGGGAAATGCATTAATAAGAAAATTAAAGAGGTCGACAGGCTCCTGGGCCAGAGCATATTTCCAGATGCTTCATTGGTCGATATGATGCCTCAAAGGGGGAAAATATTGCCAACAACCTCACTTGTGGGAAAAACTGCTCAAAGAAGTTTGGAAGTAGTGTGGAAGTATTTGAATGATGGACACACGGGGATAATTGGTATTTATGGAATGGGGGGAGTGGGCAAGACATCCATCCTCTTAGCAATTAATAATCAACTTTTGAGGGAGAGCACAGTTTTTGATAATGTCATTTGGGTCACGGCATCCAACGATTCAAATGTCCAAAAATTGCAAAAGGATATTGCTAGAGCAGTAGGTTTATCTTTTGACAATGAAGATGACGAAATGACAAGAGCAGCTCAATTACACGAAGCCTTGCTGCGAAGAAGTAGATTTCTTTTAATTATAGATGACTTGTGGGAAGCATTTCCTTTGGAGGTTATAGGAATCCCATCTCCAGGTTACGGACATGAATGCAAGTTGATAATAACTACTAGATCCATGATGGTTTGTCGTGGCATGGAAACAACGAGAGAGGTCGAAGTTAGTGTGCTTTCTGAGGAAGAAGCGTGGGACCTCTTTAAACAAAAGGTCGGTGACGAGGTGCTAGCATCTCCGAGATTAAAAGTTGTTGCCAAGGATGTTTCGAAGGAGTGTGGAGGTCTCCCACTAGCTATTGTAACAGTTGGTCGGGCTTTAAGAAGAGAAAATGATCTGAGGCAATGGATAATTGCATTAAGCCAGCTGAAAAGTGCAACGGGAAGAATAGAAGGAATGGAGAATCGAGTCTTTGCACGTCTGAGATTTAGCTATGAAAGACTGAAAGACAATGTGACTAAGTCATGTTTCCTTTATTGTGCGTTGTATCCAGAGGATCATCATATAGAGACTGAAGAACTGATAAAATACTGGATATGGGAAGGCCTGTTGGATTATCTTGGGTATGGAGAATCCAAGATGCTGCAGGGGAAGATGATACTAGATGAACTAAAAAATGCGTGCCTGCTAGAGATCGGATGTCAAGAAGGTAGTTTGAATGAATATGTCAAGATGCATGACCTCATTAGGGATATGGCGATAGCAGTTACAAGAGTGAGTCCGCTGTTTATGATCCGAGCAGGACATGAGATTCGTGTCCCACCAGTTGAGAGTGAATGGCTCGAAGGCCTTGAAAGAATCTCATTAATGAGAAATGATTTGTGCTCTTTGAATTTTGAACCGAGATGTCCACAGCTAACTACCTTGTTGTTGCAGTATAATTCATTGTCCAAGGGCATACTTCCTTCTTTCTTTAACCATCTACAAAATCTCAAAGTTCTGGACTTATCTTACACAGGCATCGATCTGTTGCCTGATTCACTTTCTAATCTGGAAAACCTCCGTGCTTTGCTTCTACGTAGTTGTTGGAACTTGCGTGAAGTGCCAACAATGGAAAGGCTCAAGGAGCTGAGGTTTTTGGATCTCTCTTCCACATCAATTGTGTGCCCACAGGGGATGGAAATGTTACTCAATTTGAAGCATCTGGATCTCTCCAACGCTAAAGTTTATGGATTTGATAGTCAAATTCTAGGAACATACAGATTTCTGGAGAATCTCTTAATGCTCGGTTTGGATTTTGTTGATGTTGTGGAACACTGTACCAACTTGACAAACCTCGAAGCCAATTTCAGCAACTTGCAGGACTTCAATTATTATGTTTTGTCAGGTCACTGGAAGACACTCGAGAGTTTCAAATTTTGCATAGGCTATCCCCAATCCTCTAAACTACCCGGAAAAAATAGTGTAGGATTCTTTGGGATTCACATTGTTGAAAGGGAATCCCCTTCTTGGTTGCCCGGGATACTTGAGTTGGACATTCATGAATGTTCTGGCATCACTCAGTTACCAATGTTTATCATGAATGCCTCTTCCAATCTAAAACGCTGCAAGATAAAGTACTGTGATGAGATGGAATGGATTATAACTCCCGAGTGGGTCGCCTTTCCCAATTTAGAGTTGCTAGAGATCGAGGGTCTGAGCGGATTGCAAAATATGTGTAAGGGGATTCCGCCAGCGGGCACTCTTACAAACCTTAAGGTGTTGAATGTTATTGCTTGTAATAGTCTCATGACTCTGTTGCCACTTGAGTTAGTGCAGCAACTCAAAAACCTTGAAGAGCTCGAGTTGGAAAGCTGTTCGATGCTGGAGGAGATAGTTACTGAAGCAGAAAATGAAGAGGTCATTCAAGAGAACAACGGTGAATTGGTCCTCCCATGTTTGCGAAAATTAAGATTAGTTTCTATACCAAGACTGAGAAGCATATGCAGAGGTCCAATGGTTTGCGATTCCTTAATGACGATCGAAGTCATAGATTGCCCGCTGCTGGGAAGACTTCCCTTCTTTCTGGAAATAAGGCAGCAACTAGTTGACTCTCTTAAACAGATAAAAGGAAGCAGAAGGTGGTGGTGGACATTGGAGCGGAACCACCCTACTGCGACGTCCCTCCTTGCTCCACTAGTTAGACCTGAAAGGGAGCAGCATTGTTCTGCTTCTAATGAAGATATTATAGTTGAAATTAACAATATATGTAGCAGTGGTGGCAGCTCTGGAAATTCTTCTTTCGGACCACGATAACATTCTTACTGTAAGTAACAAGCTTGCAGTTTCTGAGGGATTTTAAATTGTTCCTTAATCAACACGGACTTAAAATCCCATCTTTTGAATTTTTTGGATCATATTTTTTCATCAACACAAAAGAGAACAGATATAGAGCATTGATTGAGTAGGAAAAATATCTGAAAATTGCGTTATGCATAATGACTATTTCTGGCAGGAATCCCGAAAACCCAAAAACTGGATTTTAATAGAAAGACTTATGCCTTATCTTGATTACAGTTTTATGGACCGGACTTATTTCCCTGCTACAGTATGATGGTCTCAAGTTTGGGTCTTTGGCAAAACTTGACTTCGTTCCTTCTCACAGTAATGCATTTTCTCTTTTATCTTATAGAGCAGTACTAATCTTATATTATATTGAATTCTACTGTCTTTGTTTAACAGTTTACTATTGAGATGACGTAGTTGTTCTTTGTGTCTTCCTCATCTGTCTTGTTTAACTGGCTTAAACTATGGATTCTCATGTTGGAGTCAACTATTTTTTCAACTAGTCCGTGAAAGTATTAGCAAGGATTCTTGCTGGGGAATGCTAAATGGAACTGTCCTATAACCGCATTTATGAAATCACTATAGAAGTTCGGCATACTAATAAACAAGTAAAGAGAGATGTGAAGTGATGTCTCAAACATTAGAAAAGCTTTCCATGAAAACGGGATTATCGTGCTAATGAAGCTCCAATGTATGAACATCCTGCAATTCTCTTTTGTATCCCATTCAAATAGCATTTGGTATGAAAATGAGGAGGGTCCTAGTTGAGTTTTTAACTTTTTTCTATTAACTGACACAGAAACCAAGATTTATTAGCTGTAAGTCTAGTTTTTAATGATGAATTGGTCTAAATTAGCAGAGTCTATTTTCATTTATCTTCCAATAATCATTTCAGGAGAAGATCAGTAAGAGTACCCTTTCTCCAAGTCCAGACCTTCTTCGGATGCCAGTGTCTCAATGTGGTTCGGGACACAATCAGCTCCAATTTAGTTTGGCTCCAGTCGAATGCAGCTAAGAGATCCATGGATATGATTGTAATGTTGTACGTAGTTAACAATGGACGAGTTCCAATCATCGCTATACCTCTGGCTTGAGTCACCACTTCTGGACCTTCATCCGGTTTCATTGTAATTTGCTCTGGTTGAGCCCATTCTGCCCACTGGATGCCCTTGAAGTTAGGGCGGCAATAGCCCAGCTCCCGCCTGATGGTGTCCAGAGCTTTCCTTGTCGTGTGAGTAGCAGCATATTGATAAAATGGTACTGAATACATTTTCATTAATTTTTAATTTAAATGGTGCTGATAATGTGTTAAGAGTCGAGGCCATTTCAAGTAGAAAACTCTGTTCTGATCTTGAAACTGATTTCAATCTGCTGCAACTTTTTTAGCAAGCCAGCAGCTTCATCAAGTGAAAGCCTTGTAGTGGATGAATGGCAATGTCATGCACAACATTGAGGTGAGGGTGAGCACCCGAGTGCTGCTCAACGTTTATGTCTCCATTGGTAGCACCACACATGTCTAGCACAGTTTGATGCAAAGAGCTGTAAATGGGGCAGCTACAAGAGTGTAGGTAAATCTATTGGAATCGTGATCTTGAGATATGTTCGCGAGGATAGTTTCTGCATTGATTTTAGCAGCGCATTCAATGGATTCCAGAGCTTGTTTGTGTGATTCAGATATAAATAGAACTTGCGACATAACAACTTTGTATTGGTTGTATTACAATTTTCTTCTTGACCTTGCACATTAGCAAGACAGAGATTCAACATCAATTCAAGGTGATGTTGAGCTTTATACATCTTGCAGACACACTTTTTTACATGCAGATATATGTAAACATCTTACTATACGTACTCAAATAGAGAAAAATGAGAAAACTGATTCCTTAAGTTTTGTAGCAGGTTCAAAGTAGTCCCTTTAGTATCACCTAAGCAATTTTGGTCCTTGAAGCTTTTCAAAAGTGAGCATTTTTTGTCTCTGTTAGATATTTACCAAATTTTGATTGTTAAATTTAACTGGAGTGAGAATAGAAAATATTTAACGCAAACTCCCATATGGAAATAACTGAAGTTATTATTACATTTTATTGTAAGATAGACATCTTACCATTGTTTTTAAAGCTGAGAAAGAGTATAATTTTTAAAACAAAGTTAGGGACTGATTTTTGCCTCAAGAAAAACTATACTCCCTGCGTATCAATTTATTTGTCACTTTTTTTTTCACACGCCCTTAAGAAATACTAATTAGAATGGGAATTTGATTATTTTACTCTTATTTATCTCTAAGTTATAATCTATCTCCTTTAAATGTTGACTTTATATTTATGTGCTCATCTCCTTTAATGACAACATTTTATTAAGGGTAAAATGATGAAAAAATAATTAATTATATCTTGAACTTCTAAAACGATAAATTATAGGAGAAAACTCTTTTTAGTAACCCCGATAAATAATTTGAGACGGAAATAGTATGTAGGTTTCTTAAAATGGGAATTTATTATCTTCAAAATAAAATGAATTATTTGTAAAGATGAGTAGTCTGAAAATTATTTACTGACAAAAACTCTGCGATAATTTCACTCGGAGAAAAAAAGAGATTTCCTGTTTAGGTACCGTGGGACTTCCTAACAGGTTGGGAAAAGGAAACGTGGGGAGAAAGCCAGAAAAAAAAGAAAGTTACCAAAAAATAAATCCCAAACTCATTCCCAATCATACACGGAAGTAATTCTTTTTTTTTTATTGTTACGTCCCGTATTTTTATACTTTGGGACAACCCGGATTAACCATGATAAGTTAGGGCCAAGACTATTCCGGGATTTGAAGTCGAGACTTTTGACTTGTGATTTTTTTTTTTTTGAGACATAAGTTATATATGAAATTGTTGGCATTGAACACTTAGGAAAAATTGGGACCACAATTCATAAATTTGGAATTTAAAAATCTTGCACAAATAGGGCCCCTAGCCGTGTGGCTTTGGAAATGGTCCCACACATGTTGTGGCCAATTTTAATTGGTCCAACACATGTGTGGACCATAGAGACATATAGATATTTTGGGGGACTTAAAAGATGAAGTCTTAAGTCATCTTTTCTCATTCACCACACTTAGAAAAAAATCAAGAACTTGGAGAGCACAACTCCCCCATAGCTCACGGCCAAGAGGAGAAAAACCCAAGTCCCATTTCATCCCTTCCAAAATTCTTTCTTTGGTACAAATCAACTATTTTGAGGTCCCTAAGTAGCGTGGAAGTGTTATTTGGGTCGTCCAACCGTTCGTTGTGGCCATTTGCAAACCCTAGCCTAATTGTGGAGTAAAGAAGAAAGGTAAGAATTTCTCTTGTTTTATGGGTTATAAATGTTTTATGCATATTGTAGTATGTTAATATGGATGAAAATCATGAAATATAGTATGTTGGAAGCGGGTTGTGTAATGGGTGTGTGAGTGTGTGGGGTATGTGGGCGTGCATATGGGTGTTGAAAATTGAATTGATGAATCAATTCTTGTATCATGTTGGATTATTGTAGAGTGGAGAAGAGAATAAAAATTTTCAATATATGTATATATGTGGGTATGTGGCCGTGTATAGCCCCAATGTATGTCGAAGATCGCATTAATATCGCTTCGCGTCTTAGTTGTTGTCGTTATGAATTCTAGTTGGAAATAAGCGTTTAATGACTTAAGAAAGATGTTGAAATTGTGTGGGCTGATTTGAGGGTTATTGTGCGTTGATGTAATTTGTATATTTTATGAGAATGATATCGTTATATTGCGGATTGTGATACAAATCATGACATGAAAATGAGGAATGTGTATAGGGGCTGCTCTCGGTTTAGGGGAAAGTTTGTTTTCGGCCTAATTTGGAAAAAATTATTGGATTGTTGGAAATATTATGTGAATTGTTTAGGATGTTCTTGAATATTGTTGGTAAGGATTCGGGTTGGAAATTGAATGTATAAGCGATAATGTGGCTTGAATGTAAGCCGTCGAATTAATTATTATGAATGTTGTTGAATGATGAAAAAGAGAGTATTAATGTAATATTGCCTTCCGGATTGGTTATCGGAGTTGCTAGGTTGGTTATTGTTGTTGTTGTTGTTGATTTTGGACGAGTTAAATTCTCGGGTTGGCCTATTTACAGGGGAAATGCTGCCCAAATTTCTGTAGAATTTAGAATTAGTTTGGGATAAATGGCTTAAGTACCTATGGCTAATGTTTGATATTCATTGGCGTATTTGTAGACCTTGGGAGCCGAGGCGTAGATTGGGATTAACTTTAGATTGGCTAGCTTGGAGTGCGTACGAGGTATGTAAAGCTCCACCCTTCGTTCTTTTGGCATGCCTTAGTTTTCAATAGGCTATATCCCGAGCCTCGAGTAAAATTCTAAATTTGAAATCCGAGTACGTTATGATTCTTATATCTATTTCTTGGCATTCTTATGTATGATGTGATGAAATATGAACCATTATGTCTCCCAAAAGAATTGATTTCCAAACTTTGTACAAAAAGTTGTTTTAAAGAATTCCGTAATTATGAATATCGTATCCTTCACGGAAAGGCTCGGGTTGTTCCGATATTTTTTTTTGTAAGAATGTGTATGGCATATGATAAGTATGTTTTCCATAGGCGGGCCCGACTCGGGTCAATACCCGTCCGCGGGTCCCGCGACTTTCCTTTATGTAAATTGGACGACTTTTGAAAGAATTTGGTGTGATTTTCATTTCGAATTTCAAGTATGGTCATTTACTTATATTTGGGTCTATGATAATGATTTTATGCATATGGTTACTCATGACTCCGCTCGTGCGTTCTGTTATATCTTTCGCCGGTTCCCGGGCCGGTTCTGTTGTCGTGCGCACTTTGATATACTCCGGAGTTATGTTGTGTTTATGATTCATCGAGCCACTCGTTAGAGGGCTATGTTCCACTTACTGTAACACCTCGTAGCTTCGGGCGAAGGTTTGACTCATAAGATGATAATATAATGGAACCAACATGAGGATTATAGGAAGTGTTTTAAAAACCAAACAAGTCATAAGAAATGTCTTTGGGCAAAGCAAAGTTGAAAGCCACTTCACGGGTCATGTTTGCAAGTGAGTTTGTAGAAGGTCTTTCTTCCTACGACCATAACCCCTTTAAACATTTATAATTTGGGAAAACTTCCTTAATGGAAGTTGTAGAGCTTTGAAATAGCTTTCCAACGGTAGGTCGCCCATCCCAAACGGAGCTACGTGCAAAAAGTTATGCTCATTTTACTGAAGCCTGTCTTCACTGGAAATTTAGTGAATTCGACGGGAACGTCGGTATAATCGACGTTTCGTCGATCTAAACGACGTTTTGTCGATCTGATCGACGATCCGTCGAATGAACCGTCGATTGGGAAGAAAGGAGAGGTGGCTCACTGGAAATTTGGCCAATTCGACGGAGAAGATCGACGTTTCGTCGATCTGATCGACGCTCCGTCGAATGAGCCGTCGATTGGAAGTACGTTTTCGGGTGATCTAACTTCGGGAGGCCATAACCCTATTATAAGTTGGGAATTTGGAAAAACGTATAACATTAAAGTTGTAGATAATTGAAATAGATTTCCAACGGTATATTATGGGCCTCCAGGGGACATCGGGTTAGGGAGATATAGACGTTTTAAGACAGAAAGGTCAAGCTGGACAGTGGACTTGGTCCAACCCGAACTCAAGTCGGGTCAGACCCATTTCCACTTAATATTTAAGGGAAATGTCCAACCCTAGCAGCCTCCTTCCCTCATATTTTCAGATTTTAGAGAGAGAGAGAGAAAGAGAGAGAGAGAGAGAGAGAGAGAGAGAAAGTATAGTTAGAGAGAGAAAGGAGAGGATCCATCAAGTTGAAGGCCTCAAATCCCAAGGCTCGTGAAGGATAAAGTGTAGTACAAGTTCTTGTCGTCGTTCTAAGCTAAAAATCAAACTTGGGGGTGTTGATTTCGTGGTGGCTGCTCATAAAGGTAATGTTTCTACTCCCTAATCATTTATAGTTGTGAATTGATGAATTCTTGGGAGGATAACAAATGGGTTTGATAAAGAGAATTATATGAACTATGCTAGAGTTTTTGGATTGTTGACTTGGGATTGTTGTGTTCATGTGGGTGATGAAGAATGATGTTAATTACATCTAATTGAGATTGTAGAATCATCTAGAAATGATAGAATGGGGATTGGGTGAAGAAACACCATTAATGAAGGTTGTGGAGCTTCATGCCCACCAAGTGTTTGAATAAATGCTTAGATGATCGAAGCATGGATATTGTTGCTAATATAGAATCCCTATAACCTGTATTGTTATAGATTAAAGTTGAAGGGATTGCAAGACATTGTGATACACTCAAAAACAGGGAGTCAAGGTATGTAGACGCTATCCACGTGTGGGAACATCCTTGTTCTTCCCCACGTTTCAGTATTCCATGATTACACACCAAGTTTTAGGATTCTAGGTATATTCATGTTAAACCCTAGACACTTGAACCATGATGTATATTATATGGTCAGTTACAATTCCGTTGATTAGTCTTAATTTACTATTTTGGTAATTGAGACTCAGTCCATAATCTATGAAAAACCCATAACTTGCATCCCATGGGTTCTATAACACAGGATATGAGATATTATGCTTATTTTCATGAAAAACCTTTATATATGTATTTATTGTCATGTCTTCATGTACCCATGTTCATGTCAAGATTCAGAAATCATATTTTCAGTTATTTTCATGTTCGGGAGTTGTATTAATACCGAGAAGGCTCGGATAGCACGAAACTACGTATGCCAACGTAGGATAAGGATCGCTCCGCCCAGTTAGGACGATTCCTTCATATTTTCCCCATTGAGGGATTTTGGATCCATTCATGTCATGCTCATGTCTCATGCCCCGGCAAGGTACAAGATGGCTTAGCTGATCGGGCAGAGATCAGACTCCACGTTCCTTCCCGTGGTGGTTCATGTCGGTATTACAGATTATTACAGATTATTACAGATTATTACAGATTATCTCATGCTTACAATACTCATGTTTATGCCCAGTTTCGATACTCAATTTCAGTTCCAATTTCATGTTTACATACTCATACTCATGCTCATGTTCATGTTCAGGTTTCAGTTCTTATCATGTTACTCCCTGTCCCATGTTATTTCTTTCGGTCATTTTACATACCAGTACATTCAATGTCTTTGACGTCCCCTTTTTATTTGCCTTGGGGGCCTGCATTTCACGATGCAGGTACTGATATACAGGACGACACACCTGCTTAGTAGGACAGCATTCGGATCAGCTTATTGGTGAGCCCCATCTCATTCGGGGTTTAGTCAACTTTTGGTTTTACGATTAGTTATGCATCTAAGGTATGCTGGGTGCCTTGTCCCAGCAAGTATGTTTTCCAGTCAGACTCATGATAGAGGTTTCATAGACTAGACAAGTCAGTTATGTCATGTTAGACATTCGGAGTCATATAGCTATTTTGGCTCATTGATGTTATTATCGCACTCATGTTTAAACAAGTATTTTATTAAGTATTATGACTTACTATGCTTTATAAAGGCTCATCATGCATTCACGATATATTCCGCTTATGTTACGTGTCATGATAATTCAGCAAGCCATGTGGTTCGCTCGGTCACATGCAGTCAGGCACCGAGTGCCGTGTTACGACCAGGCTATGGTTCGGGGCGTGACACTTACACTTGGTGTTATGCTGTGTATGGTGTTATCTTTGCGTTATGATATGTGACGGGTAATATGGAGATTTGAAACTTTTACGGTGTTATGCTGTGTTATGGCGCCATTGACGGGCGGGCGACCATATTCTTTTGTACCCTATGCATGACTTATATTTTGTTAAATTAAACATTTTGCTATATGGGATTTGTACTTGTTTCCTGTACTACCATTTTGTTTATGCCTCAGATTTGTTTCTGTAGCTTCTGCTTTGCATACTCAGTACATATTTTGTACTGACCCCCCTTTCTCGGGGGTTGCGTTTCATGCCGCCAGGTACAGACGCACGGTTGGTGATCCACCGCCTTAGGACACCTCTTTTCGTTCGGAGTGCTCTTCTCATTTCGCAGCCTACATTTTGGTATATATGTTCGTTTGTTACATATGTATATATTTGGTTCGGGGGTACGGCGGGGCCCGTCCCGCCACATGTTTCGTGGTCCTGTTTGAGGTACGTAGACGTATTTGTGGGCGTGTGTGCCTCACTTTGTTCGATGTGTTTGTATGATCCTATTCGCTATATGGCCTTGTCGGCATGCATTCGTATATGTTTTGGGGCCGTTGTGCCATTTGACAGCCTTGTCGGCTTTTGATATATATATATATATATATATGTATATGGTTGTGTTGGAATGCGGTTGAGACAGTTTGACATAATTTAAGGCAGCGTGTGGCAATTGTGCCAGTATATGCCATCTGTATGTGATTCGAATTGGATAAGTATGTTCGGGTGCCCAATTCGGACACTAGTCACGGCCTACGGGGCTGGGTCGTGACAGAAGTGGTATCAGAGCGGTTTGTCCTTGGAATGTCTACAGACCGTGTCTAGTAGAGTCTTGTTTATCGGTGTGTTGTGCACCACGTCGATAAACAGGAGGCTACAGGACATTTAGGGTGCTCATTTCTTTGAATCTTAGATCGTGCGATAGAGCTGTGCTATTAGGATGATTCTGTTCTAATCCGCTGTTGTAATTTTTTTCAGTGATGCCTCCAAAAAAGGCGGCAGCTGCCCAGAAGGGCAAGTCAGTAGCGGCCGGAGAGACTAGCCGGGCTCAGAAGGGTACTCGGACCCTTGCTCAGATGATGCGTGATATTGCGTCCCGGCCAACAGACTCTGCTACGTCTTCATCATCAGAGGAGTCTGGATCACCAGCCGCTGCCACTATGGATCAAGGGGCGGCTTCACCATTAGCTCCAGAGGCTCCAGCGGCCGCGCCTCCAGCTCCTCAGCCAGGGGCGGAGGATGGGACGTTGAGGGAGGCCGTACAGCTATTGACTACCTTGGTAGCGGGACAGGTTCGCAGGCGCGGGCTGAGAGATGATGATGATGATGACAGGCGTGATAGCCTGAGGGTTCGTGATTTTCTGACATACCGTCCCCCAGAGTTTTTCGGGTCTAGGCCCGAGGAGGACCCCCACGACTTCATTCGGGGGGTGAGGCGCTCATTAGATCTGGTCAGGGCTTCAGAGACCGAGTCCGTTGAGTTGGCCTCGCACAGATTACGGGATGTTGCGCTGGTGGTATGAGTCTGGGAGCGTTCGGGGGGTGAGTGCTTCTCACTACTTGGGATGAGTTTGTGATTTGCGTTTCTCGCTCACTTTTTGCCCCCGGAGTTACGGCGGGCGCGGGTTGATAGATTTTTACAGTTGCAGCAGAGAGGCCGCAGTGTTCGCGAGTATAATTTGGAGTTTGATTCTTTGGCTCGATATGCCCCTGCTAAAGTAGCGGATATGGCTGACTGTATGCACCGGTATGTAATAGGATTGGACCGCTACTTGATTGACAGTTGCATGGCGATGGCGTCACAGACAGATATGGATATCGCCCGGTTATAGGCCCACGCTCAGGGTATGGAGGACCGACATAGGGCCGTGTCTCGGGACAAGGATCGAGACAGTGAGGCCGCCCAAGAGGGCTGTGTCCGCGGGGGTATTCCAGAGATGCTCGAGGCGAACGGCCTCGGCCCCGGCCGGCCGTCGGCCGTATATTTTCCTCACGTCGAGACGGGGTACACGGTCGGCCGACAACGATTTGACGGTGCAGACCATACGGGGCCGGCCGAGTTCTAGAGCATCGAGTTCACAGACGACGAGAGGTTCCGGCCCGGTCCGAGACCACCGAGCCCCGTTGTTCTTATGCCGCTGAAATCGCACCCGGGGGAGTGTGAGTGCGTGAGCCACACGGGGCCTACTTTTCTTGCGGCCGTCGGGGCCACGAAAAACAGGGCGTGATTGTCCGATGGCGAGTGATTCTCGGAGTAGCCGTTCGGACGACGGATCGGCCGCGCAGGTTCATCTTCTACTCCCTCAGCTGTACGCCCTGCGGGGCGAGGTATGCCGGCACAGGTGGGCCGCGGTCGAGGCCGTGGCAGTGGTTCAGGTTCTAGCGGTCCATCGAACCGCATATATGCATTAGCTAGCCGCCAGGATCAGGAGGCTTCGCCGAATGTTGTTACAGGTACCTTACTGGTTTTCTCCCGATCTGTATATGCACTGATTGATCCTGGTTCTACTTTATCATATATCGCTCCACTTGTTGCTAATGAAATTGGGATAGAACTCGAGCCGATAGAGCCTTTTGAGGTAGCTACACCGTGAGGGGATCTCGTTATAGCTTTGAACGGGTTTATCGAGATTGTTCTGTTAGCATATATGATCGTTGCACTAAAGCTGATTTGGTAAAGTTAGATATGCTGGAGTTTGATGTCATTATGGGTATGGACTGGTTAGCTTCCTGTTATGCTAATGTTGACTGCCAGAAAAAGGTAGTTCGTTTTCAGTTTCCAGGGGAACCAGTCATAGAGTGGTCAGGGAGTACAGCGTCGCCGAGGGGTAAGTTTATTTCATACCTCAAGGCTAAGAAGATGATTCAGAAGGGTTATATTTATCACTTGGTCCGTGTGCACGATACTACAGCCGAGACCTCTACTCTGCAGTCAGTTCCGGTTGTCAATGAATTCGCAGATGTATTCCCAGATGAGCTTCCGGGTCTTCCGCCTGAGCGAGAGATAGACTTCGCTATTGATTTGTTGCCAGATACGCGGCCCCATATCTATTCTCCGCACGGCGTAATGGCGCACCGCAGAACTAAAAGAATTGAAGGAGGTTGAAAGACCTATTAGACAAAGGTTTCATCGGACCCATTACATCGCCACGGGGAGCCCCGTATTATTTGTGAGAAAGAAAGATGGGTCACTGCGGATGTATATTGACTACAGGCAATTAAATAAGGTGACTATCAAGAATAAATATCCCCTTCCCCGGATTGATGATTTGTTTGATCAGTTGCAGGGTGCCAAATATTTTTCGAAGATAGATTTGCGTTCGGGCTACCACCGAATGCCATTTAGAGACGGATATTAGAAGGCTGCTTTCGGGACCGGCGGCATTATGAATTCAGAGTGATGTCTTTTGGGCTTACTAATGCTCCAGCGATATTTATGGATTTGATGAATCGGGTATTCCGGCATTTCCTTGATATGTTCGTGATAGTGTTTATTGATGATATTTTGGTTTATTCACGATCAGCGGAGGAGCATTCGGATCATTTGAGAACAGTGCTTGGCACTCTTCGGCAGCAGCAATTGTATGCTAAATTTTCCAAATGTGAGTTCTGGTTAACTTCTATGGCGTTCTTGGGGCATATTGTCGGGTCAAATGGTATTCAGGTTGATACGCAGAAGATTGAAGCTGTACAGAATTGGCCTAGGCCTACTACACCGACAGAGGTACGCAGTTTTCTAGGCTTGGCCGGTTATTACAGGAGGTTCGTAGAGAATTTTTCTTCTATGGCGGCACCATTAACAAAGTTAACTCAGAAGGCAGCAAAGTTTCAGTGGACTGAGGCCTGTGAACGCAGTTTTCAGATGTTGAAGGAAAAATTAATTACAGCTCCAGTTTTAGCTCTTCCAGAAGGGTCCGACGGGTATGTGGTTTATTGTGATGCCTCTGGTATGGGTTTGGGTTGTGTGTTGATGCAGCACGGTCGAGTCATAGCCTACGCTTCCCGGCAGCTCAGACCGCACGAGAAGAATTATCCCACACATGATTTGGAATTAGCTGCGGTGATTCATGCTTTGAAGATTTGGCGGCACTACTTATATGGGGTCCACGTTGATATTTATACGGACCATAAGAGCCTCCAGTATATTTTCGTAAAGAAAGAGCGAATTTGCGGGAGCGGTGGTTAGAGTTGCTGAAAGATTATGATGTTGATATTCTATACCATCCAGGGAAAGCTAATGTCGTGGCAGATGCACTCAGCCGTAAGTCAATGGGCAGTTTAGCGGGCACACCTTCAGACAAGAAAGAAATAGTTCGTGATATCCAGCAGCTGGCTAGTCTTGGAGTCCGCTTAGCCGATTCTGGAGATGCTGGGATTTTATCGAGGAGTGGCCGAATCCTCTATTCTCGGTGAGATAAAGCGGCGTCAGTACGAGGATCCTGTTCTGATACAGTACAGAGACGCAGCCCGTGAAAAGGAGAAGACCCCGTTTGAGATTTCATCCGATGGAGTATTATTATACAGGGGCAGATTATGTGTACCCGATGTTGCGGGACTGCGGCGACAGGTTATGGGCGAGGCACATTATGCCAAATATTCTGTTCATCCAGGGTCGATGAAGATGTATCATGATCTTAGATGTTTGTATTGGTGGGACGGTATGAAAAAAGACATAGCAGAGTTCGTTGCCCAGTGCCCAAATTGTCAGCAGGTGAAAATCGAACATCAGAAGCCCGGTGGGTTATTGCAGGAGATGGAGATTCCGACGTGGAAGTGGGAAATAATTAATATGGATTTTATTGTAGGGTTGCCTCGCACTCCACGGAGGTATGACTCCATATGGGTTATCATTGATCGGCTGACAAAATCTGCCCATTTTCTTCCAGTTCGGACTACATACTCAACTGAAGATTATGCCAGGCTATATATTAAGGAGATTGTGAGACTTCACGGAGTTCCAGTGTCTGTTATATCCGACAGAGGTGCCCAGTTTACAGCTAAGTTCTGGAGATCATTTCAGGAGGGATTGGGGACCCAGGTGAGTCTGAGTACAACATTTCATCCTCAGTCCGACGGACAGGCCGAGCGCACTATTCAGACATTGGAAGATATGTTGCGGGCCTGTGTTATTAATTTTAGAGGCAGCTGGGATGATCATTTGCCGCTGGTTGAATTTGCTTACAACAACAGTTAACACTCCAGTATACAGATGGCACCATATGAGGCGTTGTATGGCAGGAAATGCAGATCTCCGATCGGTTGGTTTGACGTGGGTGAGATTCAGTTAATTGGTCCAGATGTGGTCCAGCAGGCAGTCGATAAAGTGAAACTGATTCGAGAGCGACTATTAGCGGCCCAGAGTCGACAGAAATCTTATGCTGATAAACGACGTCGACCGTTAGAGTTCCAGATTGGCGATTGGGTGTTCCTGAAAGTGTCACCTATGAAAGGGGTTATGAGATTTGGCAAGAAAGGAAAGCTCAGTCCGAGATATATTGGTCCGTATCAGATTATTCGTACAATAGGCAAAGTGGCCTATGAATTGGATCTGCCAGCTGATTTGGGAGCGGTACACCCGGTATTCCATGTTTCTATGCTTCGTAAATGCATTGGTGACCCTTCCAGAATCTTTCCTACAGGAGTTATACAGGTCACCGAGGAGCTATCTTATGAGAAGCAGCCTATAGCCATATTGGATCGTCAGGTAAGAAAATTACGGAATAAAGATGTGGCTTCTGTTAAGGTACTGTGGCAGAATAATAACCGAGAAGAAATGACCTGGGAAGCTGAGGAGCAGATGAAGAAGAGATATCCTCACCTATTTCCAGTACCTATAGGTAATCCAAATCCTTTACTTGACTATGTTGATGGTGTATGACTTATATGTGATGGCTAAAGAAGAAACTCCCCCGAATATCATATAAGACCCGTAGGATTAATCCAACATTCGAGGACGAATGTTCTTAAGGGGGGGAGGATGTTACGTCCCGTATTTTTTTATATACATTGGGACAACCCGGATTAACCATGATAAGTTAGGGCCAAGACTATTCCGGGATTTGAAGTCGAGACTTTTGACTTGTGATTTTTTTTTTTTTTTGAGACATAAGTTATATATGAAATTGTTGGCATTGAACACTTAGGAAAAATTGGGACCACAATTCATAAATTTGGAATTTAAAAATCTTGCACAAATAGGGCCCCTAGCCGTGTGGCTTTGGAAATGGTCCCACACATATTTGTGGCAATTTTAATTGGTCCAACACATGTGTGGACCATAGAGACATATAGATATTTTGGGGGACTTAAAAGATGAAGTCTTAAGTCATCTTTTCTCATTCACCACACTTAGAAAAAAATCAAGAACTTGGAGAGCACTGACTCCCCCATAGCTCACGGCCAAGAGGAGAAAAACCCAAGTCCCATTTCATCCCTTCCAAAATTCTTTCTTTGGTACAAATCAACTATTTTGAGGTCCCTAAGTAGCGTGGAAGTGTTATTTGGGTCGTCCAACCGTTCGTTGTGGCCATTTGCAAACCCTAGCCTAATTGTGGAGTAAAGAAGAAAGGTAAGAATTTCTCTTGTTTTATGGGTTATAAATGTTTTATGCATATTGTAGTATGTTAATATGGATGAAAATCATGAAATATAGTATGTTGGAAGCGGGTTGTGTAATGGGTGTGTGAGCCGTGTGTGGGGTATGTGGGCGTGCATATGGGTGTTGAAAATTGAATTGATGAATCAATTCTTGTATCATGTTGGATTATTGTAGAGTGGAGAAGAGAATAAAAATTTTCAATATATGTATATATGTGGGTATGTGGCCGTGTATAGTCCCAATGTATGTCGAAGATCGCATTAATATCGCTTCGCGTCTTAGTTGTTGTCGTTATGAATTCTAGTTGGAAATAAGCGTTTAATGACTTAAGAAAGATGTTGAAATTGTGTGGGCTGATTTGAGGGTTATTGTGCGTTGATGTAATTTGTATATTTTATGAGAATGATATCGTTATATTGCGTATTGTGATACAAATCATGACATGAAAATGAGGAATGTGTATAGGGCTGCTCTCGGTTTAGGGGGCTGTTTTCGGCCTAACTTGGAGAAAATTATTGGATTGTTGGAAATATTATGTGAATTGTTTAGGATGTTCTTGAATATTGTTGGTAAGGATTCGGGTTGGAAATTGAATGTATAAGCGATAATGTGGCTTGAATGTAAGCCGTCGAATTAATTATTATGAATGTTGTTGAATGATGAAAAAGAGAGTATTAATGTAATATTGCCTTCGGGATTGGTTATCGGAGTTGCTAGGTTGGTTATTGTTGTTGTTGTTGTTGATTTTGGACGAGTTAAATTCTCGGGTTGGCCTATTTACAGGGGAAATGCTGCCCAAATTTCTGTAGAATTTAGAATTAGTTTGGGATAAATGGCTTAAGTACCTATGGCTAATGTTTGATATTCATTGGCGTATTTGTAGACCTTGGGGAGCCCGAGGCGTAGATTGGGATTAACTTTAGATTGGCTATCTTGGAGTGCGTACGAGGTATATAAAGCTCCACCCTTCGTTCTTTTGGCATGCCTTAGTTTTCAATAGGCTATATCCCGAGCCTCGAGTAAAATTCTAAATTTGAAATCCGAGTACGTTATGATTCTTATATCAATTTCTTGGCATTCTTATGTATGATGTGATGAAATATGAACCATTATGTCTCCCAAAAGAATTGATTTCCAAACTTTGTACAAAAAGTTGTTTTAAAGAATTCCGTAATTATGAATATCGTATCCTTCACGGAAAGGCTCGGGTTGTTCCGATATTTTTTTTTGTAAGAATGTGTATGGCATATGATAAGTATGTTTTCCATAGGCGGGCCCGACTCGGGTCAATACCCGTCCGCGGGTCCCGCGACTTTCCTTTATGTAAATTGGACGACTTTTGAAAGAATTTGGTGTGATTTTCATTTCGAATTTCAAGTATGGTCATTTACTTATATTTGGGTCTATGATAATGATTTTATGCATATGGTTACTCATGACTCCGCTCGTGCGTTCTGTTATATCTTTCGCCGGTTCCCGGGCCGGTTCTGTTGTCGTGCGCACTTTGATATACTCCGGAGTTATCTTTGTGTTTATGATTCATCGAGCCACTCGTTAGAGGGCTATGTTCCACTTACACTTGGTGTTATGCTGTGTATGGTGTTATGCTGCGTTATGATATGTGACGGGGAATATGGAGATTTGAAACTTTCTGGTGTTATGCTGTGTTATGGCGCCATTGACGGGCGGGCGACCATATTCTTCTGTACCCTATGCATGACTTATATTTTGTTAAATTAAACATTTTGCTATATGGGATTTGTACTTGTTTCCTGTACTACCATTTTGTTTATGCCTCAGATTTGTTTCTGTAGCTTCTGCTTTGCATACTCAGTACATATTTCGTACTGACCCCCTTTCTCCGGGGGGCTGCGTTTCATGCCCGCAGTACGGTACGCACGTTTGGTGATCCACCGGTTTAGGACACCCTCTTTTGCTGTTCGGAGTGCTCTTCTCATTTCAGAGCCTACATTTTGGTATATATGTTCGTTTGTTACATATGTATATATTTGGTTCAGGGGTACGGCGGGGCCCTGTCCCGCCACATGTTTCTGTGGTCTGTTTAGAGGTCTGTAGACGTATTTGTGGGTGTGTGTGCCTACTTCTGTTCAGATGTGTTTGTATGATCCTATTCGCTATGGCAGCCTTGTCGGCATGCATTCGTATATGTTTTGGGGCTGTTGAGCCATTTGACAGCCTTGTCGGCTTTTGATATATATATATATATATATATATATATATATATATATATATATATATATATATATATATGTATATGGTTGTGTTGGAATGCGGTTGAGACAGTTTGACATAATTTAAGGCAGCGTGTGGCAATTGTGCCAGTATATGCCATCTGTATGTGATTCGAATTGGATAAGTATGTTCGGGTGCCCAATTCGGGCACTAGTCACGGCCTACGGGGCTGGGTCGTGACATTTATCCTATAAATAGGTTGCATTAACGTAGTGGAGTATCATTGAACTCCCAATTTCTATCAACTTCATTCTATAAATTCCTTTCTCAAAACCTACGAACCCCCACCAGAGAATGTCTTTTTTTCTTCTAGAAAATAACACAATGTCTCAAATTCAAGAATGTCCTACATTAATATTACCACATCAAACAAGTGAAAGAATTAATAATGAAGTACCTCCTAGACGGGTAACTGCTCGAATGAGTGTGCGTTATAGTCCTCCTCGTTACGATACTTCCCAGTGGATTCGTGATGCAAATTTAAATAGTATTACTTATAGTTACTATGGAGTTGACGAAGACGAAGAAACAGACGACGAAGAATATAATGATATGTATGATGAAGAAACTGATGAAGAAGAAGAAACAGACGAAGAAGATAATAGTAATGAGTTTGTGGACTATGATGTATCGGAGTATTTGGAAACAATAACATATCATGCTCCAGCGACTATGGATATAGATAATTTTGATGAACAAGAAGCATGTGCTATATGCTTGTTTGAATATAAAGATGAAGATGACATTGGCAAACTTCAATGTGGCCATGAGTTTCATGTAGACTGCATCAACAAGTGGCTGTTGAGGAAGGCATCGTGTCCTTTTTGTAGAGCTCAAGTTTTTTCCGAACATGAATGTTGATGTGACGTAAATAAAGATGGTCGATTTTCTTTAAAATACAAATGTTATTGCTCATTAATTTTTTATTTTTTATTGATCTTTTGAGTAACTCTGGCAATTTTCTTGAGCAAGCCCAAATTACAGACAAATGTGTGCTCAAAAGTGTAGACTAAAACAAGACATATGTGCCAAGTCTAGTAGGTATGTACTAATTCACTACTATTGTAACACAAATTAAGGCTCTTTTGTTTTTTGTTTTTTTCTATCAACAAGATAATTTGTGTGACTGCTAATAATACAAGAAGAAGAGTTCTCTTGAAACAAGGACTTATTTCAATATTTCTTAAATTAGATTTTCTCTATACATAATTTAAGTCCTACCTAGAAACAATAATATATAGATGCATGTGCACCAACGGAAAGAAAATGTAGGATTTAAACTTTAAAGTGGCGAGGAAGGTTTATCTCACGCGGTCGCATATTTCATATTTTTCTTTAATTAGATTTTCTCAAGGCATATTATAAGACCTACTTAGAAACATTATTTTGATGCATGCACCAATGGAAAGAAATGGGTAAATACTACCCACGTCGGATATTTACACCAAATCAATGCAATTTACAATGATTAAGTGATTTAATGAAGTGAATATATACATTAATTAATCATGGTTAAGTGAACTATATATATTCAAACACGTCATAACTTATTAATTTGATGTAAACAACGGGTGTGGGTAAGTTGTTACCAAGAAAATGGAAAACTCCTGACAAGTTATTATGATTTCCTAATTTTCTCCGACTTGAATGCAATTGAAAGCTTCTTATTTCACTTAAAACGTGTTTTTAGAACAGCAACACCCCAAAAGAACCTCTTTGGGTTGGGTAAAAGTCACAATTTACATCTATTGGATTTGAGGTAATAATTTTATAGTACTTATAAATTACTATGACTCAATTCCCATGTACTAATCATAAAATTGACAAAGGAAGTTCAATTAAGTAGAACAATTGTCGTACACATTGCATTTGACTCTATAATCTTTTTGTATAATTTTTAATTAAGACAATTAATTCCCTTAAAAGTCCAAAATCTCATCCGTCAGTAGGTGTTGATGATATACAGAAAAACTTAAAGATGTATAATTTCAATAAAATGGAATATGAACTTCACATTTTAGTACCAAAAAGTAAGTTGATTACATATAGATAGCCATGGCATATAAACAATTTGTGTCTGAAACATGTATAAAGCTCAACAAAATGGAGGCATATTCAGGATTTTGAGTTTATAAGTTCTGGATTCTAGAAAAAGTTGCTTACTAGGTTTTGAATAAATTATTTGTACATAGTAAATCAATTTTTAACATAAATACAGGATTTGAGTCAAAGTTAATGAATTCTGCTAAACCTGTCCGCCTCTGTCAACAACACCTTTTAATAAACTAATGTTAGAATGTCTGTCTTGCGAATGTGTAAAGGACAAGAAGAAAACTGTAATACAATCAATATATAATGTTACTATGTAGCAAGGTCTACATCTGAATCACGCGACAAACAATCTCTCGAATCCATTGAATGTGCTGCCAAAATCAGAGGTGAGTACTTTTGGTCTGTGTCAGATAATTTTCAATTTTTTATTATTAAATTTAACTGGAGTGAAAATAGAACATATTTAATAGGAACTCCCATTTGAAAACAACTAAAGTTAGTATTTCATATTATTGTAAGATATACGGCTTACAATTGTTTTCAAAGCTGAGGGGTACAGTTTAATTTTTAAAGCAAAATTGGATAATGTAAATGATTTTTACCGAAAGAATAACTATATGTAGTTTCTTAAAATGGGGAATTTAAAATCTTCAAAATAAACTGCATTAATCGTAAAGATGACTGGTCTAAAAATTGTTTACAGACAATACTTCCTGCGTAGATTAACGTTAGACAGTCCTAGCGTGTTGGGAAAAGCAAACGTGGAGAGTAAGCCACAAAAAAAAAAAAAAAAAAAAATCCAAAAATAAACCCCAAACCCAGTCCCAATCAAACACGGAAGTAATTCTTTTTCTATCCTATAAATAAGTTGGATTAACGTAGTGAAGTATCATTGAACTCCCAATTTTTCTGAACTTCATTCTGTATTAATTACTTTCTCAAAACCTACTAACCCCTCCAGAGAATATCTTTTTTCTTCAAGAAAATAACACACTGTCTCAAGACCAAGAATGTCCAACGATAATATTACCGCATCAAACAAGTGAAAGAATTAATAATGAAGTGCCTCCTAGACGAGTAACTGCTCGAATGAGTATGCGTTATAGCCCTCCTCGTTACGATACTTCCCAGAGGATTCGTGATGCAAATTTAAATAATACTACTTATGGCTACTATGGAGTTGACGAAGAAGAAGAAATAGACGACGAAGAATATAATGATATGTATGGTGAAGAAATAAACGAAGAAGATAATAGCAATGAGTTTGTGGACTATGACGTATCGGAGTATTTGGAAACAATAACATATCATGCTTCAGCGACTATGGATATAGATAATGGTGATGAAGATGATGCTGTTGATGAACAAGAAGCATGTGCTATACGCTTTTTTGAATATAAAGATGAAGATGGCATAGGCAATCTTCAATGTGGCCATGAGTTTCATGTAGACTGCGTCAACAAGTGGCCGTTGAGGAAGAAAACGTGTCCTTTTTGTAGAGCTTCGGTTTTGCCTTTTTTTTTTTTTTTTTTTAATAAAGTTCCCAGCTTGAACTGGGTAGCGTTGTATTAGCAAAAAGTTACAGAGGGGGGCTGTGCCTGACCTCAGTTACAACACTCCTTGGTGATATAATCACCTTCAAAAAACCAGAAGAGGCCAAAACAGCCAAGCCAACTTCTGGTAACCTATGCCTTTAACTAACAAAAAAATTAGCTTTGTCAAATTTGGATCTAATACTAGGCATTTGCCACTTATCAAGTTGAAAGGGGCCTTTCGAATTCTTGTGAAGTTCAGCAAAGGAGTATAGAACCTGGCTCTGGTCCTTTGGCCGATGCAAGTTTGGCCAAACTGTCCGCAACCTGGTTGCCTTCTCTGAAGCAATGCTTTACTTGAAAGTTGGTTTGTCTCTGGAGTCGTAGCAGGTTGTTTACGGTCTGTTTGAGCTTCGCGTTACTTGAGTCTTGCTTGTTGATCATGTTGGCTATCACCATGGAGTCAAGTTCCAGGGTGAAATTAGTGTATCCCTGGTGGTAGCACCATTTCACACCAAACTCGGCTGCCAATGCTTCAGCACTATTGTTGCTGCTGCTTTGAACCGACTTGGAGAAGGCCATTGTCATGCCCTATTTTTAACGGATTAAAACTAGTTCACAACTTATGACTATGTTTCCTCTGGTGTTGTAAATTTCAGAGTCGCCACCTAATTTTAGGGAATATTAGGAAACCATTTGTGAAAATGTAAACTCCATTTTTTAGTCTTCGAAACCTGTGAGATTCTAGGTAAGGGTTTTATTTACCCCGAGGGGAAGGTATTAGGCATCCCTCAGAGCCTATCCGAGGATAGTCTTTAAACTTAGCTTAATTAGTACTAGAGCGGGATTATTATTATTTATTATTACCTATTTTTTTTTAAAAAAACCTTGTGAAAAGAAACTATTCCTCTAAATGACTTGTAAAAGAAAAGCGGATTTTAAGATGATTATGTTATGTGAATAAATGCACATTTGAAAAAGTAGATAATGATGATGCCTGCGTGAGAAAAATATATATAACGTTTAGAATAGTATGTTTAATGTAGAATAAGCAGGTGCATATTTTTTATAAAATACTAATGTATATATGTGATATGTTTATTGTAAAGGAAGTAGTTAATGCGAGTTGTAAAATTATGTGTGATAGGCATATATATTATTTAAAAAGTAAATGTGTATTTTTTTAAGAATAGGTATAGATATGGTAATTGTATATAAAGACAGTATATATAATGTAGAGTATGAAAATACATATTTTTTATGAGAAAATAATATATACATGGAGTATGTTTGTCATATGTAAAAATAGTATAGAGAGGCATCCTTTTAGGAATAGCCACGGAAAATATAACAATATGTATAAGTACTTTGATATAGAAAAGTATACACATAATGAAAAGATGATTTAAAAAATAAGATAGTATATGTGTATTAAAATAAATGGCGTACCTTGTAGTTCTTGTACAATAACTTGGCCACTATACATAAGCCTAGTATGACGTTTTTAATTAAACTCAAAGAATTTGACCTGCCCCATATGTTAGCATCAAATAAAGAATGATTGCCCATGAAATATACATCTTACCCTTTCGAAACCCCGATTTAGATCGCTCATTTTTGTTAAAATGGATATTAAAAAAAAAAAAAAAGGGAACGTTAATTAACTTTAAAGAAGAGAAGAAGAAAAGAAAAAAGAAAAAAAAGAAAAAAAAATGAAAAATTCCGCCTTATCTATTAGTAAAAAAAAAGTGTTTATAACCTGTGAAATACGCAAAGTTAAAGGGAAACCAAGATTTACATCTAAAGGAAAATGACCAACGACAAACTTCGGCCATTTACGAATTCACAAACAAGCAAGAAATAAAATCTTATCAATACAAACCCATAAAAAAAAAATGTTAGTCAAAGGGTGCAAATAACATATAGTAATACAAAAGATATAAAAAGGATTTAAGAGAGGAAGAAGGACGGAGACGCTTGACAAGAACGAAGGCTGCTAGACACGAGCACGCGAATGCAGCTACTGTTTCCCTAATGTGGGCAGAACCCAGAGTTGCCATAACTCCAAATGCTCCCAAGTATTTCATGAAAAAGAAAGAAAAAAAAAAAAGGGATTAGGGACAATTCTAGACAGTCAATAATGAAGGCTAAACATCATATGATATCTAAAGAAACATACAGTAGTAGTACTTGGAAACACAAAAAAAAAAAAAAAAAAAGACTTTTCAAAGGAAACCGGCAGATCAAGTTAATTTCGAAGAAACTCAACAAACTCGTGAGCTTCCTTTAACATTTGAGACCCGGAACTGCAACATTGCATTCATTACTCACATTGTGCACCAAACAAATTAAAATCTCCCATAGTACCTAAGTTAGAGTAAATCCTATTTCTTTATGTGATTTAATAAGATATGACAGAATAATCAACTTACATTAGTTCTAAAGGGAAAGGAATACAAATGCTAACAGGGAATTTAAAGATGTTCATTATATTCTGCAAAAATTCTTAACAGCCTTAGGAACCTTAACAAATCTCAATAAAGTTTTAACATACTTTATAGGCTCATGTTATTAGCAACTTCCAAACACACAAGAGAAATAAGAAATAGTCGTTGGATTTAAACACGCCTTCAGGTACTCGGAGTAAGAAAACAGTCTCATGTTTCACAAATTGTCATGTTCATTCGAAATCCTAAACCTTATGGCTATAATTCCAAATAGTAAGATTTAAAATTCATGGTGAGCTCACCCAAACCTGAAACTTTAAAACTTGTTATCGACACATAGAAAAGAAAACTTGGTGGTATATAGATTACTTAATGACAAGTGTAACAGCCCATTGTCCTATCATTCATTTCTATTTTTATGTCATAAAATCCCAAACTGGATTATTTGAACCTTAATGGAAGCAAGTTTTCTATTACGACCTAAAGCTCAAGGACATCATACAAGCAATCATGAGGTGTAAAATCCAAACTATGCCCTGACTACTCAATAGATACTAATCAGCTTCAAACCAAGTTAATGTACATTTGTTCTCTGATCGCTATGGCTAAACAATCCCTTCAGAGTGCTACTAAGAGTCTTTCATAGAAATATCCGGGTTAATCATGATGATTTTCGTCCAAAAGTTCATTGTAATAAAACAATCACCCTTTCAAATACTCATATACTTTGATGATGCACAGCGACCAATAAAACATGCATATAACAGGAGGCTAAACAAGCAAGAAGCCGTTCATATATTTAGATATTCGTTTGTGAAACAACGATGCGGAAAAGAAGGTTGACGACTTAGTTACATGCAAAATAAGAACAACTTGCGGAAACAGAAAAGTTAGCCAAGCGATGAAGTTATTCACATGATCGATAGATTTAATTTCACGGATCATTAACTTTTCCTTTAATCAAGATAAGTAGCTTTGTTGTCTAACCAAAACAGCAACTCTTTTTTTTAATCAAAAGAGTATCCTTTTTCTTTAACAAAATAGTAACCTTTTTCTCCAACCAAAAATAGTAATTTTTTTAAACCAGAAAACAGTAGCTTTTTTAATTTAAAAAGAGTAGCTTTCTTTTTATATCAAAACAATTAACTTTTTTCCTTAAAAATGATAACTTTTCCTCTCGAACAAAACATCACCCTTTTATTCGATCGAACTTAGTAGCCTTAGATAGACTAATCCAAAAACCAACTCCTACTACAAACAAGATCAACCCGGAACAAGTGTATCAAGTGTTCCCAGAAGTAGTCCCAGCCAAACAGGAATATCAACATAGCAGTTTAGACTTAAACAACCAACAAAATGAAACTGAAACCAACAAAGTGAAAACTGAAACAGATGGGTTAACAGCAGGCACTAACTCAACTAATTTTGGAGACGACGTTACTCAAAGAAATAACAATTCAAGATAAGAATGCAGTCCCCATAAACATGATTTCTACTGCAACAAGTCTCACTCTTCAACTAAACCTATTGGAAAACAGCTTATTCCATTTCATATTACCTTCATAGTATAACTTTTACCCGCTAGTGGAAATACAAAAAAAAAACCTACAAATAAGATCATAATATCCTACACTTTGAACCATGGTTAAACATGCGCTTATAAGAATAATTACAGAGTCTAACAGACTTTAGCATTCTTTGGCCATCATCTTTAATGCCTTTCTAGTTAAACAAAAAAGTACCCCTCTTTTTTTTTTTTTTTCACCTAAACTTCTGCAAATTAGCCTAGCGAATTGGCATGTTAAGCTCAAATCACCACATGTTTACACATAGACAAGTTCAGACCAATCCCCTCCCCCCTCAAGATAAATACTAATCATACAAAATGCAGGTCAAGGTCACTTGAAAGTATAAACATGCTTCTGTAAAGAAGTAGGTTAAATAGGATGGATGTCATATAATTTTCTACACACTGATATCACAAACAACTTCATTTTTTATGTCAAGCTTAGGTTATGGACTCTAAAAGACTCCTCCATACATGAGCTAACACTTATCACAGTTAAAACCAGCCCTCTTGAAGCTCAAACAATCACTTGAACCATATGAATCATGCATATGGGTTAACATACTAGTCGGACACAAACTTGGGCATGCTAGTTAAGATTCAACTTAGAAACAAACACTTAATTAGGAAACATCCAAATATATTTTAAAGAATATTTCAGAATTGTTGAAGCCTAAGAGAAACCTATATCACGTTGAAGTAAGTTTAACTTGCTTAACTTGTATTGTAACTTGAATATGGACACACATGGAAAAAGCTATCATAAAAATAATAAACCAACCCATGAGATCTCATTACTTCACTCTCAAACTGATTTCAAAATTGAAAATGCGCATAAAACTATGTCTAAATAAACATTTTTTGTTAAATATGGAGAGCAGCTAAAACAATGAACTTAATTGTCTCAGGATTAAACAAAGTTGAGAAGTTAAATTGTCAAGCAAAACACTTTGCTCAGGTGAATAAGTTACTGGATATTTGAGTTTAAACACAAAGGTTCAGGAAGGATACAACTTTAGGGATCTCTGTAAATAAGACAATGAGTTATAAGTATGGAGAAAACCCCTCAAAATTCAAGAGCCAAAAAGTTTATGGGAATGTATTACAAGCTAAGCAGGACCTCTGTTAAAATGAAACAACACTTTTACAAGAGAATCAAGACAAATGATAATTTCCAAATTTAAGAACATGTTCAAGATCATCCAAGTGTTTGTAAGATAAACCCCTAGAAAATGTTCTGAGCCAGTTTCAAGACTCAACTAATACCCTACTGGTTTTGAGGATATATAATCTCAAACAACCAAACAAACATAATTAACCATCTCCTTATTTTTGAGGTTCTCAGAATAGCAGTTTCAGCTCTTAATGCATCAATTGAATGTATCAGTAAGCAACATGAACTTAAGGTAGTTAATGAGTTTCACATTGAAGATTTTAACCTTATGATTCACTTAGTCTAGGCAGATTTAAGAGAACTTAAACACGTCTCAAAACAGCCCCTTTTATCTAACCTCAAAACAGTATTAGAACTAAACTTAATCTACATGAGAAAATTAAAACATACTAAGACAGAAAAGGAAATACTTACCTAATTTAAAATACATCAAAATTAAATCATCCTGCTCTAAACTGGAACAGAATTGAAAATATACAAGTTTAAAAGAGGATCTAAGCTAAGGATAGAGTACTACATTTTTTGCGAGCAGCGCGGGGTTAAACACATATTCGACGAAATTAGTCGTTTCACGTTAATTTACAACAAATGAGGAGAACACATATTCCAGCCAACCAAACGACGAGAAAACTTGAACGACTACATTTCTACTTCTTATAAAATTAAAGACGAAGATAGGGCGAATGTGATTACCTGCTTCGTGACAGCGAACTAAGGCTATTGTCGTCGTCGAGTCTCCGAATCCACTCGAAAGCTTGTTGTTTCAGTCAAGAACTTGAAAGGCGATTTTGACAGCCAAAAGAAACTCAAAGTTAAAAGAAGATTTTCTCTGAGTATGGAAGCTTTGAAAGAGATATTCTCTCAATGAAAGCTTTGTTCAAAGGGGAGTTTTCAGCCTAATAAAAAACCTTGTCTAGAGCAGCCCAAGAAGGCCGTATTTATAGGCAAACACTGAGGGGGTTTCAACAACTCCTCAAAGAAGCAAGAATTCGAAATTTAAAAATAAGGGAAAAGGGGGAAATTTTGGGAAACGTTTTTCAAGAGATAAGATGATGCAAAATGGGTATGGGACTTACCCTAAAATCGGCTGAAATGGCACATGGAGCCTGCAAGTTTCAGAGAAGAGGGGTGTAGGTAGCGGATTTTGTGGTGGTGGTGAAGTGATGGAAGTGACGGGGAGTGGGGTGGTGGCGGCGTCGTGGTGGGTGGATGGTGACGTTGAAAGGTTGAAGAGGATTAGGGATTAAGGCTGATTTTTGGTTGAAGAGGGAATAGATTTAGGGGCTGTTTGGTTTGGCTGATTTGGAGGCTTAGATTGGGCCGGGTCGGGTCATCGGGGCGCTGGGCTGGGGCGTTTTGGGTGTTGGGCCACTGATTTTATTTTAGTGGGTAGAAGAGAATTGGCCCAATATTATGGGTAGGTGAATTAATTTCTAATCCCCTCTATTTCAATCAATATGCTTCTTCGTCTTGATTAATTCCCACAAAATGTATACCTATATAAATTATGACACAAGTAATTTAATTATACGCGTTTGGTTTTTAAAAATAGTGTAAAAGATGATTAATACGGTAATAAGTAAGATTAAAGGAAAAATGCCAATGCTAATACGAATATCAACATTACTATTATTGTTATTTTTTCCGAATTATTTTATATATAAAAGAAATTCTTAGTCCTTTTTAATTATAAAATATGATGTTTGGTCATTTTTAAGAGACAATAAGAATGTTCTTAATTTTAGCGAAATATATCTCGAAAAATAGTGTAATAAATGGCGAAAATATCCCAAACTCATTTGCGGGGAATTTTCACGACTGAGAAGCATAGTGAAATTAATTAAATAAAAAGGAGGGCCAAAATTGGGTGTCAACAGCCATAATCAACTCGCCTTGACTATTTCTCACTATGCCGCCTATACCTGCTTTGCCGCTGTCTATTAGGTAGCTCCCATCCGTGTTTACTTTTATATTTCCCGGCATAGGATTTTCCCACATGACCTACCACCATTTTCTGATAGGCTTCAACCTTTCTACTATACTGCATATAGTAGGCCAGTGATTAATATCTTTGATGGGGGGATATAGGTTGCTCAGAGCCGCTTTGATAGTCCAGATCCCTTGATATTGCATCCTGCCCATCAAGATTTGCCTTTGATTGCCATATTTACAGAGCTCCTCTCGCTTCCATAGTTCCCAATGAGATGATAGCAGTGTTATCGCAAAAGAAGTTTGTGCACAATGTTAGAATTGTTAGTATTCCACCATATCCGTTGAAAATTCCCACCATAGGTTGGATTGTGTGCTGAATTCCTAAAGGATTGCCAAAGAAATTCCAAAGATGTCGGCCAGCTTCACTTTCAGCAAAAAAATGTTGGATGGTCTCATATGTTGGTATCCTGCAACAAATACACACAGATCTTCTATTATTGTCAAATCTGCTAATGATATCATCAAATGGGACTCTTTTTTTAAAAATTCTCCAATTCAAGAATGAGACTTTAAAAGGAATTCTGTTATGCCAAAGATTTTTATAAAAAATGTTTTTGGGGCCCCTGGCTCGTATCAACTGCCAGGCGCTTTTGTTGGAAAATATTCCATCCTCTGTTGGTTACCAAACAGGGAAGTCTGGCTCCTCCCGGTCACCAATGTCGACCTGTGCTATATCCTGAGCTACCTGTAAGGGAAAAAAGGTGAGAAGTTTAGTCATATTCCAAAGGAAAGCATGTCGCTCTGCCAACCATTCAGTCTCTTTACGATATTAGCAAGCATACCATTAAAAAGACTATAAGTTTTCCTTCCACAGTAAATGGGGGACCCCAAGTAAGTGAAAGGGAACGATTTATCCATGTAACCTGACATCCTTCTCATCCTATTGATTCTGAAAGCCGAAGTATTAGGCGCCGTGAGGAAGAAGCTTTTGTTGTCGTTGATTTTCTGGCCTGATGCTTTCTCATACCTCTGGATCTGGTGCTTGATTAGTTTAATGGATTTATTGTTACCCCCGCAGAAAATAACAATATCGTCCGCGTATGCGAGATGATTGATAATGGGGCCTCTCGTGTCCATGGTAAATGGACTAAAGTTGCTATTTTGATTTAGCCTGTTGAGGCATCTGGAGATAACTTCTGCACCTATAATGAAAAGAGAGGGAGAAAGAGGGTCACCTTTTTTGAGACCTTGGGTTGAAGTGAAGAAGCCATTCCTGTTGCCATTAATAATAATAGAATACCATACTCCAGCTAGCAAGTTCCCAACAAACATTAGCCATTTATCAGAGAACCCAATTTTCTTTTTTTTTTTTTTTTTTTTTTTTTTTTTTTTTCATAACCGCGATAAGGAAGTCCCATGACATCCTATCGTAAGCTTTAGCCATGTCTAGTTTGATAACCATGTTCCCACCCTTGTTGTACTTCTTAATGCCGTGAACAATCTCTTGAGCAAGTAAAATGTTCTCTGTGATAAGCACCCTGACAAATCCACTCTGATTCTCAGAGATTAGTTTATCCAGCATGGGGCTGAGCCTATTCGAGAGAATCTTAGAAATTATTTTGCAAGAAAAGTTAGTGAGGCTGATGGGTCGAAGATCAGAAAAACAGGAGGGGGGGTGTGATTTTTGGGATGAGCACCAGGCAAGTATGAGAATAGAATTTGGTAAGCTTTTTGCCCTGAAAGAAGCTTTGAACAAAGTCCTTGACATCATTGCTAATGATATTCCAACACTTCTGATAAAAGGTACCATTGTAACCATCAGGTCCCGGCGAGCTTGAAGCACTTAGGCTAAAGACGGCAGTCTTAATCTCCTCCATATCAGGGATAGAGGTAAGGATTTTGTTATCCTCAGCAGTGACTATCTTCGGTATACAATCAGTAATGTTGGTGTCCTTATACTGGTGAGGAATGTTGAAAAGATGCTTAAAATGACGGACCGCAGCATTTGCAATGTTGTCGTCTCCCTGAGTCCAATTGTCGTGATGATCTTTGATAGTGTGAATATGAAGTTTCCTTCTCCTCTCTCTAATGACACTATGAAAGTATCTAGTATTGCACTCACCTTCCTCGAACCAGTCAACTTGAGATTTCTGCTTAAGTAGGGACTCTTGGAGACCCATCCATCTAGTGTATTCAGCCTGCCCTTTGCAACATGACTTTTGATGTGATGTAAATAAAGATGATCGACTTTCTTGTTAAAAAGAATTTTATTGCTTATTAATTTTTAATAGTTGATTGATTATTTGAGTAATTCTGCAATTTTTTTTAGCAAAGCCCAAATTACAGAGCTAATATGTTCAAGGGTAATTTTTTGTGATACACCAAACAAATGTGTGCTCAGAAGTGTAGACTAAAACAAGGCACGTGTGCTAAGTTTAGGTATTGTGTACGTTCATAGGAACAAACAGAATTAGGGCTCTTTTTTTTCTTTTTTCTTTTTTTCCTATCAACAAAATAAATTTTGTGAGCTAAAAATACACAAAGAAGAGTTCTATTGAAACAAGGATAAATGTAGGATTTAAACTTTAAAGTGGGGAGGAAGGTTTATCTTACGCGGAAACATATTCAATATTTTTCTTTAATTAGATTTTCCCTATGCATAATTTAAACTCCTACTTAGAAATTAAACAATATATAGATGCATGTGTACCAATGGAAAGAAAATGGAAAACTCCTGACAAGTTATTATGATTTCCTAATCTCTTCGACCTGAATGCAATTTTCCTCTTTCCAACTAAAGTAGAAACATTAATTTTGGCTGTATTTTTTGTCTACTTGCAGTTTGATAGTACTATAATCCAAATTGCGATTTCTTTAACAATTATTTAAACCTTTCTGTTTAAAATACGTACGTTTCTACTTCACTTGAGTAGAGGCTTGTAGGTAAAGGTTATGTATTTTAAGTCTACATACCTATGTTTGCTACACATCAGATAGATATATATATTTTTTTTTGTTTTGAAAGGGACTGGAAAGTGGAAGGGTAACTAAGGAGACGGAGAAAAAAAAAAGGTTGGGTAAGACTCAAAATTTACACCTATTGCCTATTGGATGTGAGCTAATAACTTTATATAGTAGTTGTAATAAATTACCACTCTATTCCGATCCCGTAGCGTAAATCATAAATTGACAAAGGAAGTTAAAAAAAGTTAGTAAAGTGTTGATGATTTAAAAAAGAAAAAACCTAATATGTATACCTTACAATAAAATGGAATATTAACTTCACATTTTGGTACAAAAAAAATAACTTAGTATTACATATAAATTACCATGGCATATAGAAAAGTTGTATCTGACAGATGTATAAAGCTCATCACCTTGAATTGATGTTAGGATGTCTGTCTTGCGAATGTGCAAGGGCAAGAAAAAACTATAAAACAATCGATACAATGTTACCAACCCCAATGTTGAAACCTGTAGGGATGTCACACAAGCAACTATTGGGCTGAGAAATAAGCCCATAAGATCTTCACAAAGATTGATTTGGAATTCAGGCTTAATTAGCAACTGATTTAAAAAGATGAGCAGTTAGAAAGAATAGGTTATGCGTATTATGAAGAAACTATCGGTTCTTCTTATTTCCTTTCTTAGAGTCTAAGTTCTCATCTCCGTTCTCAGAGTATAACTTCTCATTTCCATTCTTATCTCTATCCTTAGTTACTTATTATTTCTAATTCAGTAGTTTAAGTATTGTCATTGTAATTACATAATACTTGAGTATTTGTGTTGAGAATTCCAGTTTGTTACATTGGTGCTTTCATCATCGTACTCCAATGGTTGCGGTGGTACTAGATAGATTTAGCGGCGGTAACCCGGAAGGGTGGATTTTTAGGGCGGAACAGTATTTCACCTACCTTGGCTTCTCCCAGAAGGATTGGCTCTCTCTTCCTTCCTTTTACTTTGATGGTGAAGCTCTTATTTGGTTCGATTGGTTGTTTCGCAACAAACAATTTTATGATTGGCACCATTTCAAGGTGAAATTGCTTTTGCGATTTCAACAACGGCTTTGCTAGTTCGGTGGATAGTCTAGCCTGTTTTGACACCATTAGTGTCGGACCTATAGCCCTGCCAAAAGTCCTTCTCACTGCAATGGAATCTGATTTAAACAACAGAAAACAAGAGGAGGTCGCAGAATCGAAGAATGTTTCTGATTTGGATGATAGCAACTCAAGACCAGCAGACAATTCTGAGTTCCCTCCTGAGATGTTAGACGCTCCGATCGGTAATTTTTTGAACTCCACTGATTTTACTTCCTCATTGGTAGCAATTGTGATGTGGATACACCACTGGAAATTACAACTGAGGAGGAGGAATATTCTAGGAACTTTGCCTGCAAGGTGTTCGCTGAAACAGCCTATAGAGAAATCGACATAGACTTGGAACATTCAATACAAACTGCCACCCAGGTGTTCGAGGAAATGTCGCATAACTGCTACTCCAAGGTATTCGCTGATGAATCTGATTTGGATGATGACGACTCAAAGGAAGACAAGGTGCGTGCTAAGAATTCCCAAAAAGAGAGATACGACTTGTCTAGTCAAAATGTCGAAGTGCCTTCATTTCGGGTTTCTTTTGCTGCACCTGAGTATATGGTTACAAATATGATCGCGTTTATTACTGGAATCAATTTCCCGTTAGTAGACGCCTTGAGGTTTTCCAGTAAAGAACTGTCACTGGTACAACACTTTGATACTTGGGCTACAGATGCAAGGGATATTAGACTATGAAATTCTAGTTTTGCGGACAAAGGGTTTGATATAGTGCAGGAATTTGTCGTTGCTTTAGGTTGTGCATCTCTTCCTCATATTCCTTTAAGTTCTACATCACATGCACATATACTGTTTGAAGCAATTATAAAAGGATTGAGTTGTTTATTTGAAAAGTTGTATGATTGGGAGCAGTTAGGCATAGTAGAATTGGATGTTGAGTCCTTTGATAACATTTATCTTGATAAATGTTTTCGAGTACCCTATAATATTGAGGATCGACATCTTGATAATTTTTTGATTGAGTACGAGCATGGCGTTATAGTAAAAGAACTTCATTCTGATGATGACAATGTGAAAATCTCCAAATTTAATGTGTCACCAAAGTTTGTGTGTGAGGTTTTGGAGCAGAAAGTAGGTAACCGTGTGATGGATGTGCGAAGACAAAACCAATGGACAACACTAATCTCTCCTGCTTATTTGATATGTAATATTCTCATGAAAACTCTAGCGAGGCTTTCGCCAACCAACTATTCTAGTTGGAGTGTGAATTTGCAAGCTTATTCTTATTTCTCAACAGGTTTGGTTGTTTATCTCACCTTTTTGAATCTTCCATTTGATCCTGGTACATAGAATATTCATCTACTCTGTGGCGCTGTCGAGACTATGGTTA
This sequence comes from Lycium ferocissimum, assembly GCF_029784015.1. Taxonomy (NCBI): domain Eukaryota; kingdom Viridiplantae; phylum Streptophyta; class Magnoliopsida; order Solanales; family Solanaceae; genus Lycium; species Lycium ferocissimum. The sequence continues at coordinate 48,371,756 of NC_081350.1, read as the reverse complement.
CAAATAGTAGTTTTCCTTTTACTTATATTTTAATAGTTGCATTGTGGGTTGAGCAAGTTCATGGCCTTGGGCTGAATCATGTAAGCACTGCAGCGTCGCCATCTGAAAATTTTAGTTCCCTGGAGGTTCTCTTAGCACCCAATCTAGTTATCCTAGTGCGACATATGTGGATAAAGCAGTGGAATCCGCTACTTGAAGACATTGATCCAGATAGTGCTGATATTATTGAGCTTGAGAAAGCTAGGCAATGGAAAGGCCATAAGCTTATCGCTTCAGCGAATTTTAAATCATTGTCAATGATGCTAGTGGTTAGATCAATATTGACAATCATATTTAGTGAAGGGTATAGCGTCACAAAATACTATGGAGACAGGTACAGTGTCATGGCAGTGATACTATGTCAAGAACATGCTTTAGAAGTTTTTATATCTAATCCTGCCATATGGGGACTCAATTTTCAGTTATTAACTAGATCCCCTACAAACTTTCAAGTGGCTATTGCTCTATTAAAGCCTCATGAGAAATGTGCAGCATTTTTCGACCCAAAATAACTGTTGCTAGTGCAAGTGCTTACGCTTGCTTATTTGATTATGCGTGTATTCGCAGGATATGTAACAAGAAATTAGAAGGTGTTATCTTGGTAGACATGGCACATATCAATGGCTTGGTTGTTGTGGAGGTTATATGTTCTCTTTTTGAGTATGCAACTGTTGATACATGTGCTACACAATTTATGGGTGCTCAAGTTTACGTTTTAGTTGTGTTGGAAAAGAGATTCTTTGCCTTCGTGGATTTTGATAATGAGCAGCACATGTTTGTTGATGATCCCATGTGGGTTGTTGTGAAAAGTATACTGGATCATACACTATTCTGTGGCACCACAACAATATTTGGCTTGGCTACAATTGGCAGGGATTGTGCTACTAACAGTATTCTTGACTCGAACCTTGAGGACAAGGTTCTTATTGAGGATGGGAGTATTGTTATGAATCAACCCAAGCCCAATGTCGAAACATGTAGGAATGTCACACAAGCAACTATTGGGCTGAGAAATAAGACCAGAAGATCCTCACAAAGGTTGATTTGGGATCCAGGCCCAATTAGCAACTGATTTAAAATGACTAGAAGTTAGAAAGAATAGGTTATGCATATTATGAAGAAACTATATATTCTTCTTATCCCCTTCTAATTCCCTTTCTCAGAGTATAACTTTACATCCCTATTCTTATCTCTATCCTTAGCTACTTGTTATTTCTAATTCAGTAGTTTAAGTATTGTCATTATAATTTGACCGTCAGTGATTATATAATACTTGTATATTTGTGTTGAGAATTCCGGTTTGTTACAGAATCACACGACAAACAAGCTCTGGCATTCATTGAACGTGCTGCAAAATTCAATCCAAGAACTATCATCGTGAACATTTCAAGATTGTGATTACAATAGAGCTAATTACACCTTTGTTTTGTATCATATGTTGCTCACATGAAACTGTGCTAGCCACGGCTGCTGCTGCCTGTGAAACCATAGGCCTCGATTAGCATGATGGTGCTCATCCGTGCCTTGGTGTTGTGGACACGTTGTTATTCATTCACCAGCACAGGCTTAAAATTGATGAAGCTGCTTATTAGCTAAGAAAGTTGCAGCACAAATTGGAAAACGGTTTCAAAGTTACCAAAAATGGTCTACTTGAAATGGCCTTGACGTTTAACAAATGATGAGAACTACTTACATCAACAATGCAAATGAAAACAGTACCTTTTTATCTATATGGTGCTGCTCACCCAATGGGGCAAGCTCTAGACACTATCAGGCGGGAGCTAAGCTTGACCAGAGCAAGCTCCAGAAATAGTGTCTCGAGCCAGAAGTATAGTGATGATTGTAGCTCGTCCATGGTTAACTAGTACAACATTCCAATCATATATACGGATCTCTCAGCTGTACGATGGATTGCACAGAAGGTGAGTGCCCCAGGAGGAGACCTACCAATATGCAAACTCTAGGCCTGTTTCAAACCAAATTGGAGCTGGTAGCGTCAAGAACCACGTTGAGACACTGGCATCTAAAGAAGATATGGACTTATAGAAAGGGTATTTTACTGATTTTTCTCCTGAAATGATAATTGAAAGATACATGAGAATAATCCAAGCCAATTTGACCAATTCATAATCTAAAACTAGGCATACAGCAAATAAATCTTGGTTTCTGTGTCAGTTATTTAGAAAAAACTCAACTAACCCCCTCCTAATTTTCATTGAATGGGATTCGAAAGAGCATTTCAGCATGTTCATTTGTTTTCATGGGAGGCGTTTCTAATGTTTGAGACGTCACATGGAACGTCGCAGCTCTTTTTAGTTGTTTATTAATATGTCAAACTTCTATAGTGATTTCATCAATCTGGTTGTATGACGGTTTCACTTAGCATTTCCCAGCAAGAATCTTTGCTGTTAGTTTAGCACTCCAACACTAGAACTTGGTTAGTACGTCATGTCCTTATTTGCGAAGCAAAAATTATACAGCAAAGACAAATGGAATGCAGGATTTCAACACATGACTTCTTCTTTTTTCTAGTAAACATCTCAAGTGCCCAGATGGGATCTTGAGTATATTCTCATAACACAAACGATGTTACACAGAGGAGGACTAGACTAAGCCTCTTGCAGATGCACATTTGGCGGGCATATTGCCTCTAATAAGCTGAGTAAACATACCTCCACGGAGGGGTGTTAACTAGCAAAAGAAAACCTAAACAATTGATCCTTAACTAATGAAGTCCTTAACAGAGAAGAAACCATTCCTAGGTCTAATTCTAAAGTTACATCTACCTTCTTGATCATTCTTCATTGCAGCTATCACCTGTCTCGGAAGGGAGAGAGCGTCAGTGAAGAATGTATTCCTCTTGGTTCTTACCCCCCAGTTGGCCAACAAATCTGCCACTGTAATTCCTTCCCTCCAAGTATGTTTGAGCTCTACCTCGTAGTTCCTCACCTATCCCCTTATCTTTTGGATCGAATACAAAATCTGCCAATTTTGTTTTGATTCATCAGTAACCAGGGATCTAACGATCTCGGAATCTGTCTCAATAATAAGGCTCCTTATGTTGTTGGCTTTGCACCATTTAATCCTCATCAACATAGCCTTTGCCTCAGCTACATTATTTGAGCATCTTCCAAAGAAAGCCGAGAAAGCCATTATGAAATTACCATTATGGTCCCTCACTATACCTCCTCCTCCTGCACTTCCCGGATTCCCTTTGCTACAACCATCCACATTTAATTTGAAGCTTTCTGAAGCAGGTTTCACCCAGATCACTGTTTTGATGGTTAGACATTGTTGCAATCTTTCTATCAGACACATGTTGCTCGTCCAGTTACTATGAAACTTGAGAGAAGGGAAGGTCGCTTGTAATAACATGTTCATAAGATAACAAGTATTATGGATGACCTGCCCAGCATAATACTTGGTACTTTCAAACTTGTAAGAACACCTTGCCTTCCATATTTGCCAGCATATCACAGTAGGGAGACATTGCAAAACCACTTCTTGCACTTTATTCTTTGGTTTAGTAAGCCACCATCTCATAACCATAGCTCTCACTGTTCCCTGTTGAATGATGATTCCACACGAATTGCTAAAAAAGGACCATACCTCTCCAGCTATTTGGCTTGTGGAGAATAAATGATCAATTGATTCACAAGAAGCATGGATACAACAAGTGCACTTAGAAGTACAATGTATCTTAAACTTTTTAGTGACAATCTCATCTGTTGGCAACCTCTTTTCTAGTTATCTCAGCATGAAGAATGAGACTTTAAATGGCAGTTTGGGTTGCCATGTTTTAATACCTGTTAAAGTATGATTTTTGGAGCTTCTAAATGCATTCCAGGCTGACTTGCATGAGAATTTCCCTGATTGCTCAAGAGTCCAAACTGGCCTGTCTTCATCCATCGTATGGATCTTGATTCTTCTGATAATTCTTACCAAATGATAAGGAACTAAAGCTTGTAATCTATCAACATCCCAATTTTTCTCCCTGATGAACTGATGAACTTTGGTACTCTTAGGAGTAGGACATTCGACCCCTAGATTAGCCAAAGCTCCTTGTCCTGTCCAGTTGTCCCACCAAAAGGATAGATCACCTTTACCTATCTTCCAGAGTATGTACTTCTCAGCTTCTTCCTTGATCTCCATATGTCTCTTCCAAATTTGTGAAAGACCAGGTCTCAGCTTATATGAAACTGGATGACCTCTCTTACAGTATTTAGCCTCTATGAACGTCCTGAACAAATTGTTACTGGTCCTGAATGTCCACCAAGCCTTAGCAGCAAAGGCTAGTGATATATCATGCACACTTCTGAACCCAATTCCACCCTCTTTAGTAGGACAACATAAGTCTTCCCAAGATTTTCAATGATACTTATTGCTACCATCACCAGACCCCCAGAAAATCTAGCAATGATTTTTTCGACTTGATTTAAGACTGTTTTAGGAGGGCTAACAGCTGCCAGTAGGTAAAGAGGGATTGATTGCAAAACAGATTTAATCAACACTGCCTTGCCACCATAGGAGAGGAATTTTCCTTGCCACCCTTGAATCCTATTAGAAACTTTAACCACCATCTCATTAAAAAACACTATCTTCTTCCTACCCAAGTATATTGGGCATCCCAAATAATGAAATGGGAATTCTGATGCCCTGTAACCAGTGATAGAGCAGACTTCTTCCATCTTCTCCATAGTTGTATCAGGGCTCATCAAGAAGCATGACTTAGCCTTGTTCACCAGTTGTCCCGATACTGCCTCATACATCTTTACCTTGTCCATCATCCTTTGCAATGAGAGTTGATCACCAGATGAGAACAATATGGTATCATCAGCATAACAGAGATGTGTAACTATGGGTCCATTCCTATCAACCGAGTATGGAATAAACTCTGAATCAGTGAGTTGCTCCATGAATCTAGAAAATACTTCAGCCCCAATTACAAACAGTGAAGGTGAAAGTGGGTCACCCTGCCTCAAACCTCTTGAAGACTTAAAGAAACCATGTCTCTTTCCATTTATAATGATGGAATACCAAACATTAGATATCAATCTCCATACTCTATCAACCCATCTTTCTCATGACTTGGCATGTATATTTCCAATCCACTCTGTCGTAAGCTTTGGTCATATCCAGTTTCAACACATGACTCACAGCCTACTATAGCGCTTCCTGTTCCACAGAACCCCATGATCCCTCCACCTAAAGAAAAACAAAACACAATTGGCTCCATTATGAGAATCCGTACTTTAAGCCTGTTAAACAAGACGATGACGATGACACAATGAACAACTACTACATCTCAATTGCAAATTGTAAACGAAACTGTAATCGAAACAGGGCATAAGTCTTTCCATTACAATCCAATTCTTTGGTTTTCATGTTTCTTGCCAGAAATAGTAATTATCCATAATTCATGTAACACATTTTTTAGATATTTTGGCTACTCAATTTGTGCTCTATATCTATTCATTAAGTGTTGAAGAAAGAAATATGATCCGAAAAATGTGATTTCAAATCAGTGGTGATTAACTAACAATTTAAAATCCGTCAAAGTCTTAAAGAGAGTGCAAGCTTGTTACTTACAATAAGAATGTTATCGTGGTCCGAAAGAAGAATTTCCAGACTAGCTACCACTGTGACTATGTATGGTGTTAAAGTCAACCCTAACATCCTCATTAGCAGCAGAATAATGCTGCTCCCTTTCAGGTCTAACTAGGGGAGCAAAAAGGGACGTCGCAATAGTATGATTCCACTCTAGTGTCCGCCGCCACCTTCTACTTCCTTTATTTGTTTGAGAGAGTCAACAAGTTGCTGCATTATTTCAAGAAAGAAGGGAAGTATTTCCAGCTCTGGACAATCTATGACTTCGATAGTTGTTAAGGAATCACAATTCGTTGGACCTCAGGAATATGCTTCTCAGTCTCGGTATAGAAACTAATCTTAATTTTTTGCAAACTTGGGAGTTATAATCCATTCCACCTCATCAATGTACTTTAATTTGCAACGTCTTAGGTCGGAAGAGGTGTTCATAATAAACATTGGTAAGTGCTAGAACATTCATGAATGACCAACTCAAGTATCCCGGGCAACCATAAATGGGCTTGCCTTTCAAGAATGTGAATACCAAAGATTCCTACACTATTTTTTCCGGGCAGTTTAGAGGATTGGGGATAACATATGCAAAATTTGAAACTGTCGTGCATGCTCCAGTGACCTGACAAGACTTCATAATTGAAGTCCCCCAAAATGCTGAAATTGGCTTCAAGCTTTTTCAAATTGGTGCAGCGTTTCACATCATTAACAAAAGCCAAACCGAGCAATAGAGTTTGCAATTGAGATTCTCCAAAAATTTGTATGTTCCTAAAATTTGGATATCAAATCCATAAACTGTAGTATAGGAGACATAATGGATCTAGTATTTATTATCACCTTGCATAACACACCTGGGAATGGGATTCCTATAACCTCCAAATTGGAAATGCTTCCCACAAATCATCTATAATTAAAACAAAACTACTTCGCATCAAGGCTTCAAGTAATCAAGTTGTTCTTGTCATTTCATCACATTCATCATGAAAAGATAAACCTACTGCTCTAGCAATATCCTTTTACAATTTTTGGACATTTGAATCCTTAGATGTCGTGACCCAAATGACATGATCAAAAGTTGTGCTCTCCCTCAAAAGTCGATTATTGATTTCTACCAGGATGAATGTTTTACCCACACACCCCGTTCCATAAATACCAATTATCCCGTTGTACCCATTACTCAAATACTCCCATACTACCTCCAAACTTCTTTGAGCAGTTTCTCCCACTAATGAGGCTATTGGCAATATATTTCCCCTCTGAGGCTGAGGCATCATATCAACCAACGAAGCATCAGGAAATATGCTCTGCCCCAGGAGCCTGTCAACTTCTTTAATCTTCTTATTTATGTGTTTACCCTGCTTAAATTGAGACATAAATTCGGCAAACAACCGTTCAGACTCTAACACCCCATCCCCCCCCCCCCCCCCAAAAAAAAACCCCCACCTTCCCGGAACGCACAAGATTAGATATTTGAAGTATGCATAGCATAACACTAAGGTCATTTTTTTAACCCTTCTGTACGAGCTCCCAAGTTTTTGCTCGTTGATGACTCGAACCCGCAACCGTAGTTGAAGGTGGAGGGTATTTACCATTTGAGCAACCCCCTTTTGTCATAACTCAAGGCCCCATATTGGTTGAGGGTATAAGTTCTCTTTATATAGTTTTGAACAATCCTCAGCCCCAAAAGTTAGCTCATGGGGCGAGAATCATTCAAAAAGCTTTAAAGATATTACAATCCAAATCCTAAACTAACTGGAGACTCTGACACTGATAAATCACAACTAATAAGGTTTAAGCTGCTAAACAGAAAGTAACTGTCTATACTGAAACCACCAAATTGACTGACAAGTTTAGAATTTCCTGTTTAGTTTAACTTCATCCATTGGAAATGAAAATACTGTTACATAATAAGTTTACTTAAAAGTCAACTACAGATAGGTAACTGTCTTTATACTTGGGGGCAAAGCCACAGTGGTCGTTACAGGTTCGGTAGAACCCACTAACTTCGGCTCAAATCATGTATTTGTGTTAAAAAATTCATTTAATGTATCCAAGAACCCATAAGAAAAAATAATTATGCTCTACAACCCGTAATCAAAAAATCCTGGCCCCGCCTCTGTTTATTATAGTTAGTAACACGTAAAAAATGAGGAGTAGGTATAAACATTCCTCACACTATCAATGTATACAAAAGTAAATTCTTTCAATGTCCTGGTTGTGTGAAGAACTCATTAATCATTAATTCATGATACAACATCAGTTAAGAATTCATCATAGCAAAATTAACAGATATTCATATTTAAATACAGACATCAAAAAATTCATCAACTTAACATGCAAAAGATGAACAGAATTTGAAGTAAGAGCTAACCACTTTAATTGCTTTAGTATTCTTGAGGGGAGAGGCTCCTTATATTCTTCTGCGAAAAATATTATCAGAAGGAAATTATCAAAGTTAAATATGCTTACTCATTTCAAATATTAGGCTGACTAACATTTTTATCCTTCAACTGTTGATAAATTAGATATATATCCTTCTGTAATATTTCAGTATGCATATTTAACTTTGAATTACATAAGAAATGGTAGTATTATCTTTGGAATTATATTTCCCTGAGTAACATAACAAATTTAACATATTACATGTGCAATTAATTGGTTTAATAGTTAATAATGCATTTAATTTGTGGGCTTCACAAACAAAATGATAAAAACGCACATTCCAATTATAAGAAGGTCAAATATTTTTAACCATATATCATAATGACCGAAATCAGAATTTGGCAAAGAAAACATTTTCTTCTTTGATATTGTCCCTGGTAATTAAAATCATATGATTAGAATAGGTACTATTGATACATAGACTTGAGCGTTAACTTATTAGTACCTGTCTGTTTTCCTTTTACTAGTCAACTTATGTTCATTTTAGCAAATCAAGAAAAAGTTATTATTTTTTCCCTATATCACTCTTATCATTAAATACGAGCATAGAGTTCTAATGCTTAAATTAGATTTTTAAATCATAATTAATTTCGATAAGAGTACTCTTTAAGATTTCAAATTTCATATTTTAAGAAGGCTTGTATATAAAAAAATTTATAACATGGTGCAATTATTTACGCTGACAATATGTAAATTTAAAGTCCTCCTAATTTTCTCCCTAATTACAATTTCTAAAAGGAAGCTTCTTATTTCACACCAAGGCGTGTTTTAGGAGGCAAATACCGCATAGCTTCTCACAAAGTCATTTGATCGAATTTTGTTGATTATACTCTCAGTCAGTTACTGATATAAGATTTTTAACTTTTTACCATTCGGCAAGAGATGGTGTGGGGTGGGGGAGCGTGGGTGGGTGAAGGGGATATAGAGGGTGTTTGACTAAGCTTATAAGCTAGTCAAACAGATTTATAAGCTTTTTTTTAACTTATTTGCGCGTTTGATAAACAATGAAAGTACTTATAAGTTAAAATCAGTTCCTAACTTATGACTTTCCAGCTTATAAGCGTTTTTTATTTTGATCAAAACTTTTAGTATTTTAATCTTAATATCTTTTTGAATTTTCAAAATAAAACATCTAACTTCATCTTCATTTTATATCCGTCGTTTCTCCTTTTCTTTACAAAGACACTACAAATCTGTCCTAATTTTTGTAAAAAATTTAAGAATGTTTCAGACATTTTAAATAATAAGTAGGTTATCAACATTTTTTTCTTCAAACGTGACAACTGCTTTTTATCGATTTCAATACTTCTATGCAAACACGACAGCTTTCGGCACTTAGAAATATTTCTACAACCAACTATTTATAATCAGCTACTCCAAATGAGCTTTTAATAGAATTTTGAAGACATTGTAAGTTATAACGGATGAAAAAAGAAAAAGCAACTAATGCGACTTTTTAAATTTTTAGTACATTAACTAAAGCCACTGTTGCACGCAAGTAAAGTATGCAAGACGAATGTAGAGCATTGGTTGATCACAAAAAACGGTGTTACAGTTTTTGCCAGCCTCATCAGTTTACTTTAAAGTTGAAAAGCCAACTCTCTTGCAATGAATAAGACGAGAATTTAGAGGATAATCAAGCCAATTAGGTAAGAGAACGTATTATTAACTAAAAAGAAATGCACTTTGTACAATTCCCATGCCATGCACATTTATCCATCAAACCTTGTTATTTCCGCTACTCTTTTCCTCAGGGTGTGTTTGGTATGACCGAAAATATTTTTTATACTTTTTTCTGGGAAATAAATAAATTTTTTATTTATTTTTTGGTATTTAATAAGTAAGTAGAAAATATTATCTTAAGATCATTTACATACTTCCTCCATCTCAATTTATGTGACACTTATTCACTTTTTGAAATTCAAACTATATAAAGTTCGATCAATAATTAAAGTATATTTTTTCAAACATGAGAAGAACTGTATCTTATAGTACTTTTTGTTTTGTTTTTTAATATCTAATTACTAATTTTAAAATGTTGAGTTAATCTAATTCATTTTACTTTAAAAATTAGTCAAATTGACTCTCGATGAGCGAAAAGTATAGCATAAATTGAAACTGAACGAGTACAATTTAGGCAAACGTCATAAAAGGGGTGGAGGTGGAGGCAATAGAGGTGGGATAGGGCGCCTTGAAGGATTGAAAGGAGTGTAATGTCACTTGTAAAACTTGATTTACCTACTTTTATTTTCCTCACTGTTAAAAATCTTGTTTTTTAACTGTGCCTCCATGTGTGTGCGCATAGAAACAGAAAAAATAGAGAGAGGTAGAAGGGCAGTTTGAAAACCACTTTGAGATGACAAGAAACATGCAATGTGACACTGTGTTTGACATATAGGAAGAGCTGAGAGAGAGAGAGAGAGAGAGAGAGAGAGAGAGAGAGAGAGAGAGAGAGAGAGAGAGAGATTCAGGCCATTCTTGTTTTCTCCATTTTCTATATATTTCTAGAGAGAGAGAGAGAGAGAGATGGCAAAGGGGGGTAGCATGAAGGGACACATGCAGAGTCACAACAATGGAAGTAGAGGAAGAACATATGCAGTGTTGGTGCTTCTTGCTTTTGGGGTTGCAATATTTGGAGTGTTGATTCTTCACAAGCTTAGAGAAAGGCGCATCTTCAACCTCCTTGTCAAAGACAGAGAAACTGAACTCATCGACCTTAAACTCCTCTTGCAGGTGCTCTCTCTAGATCTGTTGTGTGTGTGTGTTTCTTTTTTTGCTTTTTTCTTGTGGGGATTGGGGGTGGAGGGTAGGTCAACACAGTTCTTGAGCAAGATCCAGTTCCATACATGTATGTTTTGTTTGGTTTTCCACCCGATATTCGATACTCGTATTGGGGCTGTCTAAATTTGAATTCAAGAAGTCCCATATTGAGGTAAAGCTCCCCAATAGAGGCGACTTCATACACAGAGCTTGAACCTAAGATTTAATCAGGCCACCACAACCCTATTGATCATTGCATGTATGTCACATTATTGTGGGGAGGGGAGAAGAGGGAGGGGGAGGGGTTAGATTAACACAGTTCTTGAGCCAAATCCAGTTCCGTGTGTGTATTGTTTTAGTTTTCCGCCACGTATTAGGTACCAGTATTGGGATCTGATTAAATCCGGATTCGTGCCAAAAATTGCCACACTGGGAGTAAAGATCTCCCTAACAAGGCGACTTCATACCCAAAGCTCAGACGCAATCCTTGAACAAACCCTGTGGTCATGCATGTATGTCACATCACTGTGGGTGGCTCTAGTTTAGACTTCAAACCATTTATTGCAGTTAAACAGTAAGTTTTAACAGGTTGGTTTTAAGAGTTTATATTGCTTCAAGAGGATTTAAGAGAAAACATTAAGCTTTTAGATTTAGTTTTGAGCCTTAGTTTTGAGCCTATGATTCTGAAGCGACAGATACAGACTTATATGCTAAAATCTAAATCACATAAAAAAAGATGTGAAAAGTATTTTATTCTTCCTATTCATGAGATGAAAAGGAACAAAAAAGAAGATTTTTCATTACTGTATTTTTGCTAATTTCATGCAAATTTATTATGCTACTACCTAATAAAATAGTGACTGTGACCTGTGGAACAGAAAGAAAGAGAACATTCGAAAGAAGCTAAAAGGAAAGCGGTAGAAATCAAATCCAAGATGCAGTGGCTTCGTACGCAGAAAAGGGATCTTGAGAGCAGGATCATGGAAATGAAGTCGACAATCTCTTCCCTTAAAGATGAACAAAGAATAATCGAAGTGGCTCTCGAGGAAAGGCAGGATGAAATCAAGATGCTCAGAGAAAAACTTACAGAAACGAACCCAGAGGATTCCCAGGTTAAGGTTATTTCTGAATCATCGCAACAGAAGGAAGCCGAAAATGACTTACCTGTAAAAGTCTGGTCAGTGAGTGCAGACGATCCATCAAATCCACGTATAAACTTCACGACCAAGGCTGTTGGAAGGATAGAAGCAACTGAAGGAGAAACAGAAGAATTGCATGAATCCATCAAAACAGATGACCAGAAGAATTCAACAGAAAATATACACAGAAATGCCGATGAATCTGCCCCCAAGCTAGATCAAGCCACGAGGCAAAATGAAGACAGCAACACTGGAGAACAGGAGTCTCAAGAGTTGAGAACTGTTGAAGAAGAAGTTCCAGGCAACGGAAGCACCATTGTTCAGACTTTGGATGGCAAAAGAGAGACCGCTGACAGTTCTAAAGCCGGGAAAAATTTCCTAGAAGAGAAAAGGTATGATAGTGGGCATGCATCCGCGGAAACTATCAATCATAGTGGTCAAGTACAAAATCAGAGCAAGGAAGATGGTGTAGTAGATGCCACAGATTGGAAAGAACATGGAACAGAAATCGAAGGTGATCAAGGAAGTTTTGCCGATTCTCAAAGTAATAGACAGGAGTCTGGACGGCGTTATAAAAGTTGGGTGAAGTTAGAAATGAAGGATGATCACAAGAGTACAGATGCATCAAGAGTGAAGCAGGAGCACATAAGAAAGACAAAAGGGAAGAGTCGGAGAGTAATTGCAGAGAGCAAGGTCACTGAAAGTGATGGGAATACTGCTAAAAGAAGCATCCTAAGCATGAGAAACAGAAAGTTCTTTAAAGAAATACAGAAAAGTGAAACAAATGACACAGTTGGAGGCAGTAAACTGGAGAAAGAGGAACATAAGCAAGAGAAAAGTGTGGACCCGGACAGCATGAATGAATCAGGTTCACAAGATCACAGGATTGACATGACACATAAAACCCAACAATTTAAAGATCTGGAAGAAAAATTTGGAAACCAAATCAGGTTTCAACCAGAACAGAAACCAGATATGAGGAGACAGAGAATGCAAGATGATAGCTCAAACCTCGATGATGCTTCACCATGTAAGACATTACCTAACCCTAAGAAATCTGCAGGAAGTGAAGAAGGTATCCGAGAAGGAAGGCAATCTGACACAAATGAGATGAACGGGAAAGGGCAAGAAAGAGAAGCCAACAACTCGGAATCTGAGATGGCGCAGAGTTCTCAGGAAGTGCCTACAAAGACAGCTGCTTCTATGATCAACAGAGTTTCAAAAGAAGCCAGAAACAAAATATCCGATGAAACTACACAATTACAAGTAACAGGCATCAGTAGAGAACGTCAAGAACAAAAACAGGCTGACAATCTTCACAATTCTTCGGAGCATGAAATTATTGCTGAACGAGATGTAAAAGCAGATGATCTTCAGGTTGAGAATCATCAAGAAACAGAAGAAGAGGTAGACCAGTCAAGCAGAATTTCACAAGAGGCCAGATATCAAAAACTCAATAGCACTGCACGAGCAGAAAATGAAAACAACACCATTTTTACAGATACAGAAGAAAGGCTGGATGGCAATATTCACAGTTCTTCCACACGTGTAAAAAATGCTGAAATGACTTCAGAAGATAACAACCTTGACGCTGAGAATGATAAGGAAACAGAAGACGAAGACCATTCTAAAAGCTCTGCTGCCAACTTGGAAGAGGAGGGAAAAGACATGGACTGAAACAGATGTGTCTGAATTGTAGTATATCCAGTAGTTGCCTGAGAGAATGCTAAATGTTTGCTTCATTTCGATGTAAGATTATTATGTTTCTATGTTTAGTTTAATATGTAAGACATATACTTGCGTCTTTGTTAGTTTCCTGCAGGAGTTGTAATTTGCTGCTTCCACTTACTAATCACTTCCATCCCCCACCCACACACCCGGCCCCCAACCCCCCCCCCCCCCCCCACAAAACAAAACAAAAAAAAAAAAAAAAAAACAAACAAACAAACAAACACTTTCCCCCATGAAACTCCTCATGCCCTACGATATAAGAATATTGCAAAAGGAACACCGGAACGAATGATGAGAGGGAGAAGGGCAAGGAAGAGGAAGCAGTCTCATCTTAACAGTAGGTAAATGCATAAAATGGAAACCACCAACTTTAAGCTCGACATTTTGGATGATGAAGGATGATTTTGGGAAATTTTCATGAAATCACCGAACATATTATGTTTTCTATCCAGACTCATAATGAGACTAATGGAGGAACTGAGTATCACATATGAATGTTTAATAACTGTGATTAGGTTAAAACACACAGTTATTTGAGGACATCCTCATTAACTCGATTCTCAGGGGCGTCAAGATTTACTGCCTCAGTCTGCAAGTGCAAAGCTTCTACAAATTATGGTACATGGATCTTCAAATTAATGTGTACACAATTTCCATACTACTACATGATCAAGATGACAATGAAGCTTAGAAAGGCAAATGAACAAAAACCAATTTCATTTACCATCATAGCATACAAAAGAAAGAAGTGTGTTGCAGTATTGATGCAACCAACTTTTGTCCACCATTTAGGAGCTCACAGGCTCTCTGGTAATTTTTATAATGATAAGAAAATTCATAAAATGAGAATTGAATGTCCAAAAAGCTGGATTATTAGAGAGAACTTCTCAGTTTCGGACTTGAAATATCCCAACCTCAGTATGATGCGACGGAAATTCCCACCTTATTGTGATGCTGGCACCAAATTCTGCACAAATAAAGGATAAAATAGGATGTCATTCCTCTCAAACAGAGAAAAACTCAGCCCCATTCGCATGGCAGGTAAAGGACATTAAAAAAAAAGCGATTATTGTATCAGCAAATAATCCCTATAATCTACTATAATTTCGACTGACAGAACTTTAATATCCCAAAATATAAAGTCCTTATAAAATCAAAGTCCATCTGGCATACATAGCTGGAAATTCTAGCTCTACTCATGTATCAACAATTGAGTTTTAAAAAATTCTTTGCTTATATGATCTATCATTATGAGAATTCACTGAAATGTAAACCTTGTTCAAAACCCAGCATTTCTCCAATTTAAATTGAAAGTAGCTTTTCCCTCCTCCTCCTTTGAAGGCTGGTTATATCCAATGTCTCCCAGCGGCTGTCTTAGTCCTCTTTGTCTTGGGTATACACATACCTTTTTTTTAACACATTTGACTTGGTTCTCAAAATCTTTCGAGGTTTGGGTACACACATAAAAGTAGAGACGTTATTTGTTTTCTCATGAAAGCTTTTATCAACCGCATACCCCACTTTCTTTCTTCTAACCAAAGAAATCCCTTTCCAACTAACTTGGCTCCTATTTCCATTTCTCATATTTCCTATGACCATAAAGAATCTGTAGCAATGTTATTCAACAACAAAAAGGCTCTTTAAACATCCTAGGGAAGTACAACAACATACCCAGTGTAATCCCAGAAGTGAGGTCCGGGGAGGGTAGAGTGTACCTTTGGCAGTAGCTTGTTTACCCGATAGACCCTCAGCTCAGGTGTAAATCCTAGGGGAGTATGTTGGATATTTTCAACAAAGAAAATGCATTTGAATTAGGTAGCCTACTGCAGAGTTTTGTGCAAATGAAACAGCAAATACATGTATCAACCATTATTTGGAATAGGTGAATCCATGGAACTGCATAAGGAAAAGAAGCTGGGGATACCTTTGCAACTTTAAAATATTGAATGGCTACAAAACTCCAAAACAGATATAACTAACTGCTTGAATGGAAAAAAAAAAAAAAAAAGTTTTTTAACTTTGTCGCTTTGACACCTATATAAATTCCCCAAAATGCAACCTCAGTCTTTCCTCACTTCTCCCTCCCTGCACTCAAAACTGATAAAGTTTACCAAAGAAATGGAGGCTTACAAATTTTACTTGTTCTCACTATGTCTAGCCCTTCTAATCATATATCTCAAGGTGACACACTCCCTATCTCCCCTCACTGATAGGTAAACTTAACTTTTCAATCATTCAACTGTGCCTCAATCTCAAATTAATTGAGGCTGACTAATTGACTTTATTCATGTCATTCAATATTCAAATTTAAAACTATTTTAGCAGGCTATCAAGCTACGGTGATCCTCCTAATATATCTAAGCTTGGAACCGGCAAACTTAGGTAAACCTATTCTCTGTTGAAAATTGTGTGCCAAGAAAATTGCATGAAAACTGATATAGTACACTGATAGCAATGACCACTCATATACCCTACTACATAATTAATTAGTTGGCCAGGAAAATGTTGACTGACAACTGTATCAGGGCATAATGTTGTGATAGTGTTCTTTCTCTTTGCACCAGTGGCCATCAGAGAGAGGGCAGTGATAGGAGCGAAATATAATTTACCCTTTTTTCAAGTTTCACGTTCATATTTCTAAATTAAGAACACCAGAGCATCTTTTTAGGGATTAACAGAGACACGGACTGCTATTATTTGGTTTATAAGAAAGAATACATATACACCATGCTAAAGTTTCCTGATTCTTAACTTGATTCCCAAACAGCCATTTAATGTTTTTTTAGTTGTTCCCGGTAACCTTTTAGTGTTTTAAACATGCCATTGAATTTACAAGACACTCTCTTCTCAGTCTCATCGTAGGTTGATTGAGATTCTAACTAGATTGGGCAATCTACTGAAAAACATTGCTTATAGCAGATATGATTATCTCTATTTCCTGAAACAGTTCGTCAAAAGTAAATAGAAAGCATTACTTGCACTTTCAGCAGAACAGACAAGTACCTCTTCTTTGTTCTTCTTGCCTCCAGTGAAGAGCTTGTATCCACCATAGAAAAGCAAGCCCCAACCGGACAAAGATACAATCACAAACTGCAAAGAGAAACATCATTTGCAACCATAAATGTCTGCATTTTAAATTCCAAAAGGCGCCAAAAGACAAGTTTACTTAGGTTGAGATTGTGAACTTCATTAATACAGGTACAGTAGGAATTAGGTTGATCCTGTTTTAAGATTCTAGTGTAGCCAAATATGATCAAATTGGGTCCAAAATCGGCCAAATCTAAATTAGTCTTACACCAAAAAGGACTCGAATAAAATTGATCCAGGTGTAGTTTGGTCGAGAAAAAACAAGCACCAGCAACACAATTCTCTGGTTTGTTTCTTTTTAATTTAGTCAAACGATCCTTTACTTATTTTGGAAAAAAACACACTTTCTCTTATCATATATATAAGATATGCAATACAAGTTCTTTATATAATAAATGCACTAGATCGTCAAAGTAGGATCGGACAAGATCATCACCAATAATACTGATGAATTGGATATGTACAGTTGCACTAAGATATCATTCTTGAACAAAATCCATTTTTCGTTTTATTTGTTTCGGTAAAACTATACCTATATCACCAAACAGAGCCTCAGCTTTGCTGAAACTCCAATAGTGACCTATAGGTATTTCTCTTATTCTCTTTATCTTAATGACTATTGTAAGTGAGATTAAGGGTTCTGAACAACTTTCCAAGTAGCAAGTAGGTCTGTTCCCATAGGCTTTTTTAAAACCTACTCTTCATCCTTGACATGGATGGGTCTAGGAACTATTCAAGTAGATCTTCTGATTTTTTTTTTTTTGGGTCAAGCTCTCCTGATAGTGTCTTAATGAAGGTCTTTGATATAAAGCCACTTTAAATGCATAATATACCAATTCTCCAAATCTAAATTACCTTACTACACATACTACCTTACCTTACCTCACAGTTAGTACTCCATACTAGTTCATGTAACACATTGTTATTCCGGATATCCCGTAATATCCATACAATTCCACTAAAACTCTCTCCTTATCAAATCAGAAGTTTGAATTTGTATAATTATTTTACTATATGAAGAAGTGTAACATATAAAATTATTTAGCGTTTGTTTATTACAAGACGAAGTGAACATATAATATTGTCATAGCGTTTGTTGAGAGAAAATGACGCATCACATGACGACTTCTGTTTTTGGCAGAATAAGTTTGAATCCGATGATATTCCGAGTTGCAATTGTCAAAACTGTACAAGTATTAATTCGTTAAAGCCCCAAAAAAAGTTTGCTCCTTTTGAACAGACAATTGCGAAAAAACTTAAGCTGTTACATTTAACAAATCAAAAAGGGAGTAACAAGTATACTGTCATAGAACGTAATCTAAAAACAAAGCTTCGTCGATAACGTGGATGTTATAGTAAGAGAACTAACATGTTCTTCCTTCCATTGGCCAGGATTCAACGGCTCCTTCCAGCAATTGACCTTAGGAGGCCCGTGATGCTCTGGAAATATTCACATTTCAATACCATCAATAAATTAAAAACAAAGAACTACTCCCTCTGTGCCAATTTATGTGACACTTTTCGTTTTCTAAGATTCAAACTATATAAACTTTTGACCAACATTTTCAAATGTATTGTTTCAGCATATTGACATGAGAAGAATTACAACTTATAAGTATAAGGGGTCGTTTGGTTGGAAACAAGTTATCCCAGAATTAGTTATTCCACCCTCCCACAGGGATAAAATAACACTACAATCCCGGGATCAGTTATACCACCATTTTATCCCAACCAAACGTGGAATAAATTCATCTCAAATATAATCCCGGGATTATTTATCCTTATCCTTGTACCAAACGAGGCCTAAGTGTATAACAATAAATGAAATGATTGTATATTCACTGTTGATCCATGAATATATAATCATTTCCATTTCATTAACGGAAATGATTATACCGTGCAAAAATGTATTTTTTTCATCATTTTTTTATATTTAATTTTATAACACTGAGTTGATCTAATCCAATTTAACTTCAAAAAATTAGTCAAATTAATCTAGGGAAGCGAAAAGTGCCACGTAAATTAACAATAAATGAAATGATTGTATATTCATGGATCAAACATTAATAGAAATAAGATTAATCAAATCGAGTCACAGGAAGCACAAAGTGCCACATAAATTAGTATGGAATGAGTATAACAATAAATGAAAAGATTACCAGCTGAGCCGGCAAGGCCACGGCGCTGAATAAGAGAAGTGGCTTGAGTGAAGTTGGTTGCAGCTCGACGAGCCGCCATTGTCAATGATGTAGCCATGGCTTTTTTCTTCTGTTTGTTTTGAGATCCAAGAGAGAGAAGTGAAATTTACTTTGGGATGTAGGTAGGCTTCAATTGGACAAGGGCTAACTTAAAGTCTTCAAAACGACGTAGCTCGTGTCTTTAAATTGTTTTTGTCTATTCCATTTTACTACTCCCTCCTTTTATACTTGTTTGGTTAGCCATGTTCTGCTTTCGGTTCTGATTTTATCAACTTCGCCTATTATGGGTTTTTTTTGAAGGTGGGACACAAACACCGAACCAAACTAATGTCTTGATTCTTTCAGTTTCGATTTTTTAAAGTTCGGTTTTCGGTTTTTTTTCAATTCGATTTTTTTTAATATAATATTAAGTCATTCCTATTGACACTAATTCATATTCTCAAAAGCAATAAAACATAAACCGATAAATTGAAATCAAAATCAAACAAACAGATACACAAGAGAGAGAAAACTATATAATCATGACATAGGATTACTCGATGTTATATACATACCGTAAGAATAATTAAGAAAACACATAAAGGACATATATTAATCCTAAAGAGACATCTTAGTTACCTTTCTTTGTTAAGGATATTTGATTTTTTCAATTGCAGTGGAAAATTAGGGGTATAAATGCAAAAGAGGACTTATTACAATTGGGTTTTTTTTGCTTTAAACTTAATGGGACTGGACTATTTTAATTTTTTTGGGTAATGTATTAAATTTCGGTGCGCGTTCGGTTTTTCGGTTCGGTTTTATCAAACTTCGGTTCGGCTATTTCGGTTTCGGTTTTTTGATCGATGGACACAAACAAAACCAAACTAGTTCGGTTCTAGTTCGGTTTGAAGTTTCGGTTGAAGTTTCGGTTTTCGGTTTTCGGTATTTATGCTCAGCCCTATGTTTGGCTATAAGAATTATTCACTTTTTTCCAGAAATTTTTTTCACTTTTTTAAAAATTAATATTTAGCCATGAAAATTTTAAGTTGTATTTGAAATTTAAAAAATAAGAACAATAGCTTTTTTCACCACCAAAACAAGTATATTTTAACAAAAAAATACTATTTGCAAAAGCTATGATTGTAACTTCAAAATTCCAAAAAAAATGAAAAAGTTTTTTATTTCTATGGCCAAACGTCTACTTAGTTTATTTCATTTATGGGATTTGGGATAATAAAATCTCGGAATAAAATGTGGTACTCCTCTATCCCAATTCACATTTTTCGCTTCCCAAGATTTAAATTGTATCAACTTTGGCCAACATTTTAATATGTATTTTTCACCAAATTAATATGAGAAAATTTATAACTTAAGTACTTTTCATGTAGTTTTTAAATATATAAACTTTAATCTTAAAATATTGATTTAATCTAATTAATTTAATTTAGCTTCGATTTAGTCAAATAAATTCTCGAAAAGAGAAAATTATCACATCAAATGAAAAGGAAGGAGTATTATTTTATTCTATGTTTGGTTAAACTTTCAATTTCTGAATCAATAACTCTAAGTTGTTTATATTGTAATTGTGGTATTATCTTTATACCATCCTCAATGTGGATTACAATCTCAAAGAAAATACCAAAATGATAAAATATGTTTTTCTCCGAAACTTTTTTTCCCGAAATCCTTTACAAGTCCAATATTTAATTAGAAATAAAAGTTTATCCAAGTTTATCTAGTGTAAAACTAAATACATGTTTCATGTTATATCCCGCACATATTTCATTTTTAATCCAATCAACCAAACATCTGTCAAAGTATGTCCACTAAATAATTCCACCACTATTTAATAATCATATTATAATCCCGTCATTATAATTAGTTATAACTTGTTCACCAACCAAACGACCCCTTAACTCAGTATAAAGTTTAAACAAAAAAATTGAAAGAGCACGTACTCAACCCCCTCACCTTCGCTAATTTCCGCTTTAACATGTCAATTAAGATTCATACCTATTGTATACTAGTACTCAAGTCAAATTGTATTTTTTAGACACATACTCCCTCCGTCTCAATTTATGTGATATGGTTTGATTAGGCACGGAGTTTAAGGGGAAAAAAAGACTTTTGAAATTTGTGGTCTGAAATGCACTATGTATATTGTGGTACCGTAAATTATTTCATTAAGGGTAAAAGGTGAAGTTTTAAGTTAAATTATTTCTAAAGATAGAAATGTATCATTCATTTTGAAACAAATTAAAAATGAAAGTGTATTACATAAATTGAGACGGAGGGAGTAACCAACAGTGCCTCGCAAAAATAAATACATAATTTTCAAATGCGATGACATGGCAAATATAGTAAATCAGCAATATCAATTGTCTCCGCTCTTGTTTACCCAAAATTACTTTCGATTGTGGATAAAATGATTGTGCTCCCACTTACTTAAGAATGGAATGGAAGTGGTTTGTCGATAAGTTCACTGATCTTAGACTAAATACATTGGAATCCTGAACACCACCACAAACCCTACCGTGTATCTGCCTACGGTGCGGTAAGACACCATCCTATTGTGCCAACAACCAACTCCCGCGTGTATGGCCATATGAGCCTTTTGACTTCCAAATATGCGTTATGCTACTCCCCCGAAGAGAATGAAGGGAACTTAGCTTCTGGTGTAAGCAAACTTACTTTTTTATTTAATAAATCCTTCCCCTCTAATTTTGTGGTTTCTTACCTCGAGAAAAGAGAGTAAAAAGCATTTTTTAAGATAGATGTCATGACTTGTATCAACTATTCTTCTAATGATTTAAATTATAGCATCACCCTATTGTGGCAACAGCCAACTCCAACGTGTGTGGCCACATAGGTCTTCTGACTAACAGTTGTGTAGTGCGGCTCCCGCGAAGCGAACGAAGGGAAATTAGCTTCCAGTGTAAATGACTACTTTTGTATTTTATAAATTCTTCCCCTCTAATTTTGTGGTTTCTTACCTCGAGAAAAGCGACTAAAGAGCAACTTTTAAGTTAGATATCAGGACTTGTATTTGCTATTCTTATAAGGATTTAAATTATAGCGTCACCTTATTGTAGCAACAGCCCACCCCAACGTGGACTATATGGGCCTTTTGACTTTCAGCTATGTGTTGTATGGCTCCCGCGAAGCAAATGAAGGAAACTTGGCTTCTAGTGTAAATTGGCTTACTTTTATATTTAATAAATTTGTCCCCTCTATTTTATGGTTTCTTACCTCGAGAAAATAGAGTAAATAGAACTTTTTAAGTTAGATTTCATACTAATATATGCTACTCAATTAAGGATTTAAATTATAGCACCGCCATATTGTGTCAATAGCCTACTCCAAGGTGTAGGACCATATGGGCCTTCTGACTTCCAACTATGTGTTGTGCGGCCGCGTAAAGTGCATGAAGGGAACTTAGTTTCCGGCATAAACTGGGTTAATTTTGTATCCAATAAAATCTTCCCCTCTAACTTTTTGGTTTCTTACCTCGAGAAAAGAGAGTAAAGAGCAATTTTTAAGCTAGATGTCATGACTTTTATCTACTGTTCTTCTAAAGCTTTAAATTATAGCATCACCCGATTGTGGCAGCAGCCAACTCCAACGTGTATGGGCCATATGGGCCTTCTGACTTCCAGCTACATGTTGTGTGGCTCCCCAGAAGCGAATGAAGGGAACTTAGCCTCCATTGTAAATCATTTTTTTGTGCGGAATGCCTTTCAAAGGCACTGATCTTTAATATTTTCCCCTCAAATTGGTGGTCTTTAACTTTTTCCCTTCGCTAAAAATTCCTTAGTTCCGGATTTGAACCCCTGCTTAGTCAAAAAACTTTAAAAAAAAATTAAAAAAAAATCACAAAGAGTTGGATTCGTTAGCGCACGTTTGAAACTCGCCTCGATCAAAGTTTGAAACTCGCCCGGCAAAGTTTGAAACTCGCTTGACGATCGGAGTTTGACCGCAAACTCTATCACCGCGAGTTTGAGGCAAACTCCCTCCTTCTTAAGGTAGAGTTTGCAGCAGGCAAAACTCTCTACCTTAAGTCAGAGTTTTGCCTTATACCTGAAGGCAAATCTCTACCTTAAGGTAGAAGTTTGCATTAAGGCAAATTTTATTTTATTTTTTTCTATTAAGTTGAAATTTTGTAAAACTCTGCCATGCGAGATTCTTTTTTTTTTTTTTATTGAGTCGGGATTTAAACCCAGGACCTCGGGGTATTAGGCGAAGGGAAAAAATAAAAGACCACCAATTTGAGGGGCAAAAATTGAAGACCAGTACCTTTGAAGGTAATTCGTGCAAATGACCCACTGTAAATTGGCTTACTTTTATATTTATACCCTCTAAATTTGTGATTTCTTACCTCGAGAAAAGAAAGTAAAAGCAATTTCTAAGTTAGATGCCTTGACTTGGAGTCCGGAGCCAAAAGGGTATAAAAGTACACGGTATAAACTAAAAGGGGGCGGCCAAAAATTTATATACCAAAAGGGGTATAACGTGGGCTAATCCACGTTATACCCCAACTTTTTTTTTTTTTTTTATTTGTCAGATTCATTGAAACCGAAAAAAAAAATTTAAGTAAAACGTGGATCCCTCCACATTATACAAATATATATTTGTAAAACGTGGATCCCTCCCCGACTCTCATTCACTTGTTGCCCTAAAATTTTCATCTTCTCCTCCGCCTCTTCCTCCATCTTCAACTTACAGAATTTTGATCTCCTTCTCCTTTTCCTTATCCTCCATTTATTTTCTTTTAAAACTTTACAGTTACAGTCTAATTTTTGGAGCAACTTGTTCATTCTTATCTTTTGTTGCTATCTAAATTAAGGTATTTTTTCTAGCTCATATAATTGTATATTTCTAGTAGATGTAGAATATTTGTTTGTCTTATATATCTTAATTGTTATTTTTTATTTGTGTTATTTTAATACGTATAAGATATATGTTTGTCTTATTTGTGTTATTTTAATTTGAACTTAAGATATGATTGTTAGAAGCATTATTATATAAAGGTCCGATTTGTTTAGTAGCACTTTTGAAGAAATTTGTTGTTATGTTACCGTTATTTTTGTGGATTGTTATATAAAATTTGGCCGATTTGGTGACACTCTTATCCGATAATACATGTGTTTCCTTTTCAATGCTCAACTGAATACTTGTTTTCTCCAATTAAAAATTAGTGCGCTTAGATATTTACATAAGAGCTTTAGGAAGATCTACTCCTAAGTGGCTAACATTATCAACGGTCTAACATTATTTTTGTGATATTTATATAATCAGAAAAGTGAAATTTAATTGATGCCTCAGTAGCCCAAAATAAAGATACTTAAAATGTCATGATAATGCTTTATTATATGGGACCTAAGTCTAAGTGGGTGGATAATTATTTTGTCTATACCTTATAGGCATTAATGTGGTCCACTATCAGTGATTTCTAAATAAGGCGAATGAAAGTCGACTTTATCTAGCCAGTGCATATTTGTTCTGCTAAAATTGGAATAATAATTTTTTTTTAATAGTAAGTTACTCCAAATAGCTTGCTCTGGACTTTAATATTTTTTTTTTTTTTTATCTAAGGTATGGAGCTTCCACGGGTATGCATACATCTGAGGCCAGAAGTGTATGATGTGTTAACACTCCAGGAGAAGCATCGATCACAGGCTGTGTGGGATGGTGCCTTGACAGGACCGACCGGATGCCTATTTCCACGCCGCGCGGATATCGAATTTTGAAAGCACGTGAAGCGTCATCCTTTGCATCCTCGCATCCTTGACTACTTTGGCCTGTATGGATTTAGGGGAGTAGTAGAGGTAGGATGTGTATCATATGATTCGCATCACCGCACTTATAGAGAGATGGCGTCTCGAGACGCACATATTTCATCTGCGTACGGGTGAGGCGACCATCATATTACAAGATATTGAGATCATGTTTGGCATGGTTGTTGATGGTAATCCCTTGAATGATGTTAATGCTAGAAATATAGATATTGTTGGGTGGCAACAATTAATCCTTGAGCTTATTGGTTGGGCACCCAGTCTGGATTGTTTTAATGGTGTTAGTAGGTTAGAACTAAATAAATTAATTGAATATGTTAGAGGCTTAGATGACATTACGGATCGTACCCTTTAAAATTGTTGACAACGGCGGGTTAGGTTGTACTTGCTATGGCTTTGTGGCGGCACGATATTTCCTGGGATAAGTCCGGTGACTTACTTAATTTAGACTATTTGCTTCGACATGCGTGACCTTAGAGCAATGAGTAGACAAGCTTGGGGAGCACCGTATTGTCATATTTGTATATTTGTTTATGCCACGCTTCGTTGAAGAAAGCCAAGGATGTGTGTGGATTCATTTCCTTATTGCGTGTGTACGTGACCTTTAAAATTATATAATTTTATTTGGTTGTCCTATTTGGTAGTTATAAGGTTTTTATGTATTTATTTTAAATTTTTAATATAGGTTTGGGCTTGGGAGCGAATTATACCGACGCGGCCACCACCCTTTGAGGGCCCTTCGACCCACACACGGCTCTTGCACGAAAGTGGACTCGTCGTAAAGCTCGCGAAAATGAGGCACGTGTTGTGCTACCCATATGTAGGGATGTATTGAACAACCTAACGTACGGTCGGTATTTTATCATAGTTATGGTTGTTAATGGCGTTTTGATATAATTGTTACGCTTATGTGTAATTTATTTATTTTATTATCATGTAATTTTATGTTCTTTCTATCGTAGTTTGTGTGGACCTTATTCGAGAGGCCATCATTAATGGACTCCCCGAGCGCTATCGGCGTGGCCAAGATATTTGGATGGCGCAGTTCCCCTTATTTGTGGGATATCGAGAGTGGCACATGCGGACCGCGTTCTCAGACAGTTCGGTAGGAAGCAACATATTCCTGGATCATGTGCTGAGATTGATCCTTCTCATTACAAACGTGACAAACGGTATGCTATAACAGTGGAGGTTTAACAAAATTTTGCACAGACGGAGCTTTTGTGGAAAAATCGTCGACAAAGGGTAATTCTGGCCGAGTATGAAACTGAAGACCCAGAGTCATTATCAGAGTATTTTTATTGGTATCGACGTCACTCGCGCACTTTTATAGGAAATCCTGCGCATAATGTGCCTAGAGGATACCAACACATGGCAGGTAGGCATAAGGCACTGGTACGTACATTACATTCCATTAGATGTTTGATGTCTTTATAGGTGTCTTAGACCACTATCAAATCTTGTTATTTAATATTTTTTTTTTAGGCTTTAGGACATCAAGAATCGTACAGGTTGGCTCAGCAGACTATCCAAGATCCAACCAAGTCTAATGAAGTGAAGGAAGTAGCACAGATGTTTAGCCGTATTAGTACAGGGTCCATGACTATGCAGAGCTGTGATATTCCTGGACCGAGTAGTGCTACAGATACAAGTGAATTAGGCGGCGGGAGTATAGTTCGATATCGCGCTACTCAAGTAGAGTCATTTACAGAAAGGTAAATATAACGATGTTTTTTTTCGCTTAAACTACGAGACTTCTAACTAATTGTTTCCGAGATTTGAACCTTGAATTTTCCTATGTTTGTAGGTGTAACGATTTTGAAGAAAATCCCGTATTAACTCAGCTCACACAAATTGTTAGCAATAATGATGTAGCTAATGATCACTCCGGTGAGTCAGATAGTGATATCCCATTAGATCACACAGAAACGTACAATGATTACTCATCCAGCGATGACGATGGTCATTCTTGCGAAGACATTATCGTCGAAGTGATGGTAACGTTAGCTACCATTCTAATGCGATTCCGTATTTGGATAACACAGAAGAAGGCCCGGATGATTTTGCTTTCATGAGAGATGACGGTCCAGTTCGATCTGCACTTTGGGATTGTAAAAAACCTGAATTTATTAGATCAGGTTAGTACGGTGGCAATGAAT
Organism: Lycium ferocissimum; assembly: GCF_029784015.1. Lineage (NCBI taxonomy): Eukaryota > Viridiplantae > Streptophyta > Magnoliopsida > Solanales > Solanaceae > Lycium > Lycium ferocissimum. The sequence goes on along the minus strand of NC_081350.1, from coordinate 48,344,832 downwards.
ATTCTTTTTATTTGTTGGCCCATTTTTAGGGGGTTGATAATTTTCCTTGTATTATGCAATTAGGTATGTTATTTCAAAACAAGCAGGAAATGAAAGGCGCAGTGAGACAATATGGTCTTAAAGAAAAGAAAGAGTTCATTTGTGATCAGTCCAAAGGTAAATTTTGGAGGGTTATTTGCAAGCGTCATATGTTGGGATGTGAGTGGATGATCCGTTTTAGAGAAATTTCAAGTGGTATGTGGAAGGCGAGGCAAAGCGGATCTCCACCACGCTTGTCTCACGGATGATTACAAAAGGATCATTTCAATTTGAACGATACCTAATTGCTACTACGTTGATACCATATATTATGGTCGATCCATACATCGGTATTAAGTCGGTTCAGAAAAATAAAAGGATTGCATTTGTTTACTCCTAGTTATAGAAAAGCACAAAAGGGCGTAAGAAAGCTATTGAAATGGTATTTGGTGATTTTGAAATCTCTTTCAAGACATTGCCCCGATACATGATCGCTTTAAAATATTTCAATCCGGGACCGTTGTTGAGCGGGAGCACGAATCAACTACAATGCAAGGTGAACACATCTTCAAGTTTCTTTTCCGGGCTTATAAACCAAGCATCGATGGATTCAAAAGTTGCGGCCTGTCATCTCATTGACGGCACAAATCCGTACGGTAAGTATGAGATGAAACCGCTAATTCTTTGTTGGAATTGATGCGAACAATAACATTTTTCCACTTGCATATGCTATTGTTGCACGTGAGAGCTTTGAGTCTTGGACGTGGTTCCTCGTGTTGTTGTGGAGACATATTGTTCGTGAGAGACAAGGAATTGGACTTATTTCGACCGTCATCGTGGCATCTTGCAATGTGTCCAAACACATGATTGGTTACAACCACCATCCACACACCATAGATTTTGCGTTCGGCATTTGAAAAGCAACTTCAATAAAAAGTTCCTCAACAGTGACCTTGAGAACCTAATGTGGTTGGCGGCTACAGAGCACCAGAAGAAGAAATATAAAATGAGGATGGAACAAATCAAAACAATGTCACCTCCGTATCTTTGGTTAAAATCTCTTCCGCGGGCAGAGAAATGGACATTGCATAACGACAACGGTCATAGGTGGGGGGCTATGACAACGAATGTCTCCGAGTCTTACAACGGTTTATTGAAGAAAGCTCGTGGAATGCCCATTACTGTCATGGTCCGTTATACGTTTAAAAATCTTGTTGATCGGTTTGTTGAGAGAAGCACCCTTGCTGATTTGTTGATTGCGGATAAAAAGTTTTGGCCGCGCGCTGTTAAAAAGAAGTTTGATGAATACCGGGGAGAGGTCCCTAAAGCATACCCGACACGCAAAGAATACAATGCAAGCGGGTCTTTGATTTCACATTTGCACACGAAGGTAAGGGCGGAAATATCCATAAAGTCTCCGCCGAAGGGAAAAAGTGTTCGTGTGGGAAATGGAGAAACTACCATATGCCATGTTCACATGCAATTAAATTTTGTGATATCCGCGGAATTCAACCAAAGGACTATGTTTGCAAGTACTACGGTTGCGAGTGTTTTACAAGCAAACGTACGTTGAAATTTTTTACCGTGGAGTGATACGAGGCATATTGGCCACCTTCTCCCTTCGCTTAATTGCAAACACCGAATGCGAGCGAACTTCAGAACGCGGACTACAACTAGAAGGAGGAATGAAATGGATATAGCTCCTGCTCGTATGGCTAGAAAGTGTAGTACGTGCAAGCAAACAAGTCATAACAAGAATCGCTGCCCCAACAAAAATCAGTAGTTATTGTTGCTTGTTGGTTTTTATGTTTTTTCTTAACTTGTACGATTTGTTGTTTCCTTATGTAATCTTCCAAGAATATATAACATGTCTTGTGCCGTTTAATAGTTATCATGTAATTTAACATTTATTACTTAGTTAATGTGTGACGTTTATTTAACTTATATTTTATTTTTTATTTCGTTCGCATATATAACACATATTTAATTATTGCATGTGTTAAAATATTTATTTGAGTTATTCACTAAAATTAACTATATGCTTTAAAAAATTAAAAAAATCAATAAATTTTTTTTATTAAAAACATAGCCGAATATGATTTAAATAGAGGCAACGTCTTACAAACTATTTGTAAAACGGAGGGGAAAAAATTAATGAAACGTATAACGTGGATCCCTCCGCGTTTTACTTAAATTTTTTTTTTTTCGGTTTCAATGAATCTGACAAATTAAAAAAAAAAAGTTGGGTTATAACGTGGGCTGATCCACGTTATACCCCTTTTGGTATATAAATTTTTGGCCGTTCCCTTTTAGTTTATATCGTATATTTTTATACCCTTTTGGCTCCGGACTCCCTTGACTTGTATCTGCTATTCTTCTAAGGATTTAAATTATAGCACTACTCTATTGTGCCAACAGCCAACTCCAACGTGTATGACCATATGGGCCTTCTGACTTCCAGCTATGTGTGTGCGGCTCCCACAAAGCGAATGAAAGGAACTTAGCTTCTGGCATAAATTGCGTTACTTTTGTATTTAATAAGTTCTTCCTCTCCAATTATGTTGTTCCTTACCTCGAGAAAAGAGAGTAAAGAGCAATTTTTAGGTTAGATATCATGACTTGTATCTGTTATTCTTCTAAGGATTTGAATTATACCAACTGATGATACGATTTTTGCACTATATGTTATTAAGATTATGATTACGTGCTAATTAGTTACTCCTATCATTTTATCAGATTATCCATCAATGTTGATCATACTACATGTAAAACTTATAAATGATCTAATTATTCCTATTTTAATGCTCTGTAAAACATATATTTGAGCTTGATCAATAGGTAACTAACAACAAATGACCAAAAAAAAAAAAAAAGGATAACTAACAATTAACATTGTCATTTGTTTATATGTTCTTTGAAGAATTACCCAAGAGTGAAACCAAAAGAAAAACTTGCAGGACATGATCTTATGAGGATAAGGAGAGGCTGTGAAATGAGTAAAAATTTATCTTCACTAAATATTTACACCAAATTAAATTATTAATTTACTTTAATTGAGTGATTTAATGAGGTAAAAATATGCAATATTAAACCATGGTTTTAGTAAAAAGAAAGTGTTGCTCAAACATATGTCATGCATTTATTGGGCTGATGTAAACAATTTTCAAACCTACAAGTCTACAACTAAAAACAGTATGAAACTCAATCCAACTGCTTTTCACCCCTAAAAGTTGTGGATGAGTGGTAAATAATCCTAAATATTTAACCAGAAGTATTAGGTTCAACTCTGGGAATGGAATAGTCTTCGGTAGAGCGACTCACAAAGTGGGACTTTCATCGCGAATCAAGTTACTTGGACTCCAAAGCATATACCAAAACCAAAAGAAATATCAATTTCTACATATAATGAACAGAGAAAAAATTGAACAAATTTTCAAGAAAAAAATAGAACATCTAATACACATAGATTTCACAGATCCTGCAAGATGTTTATATGTACCATTGATGTGACAAAAATTGCTTCTATAAATACAGTGTCAAAGAAAAGAAAGTGCTGACAATGAATACAAGAATAAATTTCTTACAAACAATAGTCAATTGCCAAAAAATAGGTGATCCTAAAATTCACAACAACCTGATAAAACTTTTATTGGTTTCTTCTTCAATAAACAACCAAAAAGTCTAGTCCAAAATTTCAGGTGGGTTGTTCTCTCTCTTTTTTTCTTCTCTTATAATAGTTTGCTAGCAATTAATGGCCACCATAGAGGGAAAGTAAGGAGAATGACCAGCAAAATGATAAGGAAAATGGCAATGCAAGTACACTTTCTTGAGCTTTTTTGAATCTCCCTAGCCTCTGTTAATTGCTCTGTGCCTCTCCTAACAAAGGAACTTGCATGTGCCACATGACTTTCAATATCATTCAATTGTTGACCTTGTGCTTCCACCAATGCAGCCATGTCTAGAAATATTTGGTGTAGCTCAATCAAATTCTTCTCAATTTCCTTCACAGCATCATGTCTTTCTTGTATTTCTGATATAGTGTCCATAATCTGGCCCCTACCTAGTAAGATCCAAATAACCAGACGTCATGCAAAAGCTAACAGAGCAAACTTGAATGACGATAAATTAGATAACAAAGGAGAAATATACCAAAGAAAACAAGAAAATTTAATGTGGTTCAGTCGATTGGCCAACATTCATGCACATGGATGAGCAATCCACTATTCTAAATGGCTGCGGGAACCAGGATTTCTTGTAAGGGGATTAAAAAGAATACAAGTACGACACACTTGACATACAAATATATGACGTAAAGTAATTTTTGTCTCTCTTTACCACTACAATAGATGTTTTTGTTATGTCAAGGGGATTCAATGGTCTCTATATATAAACACATTATTTTACTTTTACTATATTAGTACAATATAATTTTTCAATGAAGAGTCAAATCCATTCTTAATTGGTGGATCTGCCCCTACCGAAGATAAAATATAAGAAAATACAATAATATCGATAGAATAACGTTACAAAATTCTCTCTTAAAGAGGTTCACACAAGTGACAACTAAAATTTATGCCTCACAAATTTTCTAATAAATTGAACGATCTAACTCTAAAAGTCTACAATGGAAGTATTGCTATTTCTTTCAAAAAAGGAAGGAGAAAACCAGGCACGTTAAGATAATCAGGGCAACAACTAACAATATACCTTGTTCCTGGATTGCCTTTTGGAGGAAAGATTCACTCTCCCCACTTGATATCAAATTCTCGATCAATTCATCGTTAGCCTTCTCTCCCGTCACAGTAAAGTATCTTCGTGCAACCGTCTCCTTATATTCATCATTCATTCTTGCCCTCAATGCCTGGAAATCATCCATGAGAACTTTTAATTTCTTCCCTAACCCACTAACTACAGAAGTCCTCGTTCGATCTGCAGAAGATCCCGGGCCACAACCAGGGATTTTCCTATGAGCTGCATTGGATCGTTCGAGTGCTTCCAATTTTCCTTTGATCATCTTGACACGTTTTAAGACTTGTGACACGTCCGAGTCCATCCTAGACCTTATTTCTTTAACAGTCTTCGCATTGTGCACAAGTTTGCTCTCTTCATTTGATTCTTGTAATTTTTTGTAGAGCTTTTCTACATTGTTCATGTCCTCTTTCACATTCTCTACATCTTCAAAAAATTTAGCAAGATCAATGCTTTCATTTCCTGACTGGCCAACTTGACCACCCTCCAAATCATCCAATTGGACCTGTTTTTTTAGGTCCTGGTATTTTTTAAACGAATTAGAGAATAAGTCATTCATTTTTGGCTGATTTCAATTTCCTCTTTCTTCCCTATGGACAAATTAGCCTTGGCCAACTCTGTAAAAGGAGGAGGAATGCGGTAGGTCGACAGCCAGCGGAAAAACGAGTCAATTTATAACGGATTCCAAATTACTTGGGATTGAGGCGTTATTATTGTTGTTGTTATTATTGAAGGGGAAACGTCGCGCCCTTGTCTAAACCTTCTCTCTTCATTAATGGCGTGGTGAATTGGAGGAAGAAGAAGAGAAGGCGACAAGAGCAAAGCCTTCATTAAGAGAAAACTAACTAAAATCATTATTTGTTTTAAGATTTGAGAGTAATATTATTAGAGGCTATGCAGCCATTATTAAATTAAAGTTCCACCAGAGCAAACTTGAGGAAGGTCGTTAAAACAGGGAAAATTGTTTTGCCACTTGGAGTGTGATTTCTCCTTTATAATAACATACCCGAAGATTTTGTATTGACCTCGACTAGTCAATTTATTTCAAATATTTTGATAAAAGCTAAAGTCAATTTTTCGACGTTCGTGAAGGGGTAAGTACCTCTTCATTATTAACCAGATGTCTCGGGTTCGAATTCTAGAATGGAGCCTTATGTAGGGTGCGCTTTACCCCACAAAGTAAGACTTACATGTGTGAATCTGAATTAATCGAGTCCCAAAGTGAGTATTGAACACCGGATAAGAATATTTTTTTAAAAAAGACAATTTTCACCGTATGTATGTAAAAGTACACACTTGAATTTTTAGAATATATTTTTTTTTCCTTTCTTCAATTGATATGCCAATTATTGCTATGTCCTTTGTGAGCCACAAATACACAGTGGTGAAAGACTATATATTCTTAAAAAAATTAAGAATGTGAAGAGTAGAGAAAGAAAAACATGCTTCATCGAAAGAAAATTTATTTCTTGAATGTCTTACGATGTACCAAGTTCTATTATTTTCTTGCCTCAAATCCTTATGTGTTAAGATATTTTACATCTCCAATGAGGGTGCTATCATGGTTGATATTAGCAAGGGCCGATGTACAATATGAGCAACAAGTTCAGTCAACTCAATAGCTGTGACTCAGACCGTGTATGTGTATGTACATGTGTTAAGAATTCTATTAAATATGTACAAATATTATATTTCAAAACAAATAATTCAAATGGCCAATGAATTCTATCACATCCCAGACCGATTTATTTTTTAAAATTATGTATCAACCTCTTCCTACCAATTAGTCATGACCGGAGGTCCGTCACAATTCACAACTTGACAGCGGTGTCTTGTTGAAGAAACAAGCATGGTCGATGCTGAATTGACATGTTTGGACACCACCGCATATCGAGATTCGATTGGTGGAAATTCAAATTTATTATGTCAGTAAATTTCGAATAAGGAATGATTAACCTAGAAAAAGACTAGACTCGAATGTTTGTCGAGTGATTGGTACACAAAGACTCCACCCACTCTCGAAATTTGTTTTTAAAGAGTGTTGAGAAACTTTTTAAAAAATACTCTTGGAGTAGTTTTTCAAAATTTTAAATGATTTTTTTCTAACGGCATTTGATTGAAAAAAAATCCTAACTTTTTTTTTCCAAACTCTTGTCAAAGCTGAAAGATTTTCTGAATAAATGTCACATATTATTTGAAATAAATGTCACCTTTTAAGTTGGACTGTCTGAGCCTATGCAATATTCCTATCACGTCACCTTAATATGGATACGTAACGTAAAAAGGGTTATTCTCAATGATCCAAATGAGAAAAATAGAGTAAAATTCACCGGACGCCCTCAATCTTTAAAGGTTGTGAAACTATACCCCTTCCACCTTCCAAATTGAAATGATAACCTCCTTGAAATTACAGAATGAAGTTCCATGATGTTTTTCTAAATATTAAAATGAAATGAAATTATGAAAAAGTGTAATGGCAATTAAAAGGAAAGTAATAGCATAGTCAAAAGGGCCTATTAGAAAAAAAGTTGCCGAAAAAGAGCATAAACTCTAGAAAGAAAAAGAAGACTCAAGTGGAACAAATGAGCTCATTCTTCTTATTCCCGAAAAGGAAAAATAAAGTCACAAAAATATTTATAAATTCAGTCTCTCTTTATTTATACATATATACAATGCTAATTATAAATATATTATATATCTGTTAGCTGTTTTTTCGTGCGGACGGCTATTTTAAGTTAATTTCCTAAAATGAAAGACCTAGTCCATTCCTTTATATGGTTCATAAATCTCTTTTTCATTTTTGGGAGAACCAAATTGTGTTTCATACACAACAATATCTTTAAGATCTTTGTCAAACAAGCCGCATGTCCGACCTTAGCTCAGTTGGTAGAGCGGAAGACTGTAGTTTGGAAACAGCTAATCTTTAGGTCGCTGGTTCGAATCCGGCAGGTCGGATTTCTTTTTTGTTTTTCTATGTTTTTTTCTTAGGAGTAGTAAATAATAAGACCTCTCTCTTTTGTTCTCATTTGAATCTTCAGTTTGACGATAGCAACCGTATACGGGGCAAAAATCAAGGATGCTCCATGGAACATCTATGGTATGGATATGCTCTTTTGTTTTAATTTATGTGTCTTAATTTTTTCCGTATATTTTAAAAAATGTCAATTTTTATTGGCGTAATATATAGATAGGTTTCTGAATTTGTCCAGAAATTCCACTTGGACACCCCAACTGAGCTTCATACACCTAAACCCTCCCGAAGACGTTTATTGTGCCATTGGACATGATTCGTTGAGGTAGCACAATACGTACATTACGCTTGCTTCAAAGGGCGTGAGATGCCAATTTTTATGTTATTGATGTAGGCCCACGGATTTTAAATACAGCAAAAAAATCAATTTTTCCTCTCTCCTATTCATTTTCTCTCTTGCGTCATTGCCTTCCCCACGACCCAACCTCCATCATCTTACTAACTAACTGCCGCCACCACCATATTTAATACAGAAAAAGTATATTCATGTACTATTGGAAAAAGGCCAAATAAACTCCTCGTTACTTTAGGTTCAAATACACTCCTGTCATTATACTACTAGTTAAAATATAACCCTCCTTCATTAAAGTTGTTCAAGGTGGATATCCAATCCTACGTGGCACTAACATTTGACGAGGTGGATGTCATGTCAGCACCCTAACTCATTTTACCCCTATCCTCTATTTATTCTTCCACCACTAAAATTACCTTTCCCTCCACCATCATTGCTACCATTACCACCACCATGACAGAACATGACAAGCTGGCCTCTTACCGTGTATTTTTACTCCTTGTCTTCATACTCCATACCCCAGGTGACCATAAGTTCATTAATTGGATTTTAATTTTAAATACTCACTTTTAAAGAAATTTTTATCTATCTATTATTTAGTTGTCTGAGTCTTTTCTAATTTACAGGAAGTTTTAGTTTTTTGCAATAAAAGAATTACTAGCATATTATTATTATTTTTGCAAAAACAACTCAAAAATTGTTTGCAAAAACTCAATAACTGAGTTTGCAGACTCTGTTTTTGCAAAATTTCAAAAAAAAAAAAAAGGGGGGGGGGGGGATTAACAAAATTTATCCATCCTGTGGAAAATGGACATGGTGGCGGTAATGGTGGCAATGGCGGTGGAGGGGAAGGAAATTTTAGTAGTGGAAGAATAAATAGAGGGGAGGGGTAAAATGGATTAAGGGTGCTAACGTGGCATGTCACGTGGCATCCACCCCATCAAATGTTAGTGTCACGTAGGATTGGATGTCCACCTTGAACAACTTTAATGGAGGAGGTGTTTATTTGAACCAATAGTATAATGACCAGGGTATATTTGGACCCAAAGTATAACGAGGGATATATTTGGCCCTTTTTCAATATTACAGGCAGAGGCGAATTTAGGTATAAATTTTGGATCACGTGAATACATGATCACTCAACTAAACTCGATATATTATGTGTATAATTCTGAAAATATATCTAATATTAACCAAAGGAACACATGGTCAAACCAGGCCGACTGGAGCACCAATTAGGGGTTGTGTTTATTTCCTCAAGGTCTTGGGATCCAACCCGAGCTTCTGCACGTTTTATGCTTTTTTTTCCTCCTAAAGCAGCCTTTTAACTTCCCTTTTTATATTATTCTAAATCCTTTTTCTTCTATAATTCTAATTACCCAAAAATAAAAAATGTGTTTCTTTTTTAGAATTACATTGACTTTTTTTCCCTTTATTTCTAATTATCCAAGTCTCAAAAGGCAAAAGAAATTAAAAAAAAAAATCATAGGCGCTAAGCTGCAACGAACTAAAGGCAAAAGAAATAAATAAAAAAACCCGTAGCTAATGATGAACCCATTCTCCTGAAATAGGGGTATATTTAGCTCATTTCCGTATTTAATATAAATTAGGGACATGAAGCTGGTGATGTGGCAGTCCTTAAAGCTAGAAAACATATTTATGTTTTTTCATCTACTTTTAATTTTTCCTATTGTTTTTTCTTCTATTTGTTTTGTTTTAAGAAGCCCAAAAGTCATGTTTTTTAGAATTTCACACGTTATTTCCTTTTCAAAGGTCACTTCTTTTAAATTAAAACTCTTGACTATGCTATGCAGAATGTGTTAGTAAATTTGCAGAATAGATTTGAAGAAGAAGAAAATCTTGAGGCGTGAAAATTCACTGTTCTTACGGAAATATTACCCGTATATTCTTTACAAACAATTTTCTTTAGTATTCCTCAAAGCCAAAATGTTACTGCAGAATAATTAACTACTTTCGAAGTAACATAATTTATAGAAGAAGAAGACCATTCCGAAAAGGTATCTATTTCTGAACAAGTATTTCAGTTAAAAGTTAAATTTAAATTCAAAACTTTAAGTTTTAAATAAACTAAACCTGTAACAAAAAAATAAATAATAAAACGAAAAATAATCTTCATACACAAGGACACATGGCGGGCTCACTTATTCAAGTACACATAATGAGCCGAAGCACTTAAACCTTTTCATTTCCCATCGATGTGAGAAAGTTTTCTTTACAAGTACAAAATATGCAACAGAACGTGGCTCCAAGTAACTACTATGAGGACAAAGGCAAACGAAGTGGGACTACGGGTGCCACACGGGCTATTAATATGTTGTTGATGCTAAATAGATAGTTGGCCCGAGTGATATTGGTATCAGAGCTTAGAGTATAGTGATCATCAGTGCATTTTGAAATTTAGTGTAGTGATTATATCAAAGCAGATATTGATGGTCTTAATGTCAATCAAGTCGGTCAACGCGATACATCTGGTTACAAGGGATTGATTACATGCATTTTGCCATTTTATATCTCCAGTAGGGTAATATTATAAAATAATTAAAAGAGAAAACTTTTACCAGTTTACAACATTCTGTTGTGGTACTCCTAATATATTATCCCTAACAAAAAATAGACAAAAATGTAAGAGCAAGAGTTTGACTTATTTTGAGAAAGTTTGTTCTTTTATATTTTTATTTGAGACTTTGATAAATTATCTACAGAACGGACATAGTTGTATTTCCTTCTTAATTAATTTATACAATAAGTGAGTTCTTAAAAATTAAACCATGCTAAGAAGCAAGTCGTTACATATTCACATTTTTTTAAAAAGTGTTCAACAAACATTTCAGCCAAAAAAAACAATTTGTATTTTGATGAGCATTTTTTTCAGAATGTCATCTTTAGAAGACAAGACTGCTCATACTAGATGTATTTGAAAACTGAACAATTGAAGAGCTTACTATTTTGTTCTACTTTCGACTAACCTTGATCACATATCAATACTTTTGCCACTAGTATAAGTAAATACTAAATCAATTTGATAAATAAATAAAAATCTTCAACAAGAAAATGAAAAAAAATTACCGAATGAGAAATATAATTCTTTTTAAAATATAATAACAATAACAAGAAAAATAGTAACATAAGAGAAAAGGAGTTATTGGAAAAAAAAATTGAAGAAAAAGAAAAGGGAAAAAAAAGAGAGATTAAAATCTAGAAAGAAAAAGGGGGTCAAAGTGGAATAAGAATAACCGAATAAGTGAGCTTTATTCTTGGTTTTTGAAACAAAAGAAAGACCATTTCCACTCTTTTTATGGTTTTTCAGTTTTGTTTTTCTTTGGGAGAACTAGACGTTTCACATAGTGTCTATTTGATTAATTTTCGTTCTTCTAGAAGACTGCAATCGTTAGAGATCAACAAACACTTCCGACCTTAGCTCAGTTGGTAGAGCGGAGGACTGTAGTTTGGCAAACAGCTAATCCTTAGGTCACTGGTTCGAATCCGGTAGGTCGGATTTTGATTTTGCTATTTTTCCTCTTTTCTAATACTCCCTCTGTCTCAATTTAAGTATTTTAGTTTGACTGGGCACGGAGATTAAGAAATAAAGGGAGATTTTTGAACCATGCGATTTTAAATTAAAGATGTGTCTGGACTTTTATATCTTGTGGTCTTAAAATTGTCATGTAGATTGTTGAAATTGAAAACTTACTAAATATAGAAAGAGACATTCTTTTTGGACAGATCAAAAAGGAAAGAAAGACACTTAAGTTGAGATGGATGGACAGACCAAAAAGGGAAAAAAAGACACTTAAATTGAGACGGATGGAGTAACCTGTTTTGTTTTCATTTGATTTTGACCTTAACAATAAAACAAAATTCTGCACTGACAAAACTGTATACAAGAGAATAAATATGCTTATGTATAGATAATCTCTTCATGTTGTTGGTTGTGCTCTTTCTGCAGCAATCTTAGTTGTGTGATGCTTCATTTTGAACTCATATTTGGTTTCCGGAGTTAGATTGCCCTGAATAGTTATTTAATTTGTTATTGACCATTAAAGTTATCTATAGTTTGATTGTCTCCCAGCGGTCATCTTACTTTAACAGCTAATTAGCCTTCATGATCATCTTGTTGGATTTTATATTTTCCTGTGAGAATTGTTGACGTTGCATGCTAAATTTGAGGAAACAACACCATATTTTTGACGATGAAATTCGACAAAAGACACTAAACCGATAAAAGGTGAAAAAAGATAATAAAAAGAAAACATTTCACGTATGTTGATGTTATAAAGATAATTATTAATGTCAATATGAATGAGGAGAGGATTTTTCGTCAAATGGTTATGTTGCTCCTTCATTGGTAAGAGAACCTTTTCAAAAAATTTAATTTGAAAACTAAATTAGCAAGGTTTGCTCCTCAAAGGGTGATGAGGCACTTTTACAAGTGAACCAGTGGATCCTTTGTTACAAGTCGTGTCAATTTTTATATCTAAACCAAAGCTTATCATTTGCTTCTGATCTATGTATACATATTTAGTGAAAAAAAATGATGAAGCAGTGTCCCGTAACACCACTTGAGGCAAAGTAAATCCGTCCCCTGGTTAGGCCTTCATCTCCAATATGTTAAAGAGTAAGCAAAACATACATCAGATCAAAAAGAAAACTGCCTGTCTTAAAAGCAACTTCCCACCATATCATCGGGAAAAAATCAACATTTACTGTATGCTGTCATTCTGTAAATCTCGATTAAAAAAACAAAAAAGACAAGACAGATGAATGAAGCTAACTGATCCTGTTACAGAGAGGGATCATACACCCAGGAGGATACATAAATCTATACAACATTCTGAGACCCATTATGTGCAACAACAATGACAAAATATAATCAATCAAGAAGTGCTTTCATAATATCTAGCACTTCCATTTCTAAAAAGACTAAGAAACTGAAATATGAAGGCCCATGGGAAGTTCCCTGAACCAAAATTCTACTTCCTTAGAGCAGAAGAACAATGTAGTGCAGAATTAAACGCATATGCACAAACCTTTAGTATTTTGCTTCGTAGCCTTCTTTCTTGACTAATCCTTGGTAACCCACCTTTGACCACGAACTTGAATAGCACCAAAGTTCTGATCACTGCTACTCTCTCCACCACTTTCTGCACTGGTATATTCAGATTTTTTACGGTGCTTCTTCCTTCTAGAAGTTCCACTATCACTTACGCTTCCATTCAAAAGGGGATCATCTATCCCACGTATGACTCTTCGCGCTGGAGGTGAGGTGGCAACACCACTATCGCCCTTGTTTTTTCTCCCTTTCTCGTGTTTCTTTATGTTCTGAGAGATTTTATGTAATTTTTGAATTCCTTTCTCTACAGGTTCTACTGCTTGGGTTACTGTGAATTTCAAGTCATTTACTATCTGCATGCAGGACCAAAAAGTATTGTTAGCAAGGCGGAGAGTGAAATATGGGGACAGTAGGCTCGACGGAATAAATTTAACAAAATTCAAGCTTAGCTCAAGAGTAAACAGGGGCAAGATCGATTTCGAGCTCCAACTCAAGCTTAAGTATACACTCTTTTGTTTTGGTCAAATACTCTTATATTATATGTTCTTTCATCTCAAATTACAGAACACACTTTCCATTTAAGAATGTCCCAACATGTTTTGCACCATTCAACTAATAATATAATCTTTCACAACTTTCAAGAATCGTATAGCTTTCAGAAGACTTTGATGTGATCATTTTTCTATTCAACTAATCTTACAACTATTACTTTAGTATTTTAGTAAACCATGATGATTGATGTTTTAGCAGTGACAAAAAAAATCAGTATGTCACAGTGCTTCACTTCAGTAAGGGGCAACTTCAGTGATACCACAAAGACAGGTAACACGGATTCTGTCGAATCACAGGAGAGATGACAGAACATCTGCAATCATTAGTAATTGAAATAGGTTGACTTTATTAGGAGCGGTGAGGACATAATTGGGAAGTCGAGGAAACTTGGCATGCTAGGAAATTTTCTTTCAAGGTTAACAAATACATATAAACAAAAAATTGATTTCAACGACGACTTCAGCTGGTCAAATATTGCATGATAATGAATTCCTAGCACTAGAGAAATAGCAAAGTAGGAAGTCTGTGTGAAAGGAGAATACGATCTGAATCCTTGGAATATGATGAACTCCTAGTATAAGAGAAATCAAAAAGTAGGAACTGTGACTAGGAGGAGAAAACCCTCCGATTCATTGGGATGATCATTTCATCTATCCTTGAACTCTGCCTCATGAAAATTAATACTCCCTCCGTTCCAATTTATCTGTCTTAGTTTGATTAGGTACGAAGTTTAAGAAAGTACAAAAGACTTTTGAATCTTGTGATATTAAACTAAAGATATGTATAATGTATCAAAATGCCCTTTAATCTTGTGGTCTTAAACATGCCATGTGGGATGTTGGAATCAAAGAATTGACAAATTAGGAAAGAGCTATTCTTTCAAAAACAGATTAAAAAGGAAGAGAAAAACTGAAACAGAGGGAGTATCAGGAATTGGATGACACTTGAATGGGCTAAAAAGCACACTTGAGATGTCAGGATTTGCAACGGGAAGTTATTAGGTTTAGACACACAAATAGGCAGTAGCTTCAAAAACAACATGGCTCAAAGCATAAATAGTAAAAAGAAAGAGATGCTTACATATTCACCACCTCCAACAAAGATATCTTTAACACTTTCTCTAATGGTTGTTCCGCCCCTATCATCAATGTCTGGTTGAGGAAGACGTGATTTGGGACGACGTTCACTATCTCTAACCTCGTCAGGATCTACTGGCAAGTCAGCAGATACATAATCTCCAAGAACTGCAACATCTCCAGTAAAACACTCTCCCATCAACTCGTATGGCTTGGCAGGGAAGACATAGAGGTGAACCACAGAGGCAATGCCCATCTGTACTGGATGAATAACAAGAGCTGTTAAACTTCAAAATTTTGGAGGAATATCAAGCATCAATAAATCATAAATAGAATCTTTAGTGTCTATATTCATCAGTGACATTTCCCTGTCCTCAACCCTCATACCCCGAACAAATCTTCAGAAACATTAAAAACAAGGGCAGGGTTTGTGCTTGTTTTTCCTTCTTATTTTGGGGTAGGACCGTAGGGTAGGGAAAGAAACATGCCTTTGACCCCACAATAAAGAACAAAGCAGTCCTGAAATATTTTCAAGTCAACCATATGAAACCTCACACCTGGATAAGCTAGAGTATTATGCAGGCAGTTAAATGTCTACAAAGAAAATTTATTGAAAGCAGCTTTCAACATTAATATGCATCAGTTTGAGTAGCACATCAATATGCATCATAAGCAAATGGCACATGGATGCATCAGTCGTAAAACATAAGATGTTGAGCAAATGCAGGATCCTATGCTAAAAGCTTATCTTTCAAGTTTCTAGCCCACACTTTAATAGCATAACAATTTGTGTGTGCAATTCTCTAGGAGCAAAAAGCAAAATTCCTGATAGCCCAAACAAAATGTTTGGTATTAGAAGTAATAAAAACATGCCCAATTCCAGAACAATTACCTCAATGCATATGATGAAATCTTGAATGCTGGACTTAAACTGCAAAGCTTGAGCTATTGGACTTCTAAAGAAACCAAGTGTAGAAAGCAGGGCTATTGCCAGGCCTTGCCACCAAGTTAAGAAAACAATTGACTTGAAAGTTAGAAACTTGTACAGCGGCTTGATGTGAGATAACTCATCCTTTGTAATAGTATAAAATTGAACTAAGCAATACAATGCCCATGATTGACTGAAATTTAAAACCACAGCCATATATGGATACCTACAGAGACAAGGCAGATAATGTAAGAGATATCTTGGACCGTTATTTCATTAATTACATGGTCAAATCAGCATGATAACATGGTATTGAATGTCAAAAGACTTCCAGGATAATAATTCTTTTTAGGAGTATCTGCCACATAGATGCAGCTTTATACCCATAAGTTGAATATCAATGCAGGAACTAATTCTGCAAACTATAGGAAGATAATAATAAGCTGCTAAGAAACCATATGCTGAACAGATTTGCAACTTTTGAAGTCTATGCAGTCACTATTCATAGTTATTGCGGGATAGCCTTCCACTCGAACTTAAGAGCCTTCCCCTGGCTGGCTGGCTGTTTTAAATAAAACGCATGCACATAAAGACAAGACAACTTAACCTTCACCAAAGGCATATAAAGACTCATGCTGGATGGTGCCAGGCAGGGTAAAATGAAGGAATTTTTTTCCATTAGCCGAGGAAAGTAGCAAAAGACCATCACTATCATGAGAAGAAAAGAAAAATGTAGGATTAAAGATTTCTATTTGATCAAAGGGATGGCCAAAGGACAAATCCAGCTGAAAACAAGAAGGAGAAATCAAGGAGAGGGAGCTATTCAAATGATAACAAGGCATTTCTTACCCACAATTCCATTTGAAGTCTCCTTCACAATATACATCAAAAACTTCAAGAATCACTGCTAAAGTAGCAGTAAATGCTTTGATTATCATCTGCAGAGTTTGTGTTGTAAATATTCAAGTCAAGAACTGAGTAAAGCTTGTCGATCCAAAGGAATATAGCCTCTAAGTTAGGTAGCACACTTACATATTGGACAATTCCAAACTTGATAACTTGGTAAACCCACTGACCAAGTTTCCATGGCTTGAAAATATAATTCATCGGAAAATGATGCTTAACAATCCCCTTTTCCGAGCCATGCTCTAGTAGTGGCATCTTTGAACCTGCACGTCCTTCCCTTTTCATAAATGCTATGGTCCTCTTTTCTCCACCTATATCCAAAAAAAAAAAAAAGTTACAACAACAACTTACCTAGTGTAATCCCGCAAATGGGGTCTGGGGAGGGTAGAGTATATACAGACCTTACCCCTACCTTGGGAGGTAGAGAGGTTGTTTACGATAGACCCTCGGCTCAAAATAAAGCAATAACAAAGCAGGTCAAATAGAAAAAGGAGCCGTAACTACAACAAAATAGTATGCAAAGCGAAGAACAAGAGAGAGTAAAGAAGGACGAGAAACTACAAGAGAAATGCTATGACTACCAGTAAGGTAGGATAAGTGAGAAAATGCTCTACTACCTACTAACCTTCTACCCTAATCCGTGTCCTCCACAACCTCCTATCTAAGGTCATGTCCAAAAAAAAAGGATAAAAAGAAAATGAACAGAAAGGAAGAAAGACATAAATAATTGACGAGTTCATACAAGAGATTTTGGAGACATTTTTCTGGTGACCAGTGGCGTAAGCGACTAGTAAAATCAAACCGGGACCAATTTAAGCTTTGCAAACTTTAGTTAGCATTTTTACAGTGCAGGGCACTTTGGAATACCACTTAACAAACAAGCAGACCAGCTCTTTATATTAGGCAGTCAAACTTCAGTTGTCATACCAACAAGAAACACATGAGCATGTGTGTGTATAAGAAGAAATCTACTGATGAATAGGAGAAGTACAATTCAGAGCTATCAGATCTCCTCAAGTTGCAAAACAAGGACAAAAATTCTTTCTTTAGGCAGGACGGCTAGTTGGATTACTTTCCTGAATCTAACATTAGATGGAAGTGACCAAGTAATCAAACTTAACACAGAAAATATCCATACCTAAACACGCAACAAGATACCTCCCAAAGCAGTACATGGCAAAGGATTCATAGCAATCACGCAGTATCCCGATTTCAACAGTAATCGCTGGATTTACCAATGACACAAACTGAAAAATAAGCCATATCAGAGAATCAACCAGGTAAACTCCTCAAAACGGACTGAGATCCTCAATAAAAATGGTTGCCTATGCTCTGTGTTTAACTTAGTGTAGTAAGATTATAACAAATTTGTGAAACAAATATCATAAATATCAACTTTGAATATCCATAACTAAACCGTCTCTCCTTTTTTCATTTCAGTTTGATGGAGCTAGAAAGTGAAGGCCCTTACCGTGGAATGTCAATGTCTGATATACACAGAGATAAAAACCTCGAAAATTGACAAATGTTACTTCTTACGAAATTGAGGAAAGTATGCTCTATTCACTTTCAAATTTGTATTCTCTCTACTGTGATATGATATGTACCTCTATAAATGTTAGACATTTTGTATGTTCATATTACATTCACTTTTTTCTAACGGTGTTATCACCTTCAACTAGCTACCAACCTGAAGTCTACTAACATATCTCTTCCTCGTGTTCTCCGAAGTTCTATTGTTTATTAAATGAACCTGAGCAATAAGGTCAATAAGGTTATTCTTCCTCTTTTTTTCCTTTCATTACTTTTTGTTTATAAACCTCAATCAGGGGTGGAGCCACACCTCTAGCTACGAGTTCGGCAAAATCCAGTAACTTTGTCTCAAACTTTGTATTTGTGTTAAAAAATCATATGATACGTATAAATAATACATCCAAAACCCAATAAACAAAAAAATTATGATCCAGCATGCATAAACTAAAAATCCTGGCTCCACTCCTGACCTCTATAGTTCGTTTTGCCTCCTCAAAGGAACGAGGACAGACCGAGCTTTGTCACTATCATTGGTATTGATATTAATAAGTGATCGTGACAACTCGTTAATTTTTCAATTTAGTACTTGGAGAAAGATTTTGCCTTTCTGCTCATCCCAACTCATATATATTAAAAAAAAAAAAAAAAAAAAAAAAAAAAAAAAAAAAAAAAAACTCACTGATTCAATAGCATAACAAGGCACCATCAATATCACTCCAATCAAGAACTTTTGTTCCTGCCATTCAAAGAAAAAAGTTAATCCCTCTGTCTATTTTTATTTGTCAACACCACAACCTTAAGAAGCAATAAATAAAAAGATAATTTTACTATACTACCCCTAATTATTATAAATCATCTAAATAATTGAAATCAATCAAACATATGTTACAAGTTATACAACCACTAACAATTCAAGTTTCCTACCCAATAATTAATAATAGGGGTAAAATAGGTATGAAATGATAAATTATCTCTTGATTTTCCAAAACTTGACAAGTAAACGTGGACATATATTTTTTGTATATTGGACAAGTAAAAATGGACGTAAGTAGTAAAATACATACTCCTTCCGTTCACTTTTACTTGTCCACTATTCCAAAAATAAATTTTTACTTTTCGTCCACTTTCCTAAAGAGAAAAAATATTCTTTTTTCTATTTTATTCTTAACATTAATTACTCATTCCAAATCTTTTCCCAAATTCACTAAGAAGTCCTACACCGACTAATCAGTGGCGGAGCTAGTAAGAGCCAAGGGGGTTCATCCCTTCGTCGAAAAATTACACTGTATATACAAGGTGAAACTTATTTTTTATGTATATATAGTAGACATTGAACCCCCTTGGCTTCTTCGTTTGTCTATTTTTTTTATATTTTTGAACCCCCTTTGTTAAAATCCTGGCTCCGCCACTGCGACTAATATGGATATTATGGTAAAATATGCACTTCATTTATTATTTCTTTAAGGTGCGTGCAAAGTATATAGTGGACAAGTAAAAGTAAACGGAATGAGTACAAACAAATATAGAAAACCAGCATTGCAATAAACAGAAAATGAAAGAAAATGGTAAAAAAGGGAGAGATAATAACCTCGGGATTTTTGTAAACAGAAAGGTGTTCGAAGAGGAGATACATAGAGAGTGTAAGAGTAAGGATTACGAATAATCCAGCTACTATACTTGCCCATATTGGTGTTGAATAACTGCTAAGATAATTGTGTGTTATATGATTCAAATAATCCCATGTAATTGATATTATCCTCTGCATCAGCAAGTCTTGGGGATCCAAATTTGAGGGATCTATTGAGGAAATTATTGAAATCTTTGATCCTTTTGAAATTTGATTTTTTGTAAACTGACGTTGTTTAGTGTACCATTAGCTTTTACAGTTTTTTTCCTAATTTTGAATCGGTACACTATTGAATGTTGAAAAAGAATAAAGAAACCCGCCTTTTATTCGGATATTCCGTGGGGACAAAAGTTTATATTAACTTATTATTTGAAACAATAAAGATGACGAGGACAAGAGTAGAATGTTAGATTTTGCTTGTTAAAATAACGGAAAAGGGCAATGTATACCCGTTTACTATGGGGTATTGTTTAAATCCACCCTCCGTTATACTTTTTAGCCATTCGTGCCCCTGCAGTCTGGATAACTTTTAAATATACCCCTTGTTTGACGGAGGGGACACGTGGAGGGCTTTGGGAGGCTGACCCATGTTATTTAATTTTATACCCGGTAAAACGGGTTTGACCCACTACCCGAATTAAAACCCACCCCCGTACACTCTCTCCATAGCTCAACCTCCATAGCTCCACCTCCATAGTTGCTCCATAGCTTCTTCTCCATCTAAAAAAACGTGACTGGTAAGCATAAAAAAGGTAATTTTGTTCACTAAATTCAATTTCTTTAACTCAGTTGTGCCCTCTTAAATTCTAATGTCTTTCTTCAATTTTAAGGGTTTAGGAAATGTCGGAGGTTAGTGTTTCATCTACGAGGACTTGCCATTGCGGGCTGGCTCCTCGACAATTCACTTTAAAAACTCCTGCAAATGCAGGAAGGAAATTTCATAAGTGTGCTAATCGTGATGTAAGTTATTTTTTTTTTTTTGGTGGATAGATGTTGAAATGTATGTTTAAACATTAATTAATTTCATTTATTATTGGTAGAAATCATGCGGTTATTGGAAATGGGATGATGAAGATTTTCCCGATGGTGCGGTTATTGCAATTAACCAACTACGGTTAGAATTGGAAGCGGCAAAAGGATCGATCAATGTTTTGAATATGACGTTGGATCAAGTGAAGATCGAAAAGGATGGTTTGAAGGATAAAGTGGAAGCTTGAGAGGCCATGAAAAACTTTGAAGTTAATAAAGCTATGAAGTTGGAAGAGAAGGTGTTGAAGATGAAGATGTGTATTATAATGTTATGTGCATTAATTGTTGGATTTGCATTTGCGGTGATGACAAAATGAAGCTTATTATTGTGTTTGTATTTTAGTTTGACGGTATATTAAGAATGTTTAGTGTGACTAAACTGAAGTTTAGTTTTGAATGTGTAATGTGCATCTTGGATAGTGTTGAATGAAATTCATTGATCTTTAATGTCAAGTTACTTGTGCATATTAACTTGGACTATATTGTTGTGCAATTCGTTTAACTAGATGAGCTTGTGTAGTTGTTGGAGTATATTGGTGCATATTGTTGGAGTATATTGGTGCATATTATTGGAGTATATTAGTGGCAAACTGCCCAGAAATACAGTCCAAACTGCTCAGATTTTTGCGTGCAAACTGGACATTTTTTGCCCAGAAATTTGACTCTGTAGCTAACAGTTTTGAGAAGAAATTAGGCTACTTTTGTGTACTAAAATGGATACTAAGATAGAATACATACAATAGTAATAATGCACAATAATTGATCAAAAATAAAGGCAATTCAACTACTAAAACACCTTCAATAGATTAAGCAAACCAAACCATACATCAATTTCTTAAAAAGAAAAAGGCACAAGTAGACCTAATCTATGTCTATGATCTCCTCCTTTATATGAACAATGAAGGTTAGGCGATCCTCAACATCACAGACTTGAAAACACAACTCATTTCCTTCCTTTAGCCCTTTAGCATCGACAAAGGCTTTCCATCCTTTATTGAGGCGCGCTTCTGCGCCAAATTTGTATTTCATAAAGAATGCGCCATTGTCAAATATAACAACGTTCTTCTTTATCATATTTCGGAAGAACATCCAAAATGTTAGTAGGAACTATCTGCACAAATACAGTAGGAAGTATCTGCACAAATACATGTTATTAGATGCAATTAAAAAAAAAACAATTGAATACAAAAACTAAATTTGATGCTAAAATTTAACACTTACAAAATCATTGTTTTCAATATATGATTTTGTCAATTTTTTCTCAAAGAAAGCGATTGTATAATCTTGAACCTTTGGCATCTTGTTTGTGATATAATTTCGTTTGTGATGGAACTTTGTTTGTGATGGAATGAATGAGATGAATAAGGGGAGTTATATAGGCTTTCAACCATCCAATGCATTAAACTAGTCAACTACACCATTCATTGCATTCAACTACACCATTCAATACCATTCAACTATTCAACTACACAATTCAATGCATTCAACAATTCAACTACCACAACTATTCAAAGACCATTCTAAGTACCATTCAATAAAAATGCCCAAATTGTGACATTAAAAACTGCCCAAAATGCAGATTCTCGATAGAAACAAAGGCAATTTAACTAATAAAACTCATTCACTAGATTAAGCAAACCAAACCATAATGGTACCAACGAGGTTCAACATTCACACACCTAGTTACGTTAAGCATGTCAACAGTTAGACATGTACACAAACTTAAGAGTTTTGGATGCTACGCTGTAACTGCAAAAACTTATACAACCTAAGTCACAACATGGCATCCAAATCATAGCCAAAAGAACATTAAACTACACATAATGTACTGTCATTGAGCAGTAATTACACCCAAAAATAACAACAAAGCAATACCAAGCTAAAGGATAGATATTCCTTTCCCCTGTTTGTGCTCTTAATTTCTCAAGTATTTGCTGCCTGTTTTGCTTCTCAAGCTGATTATCAGTCACTACAGCCTTTCCCTTCTATGTGAGCTTTGATGGTGAGCAAGAAAGATCTATGGGTTCACTAACACCTGTGTCATCCCCTATAAAGCTGATTCTTCTTATCCCAGAAGACACTTGAACATTCTACCTAGGCTGAAACCTAGTTTCTGCCTCTGATGTAATACAAGGCCTTAGTAATGGGTCAGGATCGTGTTCAAAGGATGGATATTCAAATTCTGGAAAAGCATTGAGCACAAAGTCTTGACTAGACTTGGACACTTGAGGTGCAGATGATTGAACATCTTCTTGGGTCTGCATGACTTCATCTTCACTATTTTCATCAAGTAGAGTTCTCTTTCTCTTAGGTGCAGACTACCTATTTTTTGATGACTGCCCCACCTCAAAACAATTCTTGGATTTAGATGGAGCTGCAGAACTTTGCTTAGTTTTCCTTGCTTTTATTGGCTGAAAATAGAAGTAATTGTAGTTAGAATCTGGAAAACGTAAATTAAATGTACTTAAAAGTAAATATTACCTTTTTGCATCCCCTTGCATTGTGGCCAGGTTCTCCACAAGTCCCACAATTTATAATTCTTCCTTTCTTGGACAAACTCCACTCACCTTGCCTCTTACTAGCTTCATTTTTTTGGCTAATTCTCTTGATTCTAGGTCTACCTGCTAAAGTCACCATATCAGGTGGATCCATTGCATTAGCTGGACCAACTGTCCAGAATTTCTCACCAGGAACCGGTTATATCTTATGGTGATAAGTCTGTAGGTATGCTTCTTTGATGTACCACCAGTGTATCTCCCTTACAAGGTCTTTCTTCAAATACTGCATTGCCTTTATTGCATGAGGACATGGGATCCCAAAGATGTCCCACATCCTACATGTGCATCTTCTCATCTCCAACTTCACAATGTGCTTGTCTTGCCCCTCTAAAACTTCAAAACCATCATCACCATTTTCTTCCATCACACAGACTTGAGCAATTTTGAGGAAGTCATAATACAGTTCTAAGAAGTTAGGAGTGTACTCTTGTCTCCATGAACTCACTTTCTCTTCATGTTTTCTTAAATGATTCATTATCTTGTGTACTCTTGTCTCCATGAACTCACTTTCTCTTCATGTTTTCTTAAATGATTCATTACCTTCACCCTTATAGTTTCAAGCATCTTAATTATTGGCTTGTATCTAGCATCCAAAATCCATTTGTTGAAGGACTCAGTGATATTGTTGGTCACTGATGGATTCTTGCAAACAGTGTCAAAATAGGCCCTACACCAACTATAGGAAGGACACTTCAACAATGACTTAACAGCGGCTTCACTCAACTGACCCATACATATCAATTGGTCTTTAAACTCTTCTAGATAAGTTGACCATGAAGCCCACGAAAACAGCTTCTTCATCTCCAAGGATCTTCCATTTTTTGCCCAATTTGCTTCAACATGTTTGGCACAATACCTTCTCTTTGCTTGTGGAAGCACATTTTTAATGGCATCAATTAATCCCTGCATTAGAATATGTACAGAATTAAAGTCAACTAATTACAGAATTTAGCTATCGAATTGAAGTCAACTAATCAACTTACTTAATATACTATGAGAATTTAAGTGAAATAAGTAAACTAATTACCAAATGTGATCAACCAATCAACTTAATTAATATACTATGAATAACAGTGCATAAATAACTAAACTGGTTACCTATTAAGTCAACTAATCAACTTACTTATTACACTAACTGCAGAATTTAAGTGAAATAAGTAAACTAATTACTAGGTCAACTAATCAACCAATCAACTTACTTAATATACTAATTGCAGAATAACAGTGCATAAATAAGTAAATTGATTACCTAAGTTAAGTCAACTAATCAACTTACTTAATATACTAACTGTAGAATTTAAGTGAAATAAGTACACTAATTACCAAGTCAACTAATCAACCAATCAACTTACTTAATATACTAACTGCAAAATAACAGTGCATAAATAAGTAAACTGATTACCTAAGTTAAGTCAACTAATCAACTTACTTAATATACTAACTGTAGAATTTAAGTCAAATAAGTAAACTAATTACCAAGTCAACTAATAAACTAATCAACTTACTTATCTAAGTTAAGTAGAATAAGTACAGAATTTAAGACAAGGACATAACTAAAACAAGTAAGGATAGAATTAATACAACGTAAAGACAAGAAAGGTACCTTCTGCATGTCTGAGATAAATGTAACTCCTTCTCCCATATTCAGCTCCAATGAACCCTTCAGATGCACCACAAACCAGGTCCAACTCCTCTTTGTTTCTTTATCAACAACTGCCCATGCTAGAGGATAGAAATGGTTCTGGCTGTCTTGCCCAAGTGCCACTAACAGTTGGCCTTTTGCTTTCCCTTTCAAAAAAGTGCCATTAAGTCCAATAAATGGCCTCAAACCATCTTTGTATCCCATCTTTAGGACCTGGAAACAAATGTACATTCTAAGGAATTTTCTTTTGCCTTGAAGTAGTGCCTCCTTTGATAACTTAATAACCACATCAGATCCAGGATTACTATCCCTCAAAGCTTTGACATAACCCTCCAACTTGTTGTAATCGTCATTGAAACTGCCTTCAAGCTTCTCCAAGATCATTTTCTTTGCCCTTTTACACTTACCATGAGTAGCATTAAGGTTAAAGGCAGCTTGCAAATTAGCCCTCATCTCTCTCACTTTGTACTTAGGATCATCTTCCAACTTCCTCTTGAAGTAGTGTGCAATGGTTAAATAATCAACCCTACTGTTGTCAAACTTATCACTGCAATCATGTTTTGTGTTTAATGTTTTCACTCTACAGCCCTCCCTGCCTTTGTCCATGGATATTAGACAAATAAATTGGCAGCCCTCTTCACACCTATATCTCACCTATTGTTGTCACTCTTCAAAAGCACTAACTCCTTCTTATTAACCATTACATACAATTTCAAAAAATTCCTAGCTTCAACTATATCTTTGAAAGACATACCACTATGTATCTCTTTATACTCAATAAGGTGTTCAGTAACTTCTTGTTTTCTTTGTGCTAGAAAGCCTATCCGTTCGTAGTCATAGTCCAAATCCTCAAAGATCAATTTCATCATCATCCTCCCCTTCATTTTCAGTACTACTACCATCACTAACAACTGAAGCTATAGCTGCATAAGTCTCAGTATGGTGGACAATAGAGGGGACAGAAACAATAAGCTCACAATAATCTACAATACAAATATTGATAACACTAAACTTATCACTAACAAGACACAACAAGTTCCTAATTCCAGGATCATCTTCAATCTCATAATATTTTTCAGATGGACCAACAATAATTAGTTGTTGAACTCCTACAAACCTTAATTTTTTAATATATTCATCAACTAAATCTTTAAAGGACACAATGTCTAAGACATACCCTCTCCAAAGATGAACTTCCTTAATTGAGTAGAGAGCATAGGGCTTAGTTATCCATTCACTACCATGATTGAAAACCAGGTCCACATGAACCATCTTTAACCTACAAAGATGGTACAAAAATTGAAGGAGCCATAAAGTTACAAAACAAACATAAATTAGACAAACAGTGCATAAAGTCATATTAAACAACTCATATGTTATAAAACAACATACATTGGGGCCACTAAACATATAATACAAAAAAAAAATTATTAATAAAGTACCACTATAAGGGCCCCTACTTAATAAAAAATGCAAATTAACATATTTAACTCTCAACCACCACATTTCAATGCAAAATCAGTCACATGGGGGACCAAATTCAACAATAAAAAGGCAATTTTTAAGATATGTAATTTGGGTATAGAAAGACCTAAACCACCAAACAACTTCAAACCCACACATAACACCAAAATAGAAAACCCTAAACCACCAAACACTTCTACTTTCAGTCTTATGGTCCCCCCAAACCCCGCAATAACTAAAAAAACCTAATAGATCCAAAAAAGGAAAGGACCACGCATTAAAGACCACATGCATGACAATACAACTATAAATGCACAAAAACAACAACCGAACTCCAACAATACTACCAGAAAAGGCAAGAAATCAAGTCAGTGCAAAAAAATACAAACCCTAGAAAGAAAAATCATATTAAAACATAAAACCAACTTACTAAAATCTTTAAGCTTTTGAGTTAATACAACAATCTTTATTGAAGAAACTTACCTTTTTGAGCTTCAATTGCAACACAGATCTAAGCCGCCGCTCTTGACCCTTAACTTTCTAAAATGAGAGAGTGTACAAGTGTAGGGTTTGTACGAGTGGGTGGGGTTTTAATTCGGGTAGTGGGTCAAACCCGTTTTACCGGGTATAAAATTAAATAACATGGGTCAGCCTCCCAAAGCCTTCCATGTGTCCCCTCTGTCAAATAAGGGGTATATTTAAAAGTTACCTACACAGCAGGGGTACGAATGGCTAAAAAGTATAACGGAGGGTGAATTTAAATAATATACCATAGTAGAGGGGTATATATGGCCCTTTTCTGTTAAAATAATGAGTCTTCAACTTGCAAATATTGTTTTTAATAACTTTAGTCGAAGAATTAACTTGTGGTGACCTTCAAATTCTGAAATTAGCACAGGTGACATGTGGGGACCACCCAAAATCAAAATCCAATTAAATTTGGGATTAAGAATATTGGGGTCTAAAATGTATTTTTTCAAACTTCTTAATCTTTTACAAAATACAAAAAAGACCCCAATCCATTTAATCCAACCCTCAATTTATTTCAAAATCAACATCGGTCCATATCAAATTAAAAGCTTCCATTCAAAGACACGAACTGAACTCAACTGCTCCTTCAAAGACATGAACTGAACTGGGGAACTCAACTGCTTCTTCAAAACCGTCCCTCATCAACCTCTTCAAAAGAAAAATTGACGAACTGCTGCTCTCATTTCTTTCTGTCTTCACTGCTGCTTCTTTAAGTTATTCTTAGGTAAAATCGCTCAACTTTTTCCTCTTATAAAGTTAGGGTTTTGAAATCAAAGTGCGAAAATGATGATTTTGGTTAGAGAAGAAGAAGAAGAAGAACATGGGTTTGTCTTTAATGCTGTTTATTTTTTGTTCAATACTTGAGAAACCCTTATTTGCTGTATTTGTTCCACTTGTTGGGGTTTGTGTGTTTTTAAATAGTGTATGTGGTTGTGAAATTATGATTTTTGGTGTTGTTTGTGTTCTCATTCTCCTTAGGATTTCGAACAAAGGGCTTGTTGGGCTTGACAAAACCCTTTTGCTCTATTTATTTCACTTGTTGGGGTTTGTGTGTTTTTAAATAGTGTATGTGGTTGTGAAATTATGATTTTTGGTACTGTTTGTGTTCTTGTTCTCCTTGGGGTTTCGAAAAAAGGGTTTGAATTTTTCTTGGATTTTTTCCAATAGCTGAGTAAGTTGTTGCAGCAACTTTAGCACTTGTTTGACAGTTGAGGCTGGTGTATTTTGTTTAACTTGTGATGGTTGTGTGTTTTTAGTGAAATACATATTTTTTCTGGTTCAAAAGTTAGGGTTTTGAAATTAAAGTATGAAAATGATGGTTAAAGAAGAAGAAGAAGAACATGGGTAGGGTGTCTCTTCAATGGTGTGTATTTTGTTCAATTTTTTACGGTTGTGTGTTTATAAATGTACACTGATATTGCTGATAGTGAAATAGATGTTGTTGTCCTCGTAAGGCTTAGGAAAAAGGGTCTTGCCTTTGTTTTATTTTTACCCAACAGCTGAGTAATCTGTTGCAATAGATTGCTAATCTGTTGGTAAAAACCTAAACAATAGCTGAGGTTGTTGCAGCAAATGAATCTGTTGTTGCAACAAATTCACAATCTGTTGAAAATTGTTAAAAAAGTTGTTGAGGAAGTCGTTAAAGAATCGTTCTAATATTTTCCAATGATTATTCTGTTGAACCGTGGGCGAGCTACGGTGTTAGGGGGTTAAGCCGAACCTAGTAGCTTTTTCGTAGACCCTGTATTTGTACTAGAAAAATTAGTAAATATAGATAATATTTACTTGCGAACCCCATACATAACTAAGCAGGCGGTTCAGTGGCTGGGCAGTGCCTAGTTAAGTGATTTCCCCACACGAGTTCGAATCCCACCAGCGCCCATTGCTTTCTTTTTTGTTTTATTTGGTATAAAGCAAGATTTCCTTTTATAATTCTTTCTTAAAATTAGATAAAATCAAAACAAATGAATCGTGCAGCTTTTTCCATTGGGATTTGGGGGTACAAAATATAAAATTAACAAATCCAACCCCAAAAGCAAATGACTTGTACACAGTACCTACCATTCTTTTTCATCTTTCTCTTTCACAACAAAGCCAAATCAAAAATCAATTTTCAAAAAAGCTAGGATTTTAACTTTTGCTTGAAGCCTGCAAATCACCACTTTGTCGCCCCCTTTCATCGGAGAACGGGCCTCCGATTGGTGACTGTCGACTGGTATGTCCAAGATAATGAGATATTCTTTCTTTTATGCTCCCTTCCTCCTTTCTTCTTCCTCATTTGTTTGCTGTAAAATATTTAAGAATTGATTTTTAATCTTTGATTCTAGGGCTGTCCCACACTTTGACCTTTTATATTTATCAAATTTTCCTGTTTTGCTTCCCAAATTTCAATACCAAAATCCCCGACAAGCCGACAAGTATGTGATCCTTTTCTTATTTCCAATTTTTATATATAGTGCAATATGTTTCTCTGTAAATATGAGACTACACATTATACAAGCTTAAGATATTTTTTGCAAAATAAATTACTTTAAGATTGCGAACTATTATTAATTAAAGAAGTGCCAATGCTATTTTTAGATGAGTCTACACTAGGATTTTTTTTTGTTAATAACCTTTAAAAGCTATTGTGAACTACAACAGATTATATATTGCTTTTGTGTGGTCTCCAAAATTTGAAATGTAATTTGTGTTTTGTTGACTTTTAGGATCTTTAAGCGAAAGTCAAGATGATCACGGATTTCTTCAAGCCTCAAGCTCCTTCAGAGATGATCACGGATTTCTTCAAGCCTCAAGCTCTTTCAGATACTGCTCCTCACTCTCCTTTGCCAAGTTCTCATTTGCCAAGTTCTTCGTCGCCTGTCAATCTTTTCAAAGCATTGGATAATGACAAAGTGTTGGCCGATTTGGATCTTAAATCAGATCCTGCTGAAAGAAAACAAATGTCGAAATTTCTCCTAATATACGTGACCGAGTGAGGAGATATTACATACCAAAGAAACCTTGCCAACCTGAAGAATTTGAATTTCCAAGTAGAGATATTGGAGGAGAATTGCGTCATTTTAATCCTGATTGGTTTGACGATCCATATTCTCAATGGTTAGAATATAGCATTAAAAAAGATGCAGTATTTTGCTTATGTTGTTACTTGTTTAAAAATGAGCTTGGAGGATATGGAAAAAAAGTAAGTGATGCTTTCACAACGAAAGGTTTTCGAAGTTGGAATAAAGGTATAGAAAGGCTTAAAAAGCATGTGGGTGAAGTGAATAGTGTTCATACTCGATGTTTCATGATGATGATAGATTTAATGAATCAAGAACAATCTATTCTAACTTCATTTGGCAAGCCTTTCGAGAAATTTAAAGGTGATTATCGGGTTCGCTTGAATGCTTCGATTGATGTGATAAGGTATCTTTTAAAAGAAGGAATGCCTTTCCGGGGTCACAATGAGTGTGTAACTTCTACAAGAAGAGGTCATTTTCTGGATCTCTTAAAGTGGTATGCAGATAAGAAGGAAGATGTGAAAAATGTGGTACTAGAAAAAGCTCCAAAAAATAACACCACGACTTCTCCCGATATCCAAAAAGACATTGTGAATTCTTGTACAAAAGAAACGGTGAATGCAATTGTTGAAGACTTGAACGGAGATTACTTTGGGATATTGGTTGATGATTCTAAGGATGTTTCTCATAAGGAACAAATGGCTCTTGTCTTGAGATATGTAAACAAGGAGGGTAAAGTTATTGAGCAATTTTTTGGTCTTGTTCAAGTGAAAGATACATCTGCAAAGTCATTGAAAGAAGCGATCTATTCTTTGCTTTTGGACCATTCTTTGAGTCGATCTCAAATACGGGGACAAGGCTATGATGGAGCTAGTAACATGCAAGGAGAAATTAATGGTCTTAAAACTCTGATTCTGAAAGATAATTCTTCGGCATATTGCGTACATTGCTTTGCTCATCAATTGCAATTGACTCTTGTATGCGTTGCAAAAAAACATCATGATGTGAATAATTTTTTTGACATTCTTGCCAATGTTTTAAATATCATTGGAGGTTCTTTTTAAGCGTAGGGGATGCTTCCAGATGATCAAGTTTGAAAAAATAGAGGAATTACTAGTGCTCGGTGAAGTTCATACGGGAAGTGGATTAAATCAAGAACTTGGACTTCAAAGGCACAGTGATACCCATTGGGGATCTTATTTTAAGACTCGTACGTAACTTCATTTCCTTATTCTCATCTATTGTTCATGTACTTGGAGTTCTTGCAAATGAGGGTGCAAATTATCATGAGAAAGCAATGGCAAAAAGTCTAGTGGAAGACATTAGATCTTATGAGTTTATCTACATGTTGCATTTGATGTTGAAAATTTTGGCGATTACATATGATTTGAATATGGCTTTGCAACGAAAAGATCAAGATATTGTTAGTGATATGAAGCTTGTTGATTTCACAAAAAGAAAATTGCAATCGATGAGGGAATCTGGATGGAATTCTTTGGTAGAAGACGTCTCCTTATTTTGTGAAAAGAATGGTATTATGATCCCTAAAATGGATGAGAAGTATGGTCTTGGAAAGTCGCAGCGTAAAAGCTCAAGTTTTATCTATTCTCATCATTTGCGTGTGGAAGTTTTTTATGCTGTTATTGATTTGCAACTTTCAGAGCTTAACAATCGTTTTAGTGGAGTGAATACTGATCTACTTCTTGGCATGGCTAGTTTGAGTCCCGAGAATTCTTTTGCAAATTATGATAAAAATAGGATCATGAAGCTTGCTACTTATTATCCAAATGAGTTCGGTGCTTCCAACCTTGATGATCTTAGTTTTGATCTTGACAATTATATTTACTATGTGAGAGAAGTGGACAAAGTTTTCTCAAATTTGAAAGGACTTGGAGATCTTTCGATGGCGTTGGTTAAATCAAATATGCACAAGACATGGGGACTTGTTTATTTGCTTGTGAAGTTAAGCTTGATATTACCCATGGCTCTCTTAACAGTGGAAAGAGCTTTTTTCGCAATGAAGTTTATTAAAAATGACTTGCAGAGTAGAATTGGTGATGGTTTTTTGAATGATTGTTTAGTCTGTTATATATTGTTTAGTCTGTTATATAGAGGATGACGTATTTGAAAGTGTACCTAATGATGCGATCATTGATCATTTTCAAAAGTTGACAACCCGTCGAGTGCAATTGTAATGCTAATGCTTATATTTATACAGTGTATAAGTAGTTTGTCGCTTTTTTGAATATTTTAAATACCGATACTTGTTCATTAGTTTAAAGATTTTTATACATTAGCTTGAGGTCATTGTCCTGTCTTATGATTCGAACCCCAGCCTTCCAATCCTGGCTCCGCCTCTGGTTGGGACAACTCTATCATATGTTCCAACTACTTGATTAGTTGTTGCAACAGATTATCCATCTGTTGGAAATAATCAATACAGTTGCTGAGGAAGCTGTAGTAACTGTATTGATATTTTCCAACAGATGTCTAATATGAAGTTGTTGCAACATATGATGGAGTTGTTCTAACAGATAGGACACATGTTGCAACATATGCTTCGGCTTTGTAAATATTCATTACTTGTTTACTTTGAATGATGCACAAATCAATTGAAATTATTTTTGTTTATCTCCTGCGTGCAGATAAAATGTCTCCACGAAAAAAGAAAAGGGGAGGAATCATCTACAGTTAGTAAAAGAGCCAAGGGGTCATCATTAGATGATCTTGCTGAACAGGCAAATATTCTTTCTAAAGAAATTCTTTGAATAGTAAACCTCTCAAGCAGGAGGTTCTGACCAAGAAAGTAAAGAAGAAAAAGAAGAAGAAGAAGATGATGATAAAAATAGTGACGACAATGAAGAATCTGAAGAAGATGAAGAGGATAAAACTGCTTCTTTTGAAAGGTCAATGACCGGGGCTGTTGAGTCTTCTATTGGGACTGATATTGACAGACCTTCCACTGATAAAGCTGTCAAAATTTTCAGTATTAAGAAGTTCCGTGTGTAGATGCCGATGGACAAATTAGGTGATTTGAATGGTGATCTTGTTGTAAAATCAGTCATGGGCAAGCCCTTTGATTACTTTAGGAAGATACTTCAAGAGGAGGACTTGGAGGATTTCTTCAGGGCCAAATGTTTTTGGATGTATCTAGATTTACCTGAGGACAACAATGCAAGGTTTCAAATGACCATTATGTATGGTCTTTTCAAATGAAGAATTATTTGTAGCAAAACTGATGAGATATAGATAAACTCTTTGCGGCATGCCAGTTTGTTTTGGCATCAAGGAGTTTGCCATAATCACCGGACTGAGGTGTCATGCTCCTTCTCAGCCTCTTCTTACAGTTACACTAAAGAAGAGTGAAAAGACACCCAAGCCATCCAAGACAGCTAAGAAAGGCAAGAAAAGCAAAGCGAAGGTTAATGATGATTTGGATTTAGTGGATATTATTGGAAAGAGCTACAAGGCAGAGTAGTTGCTAGAAGACTTGAAGTCAAAAACTATGTCAAGAAAGAACAAGGAGTCATTTTTCTTAGTTTGGTTTGTCCATTCTATTCTTTGGGCAAAAGATGTAAATAATAATATAGAACTTGGTTTGATTAAACTCTCGGAGGATCATGAGGCATTCAATAACTATCCATGGGGGTCATAAAAGTTTTAAGTTGGCTGTTGATTATTTGTCGAGAGATTTCAACCCTAATGTGAAGACTTCCAACATCTATGGGTTCCCTTGGGCCTTCATGGTAAACTTTCTTTCTTCAATGTTTTATCTTTTTAATTCTTTTACTTAATTGATTATTCTAATTTTTGGTGGCATAATTTTTTATAGGCTTGGGCATTTGAAGTCGTTCCTCACCTCCGGAGTCAAGTCAAGGACTACTCGAAAGAAGTTTGTTTTCCAAGGATCCTCAGATTGTTGACTGCCAGAAACAACAACAAAAAAATGAATCTTGATCCTTTTAACCCGCCTAAGAAAGCAGTAAGTCAAAATCTGTTGGAAAATATCCCTGAATAGTTTTATAACAAGTAACTACTTATTGCAACATATACATTTATATGCTGCAACAACCTCAGAATATGTTGGAAAAATCAAAATAGTTACTGAGGAAGCTGTAGCAACTATTGTGATATTTTCCAACAGATAGTAAATCTGTTACAACAACTCCTAATATGTTGGAACAACTGACTCAGTTGTTGCAACAGGTTCACAATCTGTTAGAACATATCGAAACGATTTGCGAGAGGAAGCTACTGACAACTATTTTGGTTTTCCAACGGTGAAGAATATCTTTTAAAACCGAGGGGGTTGTTGGAACATATGTGGGGGTTCTTGCTGTGATTACACACTTGTTGGAAAATATTGAACAAGTCGACACCTGCCGCTTTGAGGATCAAGTTATTTGTTGAATTGTTAACTTGTCAATCTATTACAACATCTTGTAAATTCTTCCAACCATTTGAATATATCTCTTTGTTTGTTGTAGGTTGTGCACCCACGGCTTATCCCTACAAAATGAGAGTTGCACATGCCATGTGTTTTTAGTTTAGGGCCTGTGAAATCTATACCGGATGAATTGATTGATCAGATAAAAGAAGAATTGGCTGGAGCCACAACCATTATAAGGGTTGGTGTTGTTGATAGTGATGTTAATATTGGTGTTGGTGTTGGTGTTGGTGTTGGTGATGGTGTTGATATTGATACTGTTGTTGATATTGCAAGACAAGCTGTGGAAGGTCTTGGTGATAAAAGAAGAGATGATGATAATGCTAGTGATGGAGTTGGTGGTGGAGTTGGTGGATATACTCCCCAAAGTGGTAGTGGAGTTGGTGGATATACTCCCCAAAGTGGTAGTGGTGGGCAGACCACAGATATCCCATATAGGTTGGGTAGATATTCTTCAGTTGGTGTCGGTACCTCCAAGGTATCTTCTTGTGCTTGTGAATGCAGTACTTCCAAGCTGAAAATGGATGATTTGATAAACAAGGTTGAAGAGTTGGTTCAGGCACAAAAAGATACAAATTCTGCTATAAAGAGTTTGATGTCCAAGAAGGGTGTCAATCCATCCAAGAAGCTTAGCTCACCCTATACTCCTATTGAGATTCGCAAGAGGGCTAAAATAATTTCCAAGGCACTTGCTGATTGTAGAGCAAGGAAGCCAGGTACTCCGTCGAAGTCTATTGCTACTCCTCCTGCTGAAGTTGTGCCACAAGTGCTAAAAAAAGTAGATATTTTCAAGCGTGTAAATACCCAAAGAAAGAAAAAGCTTGAAACCTTGATCAAAGCCAAAAGGAGTGGGAAAGCAATGAACTCAATGTATGAATTTGGGGCCGAAGACTTCAAGGTTATGACAAACATGCAGACATGGTGGGAGGATTGGGTAAGTTTCAACACTTGTATATATCTATCTAATTCAGTATGTTGTTGCAACAAGTCCTGTAATTAGTTGAACTTGTTGCAGCAAGTTATCTAGTTGTTGCAACAAGTCCTGTAATTTGTTGAACTTGTTGCAGCAAGTTAACTAGTTGTTCCAACAAGTTACTAAGTTTTTGCAGCAAGATACTTAGTTGTTCTAACAAGTTATCTATCTGCTGCAGCTAGTTAACTATTTGTTTTAACAAGTTAACTACCTGTTGCAGCAAGTGACTGACTGTTTTGATACTTTTAGTGCAGTATGTAGATGAAATCTTATTGCTGATGCGTATGAGCCAGCTCAATTTCCCTGATCACTATGATTCCTCTGATAAATTATGGACCTCAACTTCTACCATCACATTTGCAACAGGTACTTAGAGTTGACCGATGAGGCTACACATGTGGGTGTTATGCCCTATAAGGAAAGGCTTGCTCTCTTTAGGTGGGATGATGATGGTTTCGCTTATCCCAGAAGTAGTTTACCTACCCGGTGTTGTAGTGGATTGGTGCCAAAAAAGATCATATCGTGTGAATATTAATGACAATCATTTTGTCACTATTGAGATCATCATTGAGGAGGGTATCATAAATGCTTATGATTGCGACATCCCATGTAATGAAGATAGTGCTTTCTTCTACCACATACAGTCGGTATTGGATTTGTTCCCCAAGTTGCTAAACCAGAGTGGCATGTTCTTACACTTGCCTTAAAACTTGGTGAATAAATCATAAGAGTTTGATCGGAAGAAGAATATCCCCCGCAATGAGACCTATAGGGCATGTGCTTCCTGGTCACTTGCTTTTGTTGAGGCTTTGCTTACCCGCACGAATATGACCAAGCCCGATACTTTATTGAGTGATAATAATGTGGAGAGGATGCAATTGAGGTGGGCTTGTGCAATTATTGATAAGGTGTTGGAGCCCTAATGTGGGGACAAACAATTTCTCTTATGTTATGTTTGCATTAAACGATTTCTCTTATGTTTTACTTGCATTTGAATTATGGTGGATGAAGACATTTTGTAATTTTGTTAAATATATATTCTATGTTCAGTACCTTATATATTGTTTAAGTTGTTTCAGTAGTTTTACACAAGTCACAAATATGTTGGAACAGATACGTGATCTCTTGGTAAAAATAAAACAACTAGTGCAAATGTTGCAACAGATGTGAAAAAGTTATTGCAACATATTCATTATCTGTTGCAACAGATTCCGATATTGATATTAGAATTTGTTGCAACAGATACGTAATATGTTGCAACTGATGCGTAATATGTTGCAACAGATAATTAATCTGTTGCAAATAATCCAACAGCTGCTGAAGATGTTGCAACAAGTAACTAATCTATTGGAACATATGGATCTTCTGCTACAAATAATCCAACAGCTGCTGAAGATTTTGCAACAAGTAATGAATCTGTTGGAACATATGGATCTTCTGTTACAATAATTTACTTAGTTGTTGCAACAATGTACTTGCATTGTGACTTAAGTATTTCACATTGATCACTAAACATGGTTGATTTCCTTTGTTTGTCACTAAATATGGGTGAATCAAGTAGTTCACATCAATTCACTATGATGATCACTCGATTTAGTGCATACTAACTTAGTAGATCATCTTTCCTAACTCAAAATACATAAAATTGATTAAGTATTTCACATTGATCACTAAATATGGTTGATTTCCTTTTTTTGTCACTAAAAACGTTGATTCCCTTAGTTCACATCAATTCACTCTAATGACCACTCGAGTTAGTGCATACTGACTTAGTAGATCATCCTTCCTGACTCAAAATTTATATAATTGATTAAGTATTTCACATTGATCACTAAATATGGTTGATTTCCTTTGTTTGTAACTAAATATGGTTGATTCCCTTAGTTCACATCAATTCACTCTAATGATTACTTGATTTAGTGCATACTGAGTTAGTAGATTATCTTTCCTGACTCCAAATACATAAAATTGATTAAGTATTTCACATTGATCACTAAATATAATTGATTTCCTTTATTTGTCACTAAATATGGTTAATTCCCTTTGTTGATCACTAAATATGGGTGAACCAATTAGTATATGTTGCAACAAGTGTAGTATCAGTTGCAACAAGTGTAGTATCAGTTGTAATAACTGTAGTATCTGTTGCAGCTACTGTAGTATCTGTTGCAACAAGTGTACTTTCTGTTGCAGCAAGTGTAGTATCGATTCTGCAACCACTTTGTAGTCTTCTTTGACTCTTTGTAGTATCTGTTGCAGCAAGTGAGTAAGTTGTTGAACAAGTCCTTATTCTTGTTGGATAAAACACGAGTTGTAACAGATAACTTAGTTGGAAAAATCCCAACATGTAACTTAGTTGCTGCAACAGATTTGATACTTTTTAAAAACTCCCATTTTTTGTAATGTGTTCAACAACTTACTAGTTGCTGCAACAAGGCCTGTCAGTTGTTGGATAAAATGCAACAAGTTACTATTTCACAAACACCAAGAACATAAATTACCATGCTAACAAAGAATAACATTAAAATGTCATAAAGTTCCAATAGATAACTATTATTACAACACAATGCAATTTACAACTATGGAACATTTCGGCTTGGACATGTTATTGTGGCCAGCTGTTTTGCATACGGAGCATTTATTTTTCCTCATTGGAAATGATTCCCCAATTCCACGCCTCCTCTTTGTTCGCCTTCTTCTGGGTTTGCTTGGATTAACATATGGAGGAGGTATCTCTCTCTCTAAAATCTTCAAAGGAACTTCCCAAGATTCTTCAGAAGGCACAGGACAAATTTTCTCACAATATGTAATTATGTAATTCTCCACCTTATAATATGGAGATGAGTACTCATAAATCCGCCTTCCAAAATCGTCACCATATTGGACCCGAAGCGCTGCCATTGCATATGGACAAGGTATTTTGTCCAGGTCAAAAACTCGACAAGTACAAGATCTACTCTGCAGATCGACTGTCGCAACTACACCGCTGAACTTGTAGTTGGCAATTTGATGGGCCAATAACTTGTTCCCAAGTTGACAAATTTTGAAAAAAAAAATTCAACTGAAAGATCAAAGATGTTTGGTGAGTCGATGAACTCCATACGCCTCTCATGAAATTTTTCTGCAAACCTCCTGTTTATGGCATCAAATAAAGCAGTAATAGGAAATTCTCTTTCAACATTGAACATTGAGTTCACCGACTCAGCAATGTTTGACGTCATAAGATTATACCTGTGAAAATAAACAATAACGTATTTCATTAATGCATAAAAGATTATAGCAGTTGGAAAATATCAAACAGTTGCTTAAATATGGTGCAACAACTAAGTGACATGTTGGAACAAGTGACTTACTTGTTGCAACAAGTATGTTAGTTGTTCTAACAGATGTGTTACTTGTTGGAAACAACTTCAGTTATTGTCTTTGTTTCATAACAAAATGGAACAACTACGTGAGTTGTTGGAACAAGTGACTTGTTGCAACAAGTAAGTTAGTTGTTCCAACAGATGTGTTACTTGTTGGAAACCGCTTCAGTTATTGTCTCTGTGTCATAACAAAATGCAACAACTAAGTGAGTTGTTGGAACAAGTGACTTACTTGTTGCAACAAGTAAGTTAGTTGTTCCAACATATGTGTTACTTGTTGAAAACAGCTTCAGTTATTGTCTCTGTGTCATAAAAAAATGCAACAACTAAGTGAGTTGTTGGAGAAAATAACTTACTTGTTGCAACAAGTAAGTCACTTGTTCCAATAGATATTTTATTTGTTGGAAATAGTAATGTGTAAATACCTATTTTCGGGGAAGAATACCCTGCTCCATCTGTGGAATCCAACACGTTCAAGATGTTCGGCGGCCCCAGGGACCATATCTCTGATCTGATTGAAATGGTCATTGAACTCATCTATATTGT
Source organism: Lycium ferocissimum (assembly GCF_029784015.1). Lineage (NCBI taxonomy): Eukaryota > Viridiplantae > Streptophyta > Magnoliopsida > Solanales > Solanaceae > Lycium > Lycium ferocissimum. The sequence goes on along the minus strand of NC_081350.1, from coordinate 48,305,492 downwards.
ACGATTTTGCTGCTTTATAAAATTGAGATACGACCTTCGCATTGTGAAAGTTGGTTCGAAGATTTTCCCAGGCATATAAATGCAAACAACCATAATGAGATAAAGGGAAGACAATTGAAATCGCCTTTTTTGATACTTGGATACTGTCGAAAGCACAACTCAGTGGTATCATCTACAAAGCTTCTCATTTGTTCAAAAAATATTTGTATGAGGCATCACACTCCTTGTCCATTACACAAAATGCCATAGGAAAAACATAATTCTCCGCATCTTGTGCCACGGCTGACAACAACATTCCTTCGTACTTGCTCTTTAAGAATGTCCCATCGACAGCTATGACTTTTCTCATTTGCGCAAAACCAAGCATCCAAGTTGCGTAGGTTACAAAAAAATACTTGAACTTCCCATTATCATCAACCTTCAATGGCGTCTTACTTCTGGATTTGCGAAGCGAAGTATGTCACGCTACGCGTCAAGCACGTGCCGTGCTCGTGTGTCCCCACCATCAAAGCCTTTGCAATCTCCGTACCCTTCAGGACCTTCCATGCTTACCTTACAACCCAGTGATTAAGCCGGAATGATTAGCTCATATCTTTTGTAGATGGGCCTTTACGGTCGGGTCGAAACCTATCTACGAAGTATTCACTAATGACTTTCGGCCCCTGTGGCGTGTGGATTATGGCTAGTAATATGCTCAGAACCACATGTGTGATACTTTATGTAAGTTGTAATACAAAATCTATCGGAACTTAAAAGCTTCATAGCCCTCAGCCACCACTTGCACTCTAGATGTACACATCTAAAGCAATACACAGTGCGTGAATTAATCACCTTCTTGAGTGTAAAATCTTTCTTCACGCAAGCAAGCTTCAACATAGCTGCTAGTTAAAATCTTTCTTCACGCAAGCAAGTTTCAACATAGTTGCTAGTTCTTCCTTGTTCTTGAATGACATTCCTTTATAAAAACCTATTTCATCATCTTGAACATGGCTAGACTGTGACGATTGTGCAGCACACGGTGTATTGCTCGCACCTTCGGGTATAGAATCGCTCATCACTTCCGTTATACGGAATATCCATATCCATATCCACCATCAATTTGTCATTTAACACATCTTGTTGGTCTTGACCTAAATTATGGTTCTCTCTGGGATTCCAACCACGTATACCTTAAAATGGGCTAGCTACATCATTCGAATAAGTACGCAAACGATCACGATCGGTTATTTTTAAAAGGCAAGACCCTGAGGTTTCAAAAGAGCTATGCATGTAAGTGATGGCAAGATCTTTCGGTTCATAAGTTAATTCACAATAGGTGATGATTAAGTTCACAAAATCATCAAACATAACATCTCTTTGGACAGTCATCGCCATCGTCTCTAACATGTGACTACTCTTCCATCACCAAATATATCGATTGTTCTTCTTGATCCATTCACCATGGCAATTAACACCTATTGTTATTGAGTCCCCTATTAATGGTACCTGAATATATTTTGTTTTTTTAAAAAAGAGTCATGACAGTATAGTAACAAAATGCAATAACTGAATGACTTGTTGGAACAGATGAATCAGTTGTTGCAACAAGTGGAATACCTATTGCAACAAGTACTATACTTGTTACAACAACTAACTAATCTGTTGGAGTCAGCTGCAATTTTTTGGGTTTTGTTTCATCCAAAGACAGTTGAAGATGTCCAACAGATTAGGTAGTACCTATGACAACTAACTAATGTTGTTGGAATTAAACTGATTTTGGGTGCAGTTTTTGGAGTTGTTGAATTTGAAATTTGAATCCGATAGATCGGTGAGTTGTTTCAACAAGTAAACTACTTGTTGCAACGGTTAAGTACACTATTTGCTTGAACTCATCAATTTGCAACTTATTTATACGACGTATTTAGCAACAATTAGTATAGAAGTTGCAACAACTACATAATCTGTTGTAATTGTGGCAGCAACTACAATAACTGTTGCATAAAGCAGATGTTGCATAAACTACAGTAGCTGCTGCAGAAACTACAACAGTTGTTGCAAGAACTCACTAATCTTATACAATAGCTTTAGCACTTGTTGCAACAAGTACAATTGCTACTGTAAATTGTTGGAAAATCAGCAACAAAACCCAGATAAATAATTGAAGCAAAATAGCATTATTTTACTTACCAAATGAGCGGAAATCACTTATGAAGTAATGTCCAGTGCTACACGAACGAAATCCAACTAAAACTGGTGGGTTCATTTTTTTCTTTGTTGAGCAAATTCTTCAAAATGGCGCAGCAATGGAAGAACAAGAAGCAGGGGAAGCAGCAATACTTATGAAGTAATGCCCAGGTAGACACGAACGAAATCCAGCCACAAAATTGCAAAATCTGGTGGTTTTGTTTTTTTCTTTGTTGAGCAAATTCTTCAAAATGGCGCAGCAATGGAAGAAGAAGAAGCAGGGGAAGCAGCAATGGAAGACGAGGAAGAAGAATGGACGGGAAAAAAAAGGAGAACGAGCAGACGGAGAAGAAGAAGAATGGAGGGACAAAGAGCAAAAACGGAGCTATTGGCGCCGTTTTTTTTTTACCCATTTTGGTATTTTTAGGGTTTATATTGGTTGGGTCAAAGTGTTAAAAATAAAACTTGGGGGCAAAGTATTAAAATAAAGCTTAGGGTCAAAGTGTTAAAAACGAAACTATTGGGCAAGTTCAAAACTCCTTAATCACTAATTAAAAAATCATCACCTCTACTCAATAAAAAAACTTGGGTTACCTCCACTCAATTTTAAAACTTAAAAGTCACCTATAATTAAATAGCCCAACTTTAGTTTAAATGTTGCCCTTTTTAAATATTAATTAATTCATGTCCAAACGCTATATAGATTTTTTATACTATCAAACATATTTATTAACTTAAAATAGTAATTAACTCTTCAAGTACAACATTGTAACTCATAATATATTTTTTTTTAATAAGTTAGTGTCTATAACTTAAATACGAAACATATTATTCAATTTACAACTTAGTTGAATGCTAAGCTTGAATTGATCTATAAAAAAGCTTTCAAAAATACAAAAAAGTTTGAGTTTGTTAAGTATCCGCGAAAAAGCCAACCATATCTTTTTTATTCGTGTAACGAGGAAACCTTCAGTACTAATTTATGGGCAAGAACCCTCACAACAGGAAAAGATGCTTTCTTTTTAATCTTTTCATATGTAGCAAAATATGTATACTTCTATCCAGAAAAGAAGCTTAATTGGATGAGTCATCATAAGAGATAAGTTTGATGAGCATAACTCCAACATTCGATTAATTTTAAATTTGAAAACAATACAAGTATAATTTAATCAATTTTTTATTTTTGTATTTTGATTTTTTTTTAATTTCAAATACAATATATATATATATATATATATATATATATATATATATATATATATATATATGAGATTTCAACACAGTTTGACCCAAAAAAAAAATTAAAAAAGATTTCAGTATAGAACTTTTAAAATTTATCTTACAAAGGTACAAGGAGCTGGTCTTCCTATTGATTTTTTGTTTCTAATAAATTTTGTAGCATCTCAATATATGGCTAATAATAATTTAAGTATTTTTATTTTTGAGAATTAATATGTTTAAGATGTGAAATAAATTGAAGTATTTCTTTAATAAAACAAATGCCTATTTCTTCTCACGGCCGCGCGAAGTGCGGACTGTTTTACTAGTTAGATGGAGAAAATTGACAACTTTAGAGAAAAATTTCTTATTTTAATTTTATATTTCATAAGGCAAGCTTGATCAGGATTTTAAATTAGAACGGCACAAAGAAGAGTATCATGAGACAAGTTATAGCATATTGTGGTTCAAACTCGCATTAAGAATTTAACAATCTTTCTTACGCTCATAGATGTATCTTCAAATCCATTTTACATTTTTTTTTTTTGTTAAACAGAATTTCGCCATTAGTTTCTCCTTATTCTTTTCTAGTTAAATTCTTTGAACATACAGATTCCGTAATCTGATGGATTCAATATTAAGGATTTTTAGCACTGAATTTATTGATTTTTTTTTTTTAAGGTAAAAGTATATATTTACAATGAAAATATTAATATTTGGATGAATTCAAGGTGGAAGTACTGAATCCGTCCCTGAATTCAAAACATACTTATGGATTGGCGTTCTTGTTGCTAAAATGGGAATGATTGCGGCAATAAATCACAAGAGATAGGACTTTATAGTTCAAACTGACATTGAATGACTTTATTGATGATTAACCAACAAAATATTCCAAAGAAACATGAAAAGAAAAACAAAATCATACAACAGCTATAATAATGGATGAACTGGAGACACCATGAAAGAATTCATGGGCCTTTATTTATGCAAAGGAATGAGAAATAAAGAGCCTATGTTGTTAATGATGATCAAACCCAAGCCCAACTTGAAAAGTTCAAGCAGATCCATCAACACAGAGCCATTGGCCCACAAATATTTCATCGCAATTCATATTTGGGTTCAAAACACCGAATTCTACTGCAGTGAGCTTGAATCCCTCAGCTACGCCAGAGCAGGTATCATCCACCTGTGCTCCGTAGACCGAGTTGCAGACCAAGTTAGCATCATTCTTTCCAGCAACTGCATTATTGAAAAGAGAGGAAAAAAAAAAATCTCAAAACATGACAGTTACCTCAATAACTAAAATGTTTTAAAATAAAGAATCATAGTATATATAATTAAAATTATGATTTAAGATTGTCGATTAAATATAGTCTAAAAGGTATAGTTCATCAATCAATTGATTTATTTTAATTCAGAATTAGAAAAAGAAGGGAACGTTGTTTCTGCAAACATGAGTCGAATTATTTTTAAAATCTTATCCCGGACCTCGGATAAAAAAAAGTCGTTCTTTTCTTTGACTGAGACTCAAAATATATACTCTTTTTTCGATTTATGTGAACCTATTTAATTGACACGGAATCAAGAAAATAAAGACTTTTGAAACTTGTGGTCTCAATACAACAGTTGTGTGACTATAAACTTTAGAAACATATAACCTTAAACATGAAATAACATTTGTATGATTATAAAAGTTTCTTATTAAGGAAAAATGAGAAGTTTAAATTAAAAGGGACACTCGTTCTTAAACTAACTAAAAAAGAAATATCTAGATTCACATAATTGACGGAGTGAACACCACTTTTTTCTTTTTTCTTTTCAAATCACAATTTGTAACATGCAAACTTACTGCCAATTTGTCTGCTCTCAACAGCCAGTGCGATGAGAAGAAAAGAAAGAAATAGGGCCAAGTTCTTAGTTGCTTGATTACTTGATCCAGCCATGATACAAGCTTATTGTGTTTTTCTACAAAGCTAGTACTATAGTGTATGTATTTTGCTCTTAACGAAGAGTAGTGCATGTTATATGAAGTTAATAAGATAATTTATAGGCTGGAAAATACATTGGAAAGACCAAAACATGAACTAGAGATCAAAATTATTGTTGCGGTATGTGAGGCCGGCTTAGCTAATTACTTATGACTTGACTTTGTAGAGTTTAAAGCGATATAGTCATTGCTGGAGCCAAAACTTTTACACAGTGATTCAAAATATAAAGAAGTAAATACACGAAGAAGCCAAACAGATTCACCATCTACTATATATACATAAAACATGACTTTAACTTTGTATGCGTAGTGTAATTTTTTGTCGAAGGGGGTTCATCGGGTTCAGATGAACCCCCTTCAACCTACTTGGCTCCGCCCCTGGATATAGAGACCGTCAAATTGATATCGACTAGAATAAATTTATATACTCTGATTGCATATTTACTATCATTGCAATTTAATTTGCTATACCAAATTAATTGTCTCAAAATTTCAAGAATTGGCTGAAGTGTTTTGTGGTGCTGGACAAATATTGGACTTACAGTAAGGGCTGGTTGTTTTTTCTGTATGAGAAATCTCCATAACTCTATAATATTAATACAACATTTGATTTCACAATAAGGCTTTGTGTACCTATCACTAATACAACGTTTTTAGTAGAATAAATAGGCATTTGAACTTGAATTGGGTGATACTTTTTTTTTTTTAGAAAAAAGGTATTTTGAAGTTAAGTTGAAAAAGGTATTTGAAAATTGAAGTGGTGTTTGGACATATTTCACTTGAAAAAATATTGAAATTTTGTGTGAAAAAAGAATTACTGAAAAATTGGTTTACAACAAATTTTCAAACTTGGAAGCCAACTTCAAGTTAGCGTTGGAAAAGCATAATAGTTTATTAGCAACATTAATTGAATGAAAATATTTTTTGAGAAAAGGATAAACTTTTATATGTAAAAACGGCACCTAAAACTCTATGAATAATATATAACTGAATAACGTACTTTCGAAATATACTATGTATGTATTAGGGGCGCGCAGACACTTATGCTATGTTTTGGCTTGTTTGATTTAGTTTGATGCTTTTACATGATGTCAAACGGGAGAAGAATAATACTTTCTTAAACAATGTTAAAATGTTCCATTTTAATATAAGGAGGTTATAGTGAATGTGGTTAAAACTCGCATTCAGATTTTTAACCTACTTCACTAAGGGTGTCAAGTACTATTTTAAGGTGGATTAAGTTAGGGGACGGGATGGGGGCCGGGCTTGGAGAGGGAAAAGGGTGTCTTTGTTACGCTAGGGTTATAGTTATCGAGTTTTTTTTTTTTTTTTTTTTAAAGTTCTAATACAAAAATAGACATTTACATTTACTAATAATAATAAAATTAACATTTACATCTAATGATAAAATTGCTAAATTAAAAAAAATGTTTAGTCGTCGTCAAATTTTTTTAAATTTAAAAATTAGTCGTTGCTAATTTTATTTGAACCCTAAATTTATGAATAACTTCACTTTGGTCATATTTTCAAACTATAAATCCCTCCATTCTTCTTCGTTTTCACACAATTTTTCCCTTTATTCTCTCTTTATCTAAATTTGTCATTCAACTACTGACATTACTTTACCTCCACCTTCTCCTCGAGTTCGAAGATCAACTTCAAGTGCGGTGTGGATGCATTTTGAGCGAGCAAATGAGGAACATGTTAAATGTCAACATTATGGTGACATATATCTCCTAAGTACGGAGCGTCGAGTATTATCTATTAGGGGGGTGGAGGGTGGAGGGGCGGTGTGTTGCGTAGACACTTGTGAAAAGACATGAAATTGAGCGAATGATTTATCAAAGGTATATTTGTTGAGATAAGTACTACCACAATCTAATACATACTATTTAGGAAATGTATCAAAGGTATATTTGTTGAGAAAACAACATTGTCTAGCTTTAAAATACAATTTTAAAGAAAACTAAAATCTTAAAGTAAAAAGTGACTCCTAATTTATTGGGATATAATGTTTTTAAAATATTTATTATTAGTAATAAATGTAGTACTTTCTTTTTTTTTTTTTTTAATTTGGCAAGGTTCGTGGGCCATAGACTCGGTGAGGCGGGGGCGGTGGGTCCATTCCCCCGGCCCAAGTGCCCACCTGCCACCCACACTTTTTAGTGGGTTTGGGCGGCGGTGGTGGCGGGTTTACGGGCGGGTTCGTTCATTGCTGGCCGGATCTTAACTTCACCATAATGCGATTTTACTCAGGTTCTTTGTTACGCTAATGTATCGCGTGAATTCACATTTAAATCGTCAATTCAGATTTTTTTTAATTTTTTTTTTATTATAAGGGAACCGCATGATTCTTTATCATTTGAGTGCGCGCGGGGTAAAAAGGTAATAGCCGGCTTGACAAACAACACAAGAGAAATAACCCGCACTAGGCAAGCCCTGTGCACAACTAGCTTGACCCAAAAGACAAATCCTCTGCTGTCGTAGGCAGGGAGTTTCGAACCTAGGATCTCCATTATGGAAGCCTCATGCTCAACCAACTGAGTCACCCTTGCAGGTCATCAATTCACATTTATGTTCATGGTTATGTTCCTTGTATATCTGAATTTCGCAAGTTCAATTCTTTCTTGGCAAGGTCCGTCTAGCTCTTTTGGTATTAAGTGCATGAGACGGATCATGAGATGCACACGTAGTTTAATTGTCGAACAAAAAACAAAAAAAAAAGCAGCCCGATGCACGAAACATTCAATGTTTATGCGGGGTCCAAGGAAGGGGTAATATAGACAACCTACACCTAACACAAACATTAATGACAAATTCCATGGCTTAAATGCAGGGAAATTTTATCATTATTTCAGGGCTCCCCTTTCACTAACTGTCGAGTAGAATATGTAAAATCTTATGGTCATTTCAATTGATTTGTATTGCTTGTCGGGATTCTTGACCTTTGATTTTATTTTGAGATATAAGTTGTGCATGAATTTATTGGTATGGAACAATTAGGAAAATTTGGGACCAAAGTGATAAAATTGGAAGTGGAAAGTCATCCACAAATTCCATGTGGTGCCCACACAACTTTGTGTCATCTTTTGAGTGGAACAACACATTGTGTGGGCCAAAAACAATAAGAGATATTTTGGGGACTTAAAAAGATGACCTTAAGTCATCTCCTCACCATTCTATACTTAGCAAAAAAAAAACACAAGTTGAAAACCTCCTTGGAGCTCTCGGCTAGAAACCAAGAAAAACCAACCCCATTTCTTGTCCTCCAAAAAATTATTTTGATGATGAAAACCCACTATATTGAGGTCCTCTAAGTAGCGTGGAACCATTGTTGGAGCGATCAATCACTTTTCTCATCTTTTGGAAACCCTAGGCTTGTGGAAGTTGAAGAAAAAGGTAAGATTTGATCTTGTTTTTGTGTTATGAAGGTTATATTATTGTTGTAGTATGTTAAATGGAGGAAAATCATGAAATATGAAATGTTGGAAGTGAGTTGTGTATGTGGAGCTTGAGCCGTGTAAATGGGTGTTGTTGTGTTGTGATTGAATTTATGATTTAATGCCTAGTTAGTTGATTATGATCATTGTAAGGTGAAGAACAATTGAGAATCATCCATATATGTATTTGTTTAGTGTTGATCGAAATGGGTCACATTATATGGCAATGAACGAATGAACGTCGCTTAATGTTTTAATCGTCGTCGCTATGAATTTTATGTTGGAAATGAATGTTATTGACTCAAATTGATGTTGTTAATGTTGCGGACTGATTTGGAGGCTTATTGTATGTTTAATGTAAGTGGTATATTGATGAGATAGCATTGTTAGAATGTAAATTGTGGATACGAAACATGGCTTAAAAATGAGGAAAAAAAATTTAAAATTTGTCTCGGTTTGTAATGAATTTCGTGGCTGTTTTGTGATGAATTTGGTTTTGTAATGAAATTTTGTGATGAATTTTTGTGGGAATGCTTGTTATAAATATTTGTTGGTAAGGGCTGTTTGTTTTTCGTGGTTGCTCTTGTTGAGTCGAAATGATTATAGTTATGATTATGTATATGTGGCTTGAATGTCATGATGGCTGGTCTAACATTGAAAAAATTGGATAAACATAAGGAATTAGTGTATTAATCAGTTGTTAAATGAATAAAAGAGAGTTACTATTGTTATTTTGCCTTTTCGAATTGATGATCGATGTTGCTAGGTTGGTTATTGTGGTTGTTGTTGTTGATTTTGAGCGAGTTAAATTCTCGGGATAGCCTATTTACGGGGGGAAATCTTTGCCCGAATTTTTACGTAGAATTTAAAGAATAGTTGGAATGAATGGCTTAAGTGCCCTTAGCTAATGTTTGGTATTTTATGGCGTATTTGTAGACCTTGGGAGCCCGAATCGTAGATTGGGATTGACTTTAGATTGGCTATCTTGGGGTGCGTACGAGGTATGTAAAGCAACCTTCCTTCTTTTGGCATGCCTTAGTTTTACATAGGCTAGATTAGAGCCTCGGGAATTCCAAATTCGAAATCCGAGCATGATATGATCCTTATATATATTCTTGGCACTCTTATGCATGATTTGATAAGAATATGAACCATTATGTCTTCGAAAAGAATTAATCGTTTTCCAAATGTTGCACGAAAAGTTTTTTTAGAGAATTCATAATTTTTCAAAAATGCCATATCTTTTGCATAAAGGCTCGGATTGCTCCAATAATTTTTATAGGAGTTTGCATGATGTATAATGGGTATGTTTTTCATAGGCGGGCTCGGTTCGGGTCTATACTCGTCCGTGGGTCCCGCGACGCCCTTTTATGTGAATTCGATACCTTTGAAACAAAAAGTGATAATTATTATTCCGATTTCGAATATGACTATTTTACTTATCTTTTGGATTTATGATAATGATTTTATGCATATGATTACTCACTACTCCGCTCGTGCCTACTATGATATCGTTCGCCGGTTCCCGGGCCGGTTCGGTTGTCGTGCGCATTATGATACATTCGGTGTTATCTTGTGTTTATGGTTCACCGTGCTCCTCGCTCGAGGGCGGGTTCCACTTATGTTTGGCGTTATCTTGTGATTGGCGTATATTTGTGTGTGATGTGTGACGGAGATTCGGAGATTTGAAACTTTACGGTGTTATCTTGTGTTATGGCGCCATCGACGGGCGGGCGACCATATTTTCCTGTGCCTATGCATGATTTATATTTTGAAATAAACATTTTGATATTTTTGGATATGTATTATTTTCCATACTTCTATTTTCGATTCGATTATTGTTCATTATTTTACCTTCGCTTTGCATACTCGGTACATATTTCGTGCGACCCCCTTTCTCGGAAATTTGCGTTTCATGCCCGCGGTACGGACGCACGGTTTGGTGATCCACCTGTTTAGGACACCCCCTTCTTACTATTTGGAGTGCTCCTCTCGTTAGGAGCTTATATTTTTGGTATATATATATATATTCGTTAGTGCATTTGTATATATTGTTCATGGGTACGGCGGGGCCTGTCCCGTCATATGATTCCGTACGTACATTTGGGGTACGTGGACATGGTTGTGGGTCGTGCCTACCTCTGTCGGTTGTGTTTGTATACGTTGTGTTTGGGCGATCCCGTTCGCCGCGGCGGCGGTCCGCGTATGTATATATGATGTTGTTGTTGGTCTGTGTGGCCTCTTGTTGGTATTTTACGTACGCAGGGTTATTTTGGATAGTCAGTAAAACAAAGGAAACTCTGCCGAAATTTTTCTGGAAATTATCTAACTTTGAAACACCGCCTTGTCGGCTTTTGTGATATTCTTGGATGCGTTTGATATAATTCGAGGTAGCGTCTGATAGGTGTGTATGGGTGCCCCGATTAGGGCACCGATCACGGCCTACGGGGTTGGGTCGTGACGAAGTGGTATCGAGCGGTTTGTCCTCGGAGTGTCCACGGATCGTGTCTAGTAGAGTCTTGTTTATCGGTGTGTTGTGCACCACGTCTATAAACGAGGAGGCTACGAGGACATTTAGGATGTTGTCTTTTCTTCGATCTTAGATCGTGCGATAGAGTTTGTGTTATTAGGATGACTCCTTTTCGATCGGTTGTTGTGTTTTTCTTTCGGTGATGCCTCCGAAAAAGGCGACAGCTGCCCAGAAGGGCAAGTCAGTAGCGGTCGGAGAGACGAGTCGGGCTCGAAAGGGTACTCGGACCCTTGCTCGGATGATGCGTGATATTGCGTCCGGCCAACGGACTCTACTACGTCTTCTTCATCGAGAGGAGTACGGAGCACCGGTACTGTGCCTCCGGTTCCCCGGCCGGGGGCGGACGATGGTACCTACGAGAGCGATTCGGTTGTTGACTCGGTTAGTAGCGGGGAGGTCCCCGGACGGGGAGCGAGGGGATGATCGTGCGGACGGGCGCGACGGTTCGAGGGCCGTGATTTTCGACTTTGTGGCCCACCGAGTTTTTCGGGTCCAAGCCGCAGAGGACCCCTTATGAGTTTATCGACGGATGCGGCGGACCTGCGGCGATTAGTGCTTCGGATACGAGTCGGTGAGATGGCGTCATCTCGGTTGCACGATGTAGCGACGATTGGTACGAGTCGTGGATGCGTCCGAGGTGAGGGTGCCCTCGGTGTATGGGGTGAGTTTACGAGGCTTTTCATGGCCCATTTACGCCTTCGGAGGGTGAGGCGCGCCAGGGTAGACCGATTCCTGCTGTTGAAGCAGAGGGGCAGGCCGATTCGGGAGTACAGCTTAGAGTTTGATTCACTGGCCCGATATGCGCCCATATATGTAGCTACCATGGCTGACCGGATGCATAGGTATATAGTGGGGCTGGATCAGTACTTCGTTGATAGATTGCTTGGTATTGGCGGCCCGCTCCGTATGGATATCGCCGTATACGGAGCTCGCGCCCGGGGCATGGAGGACGGACGCGAGAGGGCGCCGGCGAGAGTTGATGATAGGGGCCAGCCCGAGGGGCTAGATCGTCCGGGTACTCGGGGATTTTCGGGGCGGAGGCCTCGGCCTCGGCGGCGGCAGAGCGAGATATCCTTCTCGGTCATCACGGGTACACCCCACGGTTTCCGGGGGAGATCGAGGGGTGCGGGATATTCGAGCGGCCGAGCTCCGGGGTTTCGAGGTTCACGGTTGGACGGAGGTTCCCGGCGGTCGGACGAGGCCACCCGGACCTCCGTGTTCCTCGTGGGAGACGGCCGGGAGAGTGTTTTCGTACGGGTGCGTGCTTTGCTTGCGGCCGTCGGGGCCATCGGATGAGAGATTGTCCGGTTGGGGGTGGTACGAGCGGTTCGGCTCGGTCTCCGGGTCGGCCGGTGGTTCATCTTCATCCTCGGTAGCTATGCGCCCTGCGGGGGGCGAGGTACACCGGCGCGCCGGCAGCCGAGGCAGGGGTCGTGGTGGAGTTCCTGGTTCTAGCGGTCCTTCGAACCGCATATATGCATTAGCCAACCGACAGGACCAGGAGGCGTCGCCTAATGTCGTCACAGGTATATTATTAGTTTTCTCTCGAGATGTGTATGCACTGATTGATCGAGGTTCTACATTATCATATATTTCTCCCCTTGTTGCTAGTAAAATTGGGATAGAATCTGAGTCGATAGAGCCTTTTGAGGTAGCTACACCGTGGGGATTACGTTATAGCCGGTCGGATTTATAGAGATTGTTCGGTATTTATACGTGGCCGTTGTACTAAGGCGATTTGGTAGAGTTAGATATGACTGAGTTTGACGTGATTATGGGTATGGATTGGCTAGCTTCTTGTTATGCTCATGTTGACTGTCAAAAGAAGATAGTCCGTTTCCAGTTTCCAGGGGAGTCAGTCATAGAGTGGGCAGGTAATACAGCATCGCCGAGGGGTAAGTTTATTTCATACCTCAAGGCAAGGAAGATGATCAGAAAGGGTTATATTTATCATCTGGTCCGTGTTCATGATTTAGAGGCAGAGGCACCGACTCTTCAGTCAGTCCCAGTGGTTAATGAATTTGTAGATGTATTCCCAGATGAGCTTCCGGGTCTTCCTCCCGAGCGGGAGATAGAGTTTGCTATTGACTTGTTGCCAGACACTCAGCCTATTTCTATTCCTCCGTACAGAATGGCACCAGCAGAATTGAAAGAATTGAAAGAGCAGCTGAGAGATCTATTGGAGAAGGGTTTCATTCGGCCGAGTACATCGCCCTGGGGAGCGCCGGTATTATTTGTGAGAAAGAAAGACGGCTCGCTACGGATGTGCATTGATTATCGGCAGTTGAATAAGGTAACGATAAAGAATAAATATTCCCTCCCCAGGATTGACGATTTGTTTGATCGGTGCGGGGTGCCGGTGTTTCTCGAAGATAGACTGCGGTCGGCTATCATCGGTACGGGTACGAGAGGGTCGATATTCCCGGAGACGGCATTCGGGACCGGTATGGGCACTATGAATTCGAGTTATGTCTTTTGGGTGACAAATGCCCCGGCGGTATTTATGGACACGATGAATCGGGTATTCGGACCGTTCTTGGATATGTTTGTGATCGTATTTATCGATGATATTGGTTTATTCTCGGTCGAGAAGCGAGATCATGCGGACCATTTGAGGACGGTACTTGGCACACTTCGGCAACGAGAGGTTGTATGCTAAATTTTCCAAATGTGAATTCGGTTATCTTCGGTGGCATTTACGGGACATATTATTGGGGCGATGGCGTCGGGTGGATACTCGGAAGATTGAGGCCGTTAAGAATTGGCCTAGGCCTACGACGCCGACGAGAGGTGCGTAGTTTTACGGGATTGGCTGGTTATTATCGGAGATTTGTAGAGAAATTTGCTTCCATTTCGGCGCCTTTGACAAAGGCGACTCGGAAAAGGGAGCGAAATTTCGGTGGTCGATGCTTGCGAGCGTAGCTTCCGATTCTTGAAAGAGAAATTGACTACGGCTCCGGTTCGACACTTCCGAGAGGGGCCCAGATGGGTATGTGATTTATTGTGATGCCTCTGGTATTGGTTTGGGGTGTGTGTTGATGCAGCACGGCAGGGTGATAGCTTATGCTTCTCGGCAGCTCAGAAAACATGAAAAGAATTATCCTACTCACGATTTGGAGTTGGCCGCGGTTATTCATGCTTTGAAGATGTGGAGACATTACTTATATGGAGTTCACGTTGATATTTATACAGATCATAAGAGCCTCCGTACATCTTTAAGCAGAAGGAGCTGAACTTGCGACAGAGGAGGTGGTTAGAGTTGTTAAAAGATTATGATGTTGATATTCTCTACCATCCGGGGAAAGCTAATGTTGTGGCAGATGCGCTTAGTCGCAAGTCTATGGGCAGCCTAGCAGATGTGCCATCAGAGAGTAAAGCAATGGTTCGCGATATTCATCAGTTGGCTAGTCTTGGAGTTCGTTTGGCTGATTCTGGAGATGTTGGGGTTTCTGTTCGAGGTGTTCTTTGAGTCTTCTATTATAGACGATATTAAGCGACATCGGTATGAGGATCTATTCGGCACGGTACGAGAGATGCGCCCCGGCACGGGGAGAAGACTCCGTTTGAGATTTCACCGATGGAGTGTTATTTCACGGAGAGGCGGTGTGTGTACGACGTTGCGGGGGTTGCGGCGACGAGGTTATGGGCGAGGCACATTATGCCGATATTCGTTCACCCGGGGTCGACGAAGATGTACCATGATCTCGGATGTTTATATTGGTGGGATGGTATGAAAAAGACATAGCGAGTTCGTCGCTCGGTGTCCGAATTGCCGGCGGGTTAAGATTGAGCACCGAAGCCGGTGGGCTATTGCGGGAGATGGAGATACCGACGTGGAAGTGGGAGATCATTAATATGGATTTCATTACGGTTTACCTCGCACTCCACGGAAGTATGATTCTATTTGGGTTATCGTTGATCGGTTGACAAAATCGGCTCATTTTCTTCCGGTCGGACTACTACTCGGCCGAGGATTATGCCGGGCTTTATATCGGGGAGATTGTGCGACTTCATGGAGTTCCTTTATCTATTATCTCCGACGAGAGGTGCCCGGTTTACGACTAATTTACGGAGATCCTTTCGGGCGAGGATTGGGGACGCGGTGAGTCTCGGTCTGACATTCCATCCCCGGTCCGACGGACGGGCCGAGCGCACTATACGGACATTGGAAGATATGTTGCGAGCTTTGTGTTATTGATTTCGAGAGGTAGGCGGGAGGATCATTTGCCACTTGTTGAATTTGCTTATAATAACGACTACCATTCCGGTATTCGGATGGCACCTTATGAGGCATTGTATGGCGAAAGTGTAGGTCACCGATCGGTTGGTTTGATGTCGGGGGCGAGTTGATTGGCCCGGATGTGGTCCGGCGGGCGGTGGATAAAGTGAAACTCATTCGAGAGAGATTGTTAGCGGCTCGAGTCGACGAAATCATATGCGGATAATCGCCGTCGACCTTTGGGGTTTCGGATTGGCGATTGGGTTTTCTGAAAGGTGTCACCTATGAAAGGTGTTATGAGATTCGGCAAGAAAGGGAAGCTCGGTCGAGATATATTGGACCTTATCAGATTGTTCGCAATAGGCAAGGTTGCCTATGAGTTAGATCGCCGGCCCGACTTGGGAGCGGTTCACCGGTATTTCATGTTTCTATGCTTCGTAAGTGTATTGGTGACCCTTCCAGAGTCTTTCCTGTAGATGATATTCAGGTCACAGAGGAGCTATCTTATGAGGAGCAGCCTATAGCCATATTGGATCGTCAGGTAAAAAGGTTGCGGAACAAAGATATGGCTTGTTAAAAAGTCTTTGTGGCGGAATAATAATCGAGAGGAAGAAATGACTTGGGAAGGCGAGGAGCGATATGAAGAAGAAGTATCCTCATTTATTTTCGAGCCTACGGGTAATCCAATTCTCGTTTGACTATGTTATTTGATAAATGAATGTATTGTTGTGATAGTTGAAAAAGAAACTCCCCCAAATTGCTTGTATGACCGTAAGGTAAATCTAACATTCGAGGACGAATGTTCTTAAGGGGGGAGGATGTTAGATCCCGTATTTTTGTACATTGGAACAATCGGATTAATTATGATAAGTTAAGGACAAAACTATTTCGGGATACAAAGTCGGGATTCTTGACCTTTGATTTTATTTTGAGATATAAGTTGTGCATGAATTTATTGGTATGGAACAATTAGGAAAATTTGGGACCAAAGTGATAAAATTGGAAAATTAGATTTCCATGTTGTGCAAAAATGTCATTTTGTGGAACAACACATTGTGTGGGCCAAAAAAATAAGAGATATTTTGGGGACTTAAAAAGATGACCAAGTCATCTTTTCTCATTTTCTATCCACACTTAGCAAAAAAAAATCACAAGTTGAAGAACTCTCCTCTCTTTCTCTCTTTCTGGGCTAGAAACCAAGAAAAACCAACCCCCATTTTAGCCTTCCCAAAAATAATTCCTTGGTGTAAACCCATTATATTGAGGTCCCTAAGTAGCTTGGAAGCATTGTTGGGGTGATCAAGTCCCTATTTATTCATCTTTTGCAAACCCTAGGCTTTGTGGAGTTGAAGAGAGAAAGGTAAGATTTGATCTTGTTTTTGTGTTATGAAGGTTATATTCATGTTGTAGTATGTTAATATGGATGGAAATCATGAAATATGAAATGTTGGAAGTGAGTTGTGTATGTGGAGCTTGAGCCGTGTAAATGGGTGTTGTTGTGTTGTGATTGAATTTATGAATTAATGCCTAGTTAGTTGATTATGATCATTGTTAGGTGAAGAACGATTGAGAATTATCCATTTATGTATATGTGTAGTGTTGGTCGAAATGGGTCATATTATATGACAATGAACGAATGAATATCGCTTAATGTTTTAATCATCGTCGTTATGAATTCTATGTTGGAAATGAATGCACTTATAACTCAAATTGGTGTTGAATTTGTGGGCTGATTTGGAGGCTTATTGTATATTTTGATGTAATTGGTATATGGATGAGAAATTTTATTGTTATATTGTGGATTGTGATACAAAACATGGCTTAAAAATGAGGAAAGCAACAAAAAATTTGCTCTCGGCTAGGGGCTGTTTTGTAATGAATTTCGTGGCTGTTTTGTGATGAATTTCATGCTATTTTGTAAAAATTTATGGATTGTTGTTTTGGGGCTGCTTGTTATAAATTTCGTGGCTGTTTTGTAGTGACATTTTGGGGGCTGTTTGTTGTAATTTTTGGCTGCTCTTGTTGGGTCGAAATTGGGATTATAGTTATGATTATGTACAATATATGTATATATTTGCGGAGTATGGGCTGTTCATGATGGCTTAACATTGAAAAAGGGGTTGGATAAACATAAGGAATTAGTGTATTAATCACTTTGTTGTTGTGGTTGTTGTAAATGATGTAAAAGAGAGTTACTATTGTTATTTTGCCTTTTCGAATTGATGATCGATGTTGCTAGGTTGGTTATTGTGGTTGTTGTTGTTGATTTTGAGCGAGTTAAATTCTCGGGATAGCTGTTTACGGGGGAAATCTGCCGAATTTTTACGTAGAATTTAAAGAATAGTTGGAATGAATGGCTTAAGTGCCCTTAGCTAATGTTTGGTATTCGTTGGCGTATTTGTAGACCTTGGGAGCCGAGGCGTAGATTGGGATTGACTTTAGATTGGCTATCTTGGGGTGCGTACGAGGTATGTAAAGTAACCTTCCTTTTTTGGCATGCCTTAGTTTTACATAGGCTAGATTAGAGCCTCGAGGGAATTCCATTCTCGAAATCCGAGCATGATATGATTTCCTTATATATATTCTTGGCACTCTTATGCATGATTGATAAGAATATGAACCATTATGTCTTCGAAAATTAATAATTTTCCAAATGTTGCACTTAAAAGTGATTTTTTTTTGAAGAACTTATTCATTCCATTAAAAACTACAAATGCCATATCTTTTGCATAAAGGCTCGGATTGCTTGATAATTTTTATAGGAGTTTGTATGATGTATAATGGGTATGTTTTTCATAGGCGGGCTCGGTTCGGGTCTATACTCGTCCGTGGGTCCCGCGACGCCCTTTTATGTAAATTCGATAACTTTGAAACAAAAAGTGATAATTATTATTCCGATTTCGAATATGACTATTTTACTTATCTTTTGGATTTATGATAATGATTTTATGCATATGATTACTCACTACTCCGCTCGTGCCTACTATGATATCGTTCGCGGTTCCGGGCCGGTTCGGTTGTCGTGCGCATTATGATACATTCGGTGTTATCTTGTGTTTATGGTTCACCGAGCTCCTCGCTCGAGGGCCGGGTTCCACTTATGTTTGGCGTTATCTTGTGTATGGCGATATCTTGTGTGTGATATGTGACGGAGATTCGGAGATTTGAAACTTTACGGTGTTATCTTGTGTTATGGCGCCATCGACAGGCGGGCGACCATATTTCCGTGCCCTATGCATGATTTATATTTTGAAATAAACATTTGATATTTTGGATATGCATTTATTTTCCATACTTCTAATTCGATTATTGATCTCGGATTTGTACATTACATTTTACTTTGCATACTCGGTACATATTTCGTACGACCCCCTTTCTTCGGGGTCGCGTTTCATGCCCGAGGTACGGACGCACGGTTTGGTGATCCACCTGTTTAGGACACCCCTTACTGCTATTTGGAGTGCTCCCTCATTCGGAGCTTATATTTTTGGTATATATATATATATTGTTAGTGCATTTGTATATATTCGTTCATGGGTACGGCGGGCCTGTCCCGTCATATGTCCCGTCATATGATTCCGTCGTCTGTTTGGGGTACGTGGACATGGTTGTGGGTTGTGCCTACCTCGCTCGGTTGTGTTTGTATACGTTGTGTTTGGGCGATCCCATTCGCCGCGGCGGGTCCGCGTATGTATATATGATTTTGTTGGCCTGTGTGGCTCTGTTGGTATTTTACGTAACGCGGGGTTATTTTGGATAGTCGATAAAACAAGGAAACTCTGCGCGAAAGTTTTTTTACGGTAAAAAATTATCTAACTTTGAAACACCGCCTTGTCGGCTTTTGTGATATTCTTGGATGCGTTTGATATAATGTAATTGTATATTTCGAAAGAGTTGTCTATATTCTGAAAATATCACCATTAAAGAGTTGTCATGATTGAAAAAAAAGATGGAATATTAAAATAGGAAGAGAGAGAAAAATATTCTAATATATTAATGGAAAAGTTATTAATTATGTAGCCATGGTTAGGGCTTTGTTTTGGTCAATTAAATCTTGGCCATTAATTCTAATCCATGCCATGTGTCTCTAATCCAAGATAGAACTGGGGAAAAATGGAGAGAAGGGAAATGGAGAGGAGCCCAATCCAGGAAAAGTATGTATTAGTTGGTGCTATATGTTAGTGCTATGTATGATCTTTAAAGCTATACAAATCAATTGAAATGACCATAAGATTTTACATATTCTGCTCGACAATTAGTGAAAGGGGAGCCCTGAAATAATGATAAAATTTCCCTGCATTTAAGCCATGGAATTTGTCATTAATGTTTGCGTTAGGTGTAGGTTGTCTATATTACCCCTTCCTTGGACCCAAGATAAACATTGAATGTTTCGCGACTCTGATCGCTTTTTTTTTTTTTGTTCGACAATTAAACTACGTGTGCATCTCATGATCCGTCTCATGCACTTAATATCAAAAGGGCTAGAGGGACCTTGCCATGTGTCTCTAATCCAAGATAATAACTCAACTAGTGTTGGTTGTTGCTAAAATAGCATGATCACAAAAGGAAACCACATTTTCTTTTTTTTTTTTTTTTTTTTTTTGTTTCCTACTCAATGTTCGATACCCATTTTGGGGTGACACCATGAAATTTTATGCTAACTTTATTGATAATATAGGGATTCAGCTGTTCATGATGATAAAACCTCAGCCTACTTGAAAGCAAGTCCATCAACACAAAGCCATTGACCCACGAATATGTTATCGCAATTAAGATTTGGGTTCAAATCACCAAATTCTACCGCAGTGAGCTTGAATTTCTGAGCTACATCAAAACAAGTATCACCCAATTCTGCTCCGTAGGTCGAGTTGCAGACAAGAGTAGCATTACTCTTTCCAGCAACTGCATTATGGATAAAAGAAAACACAATTAGGGCTCAACCATGTACAACAACATAAAAACGAACTACAAAAGGAAAACAACTAGCAGAATGGTATTCAAGGTTTTAAGTTTATGGTTTTGGATTTTAGAAGAGGACAACGACTAGGTTTGAGATTGATTTATAAATATTATGTGAATTAAATATGAATAAAAATGTAAAAAATAATAAAATGTTAAAGGATACTATATGCTAAATTCATATATAAGCTAAAAATTTAAAAGGTTGAACCTATCAAGTTCAAATTCTCGATCCACTTCTCTTCCGAAATCGCAATTTAAAGTATGCAAACTTACTTCCAATTTGTCTACTATCAACTGCCACTGCAATGAGAAGGAAAGAAAGAAACAGGGCCAAGTGAAACTTCTTGACTGCTAATTGATTACTGCTTCCAGCCATAATTGATCTATCAACTTAATTAATAGTATTTGTTTTCTACAAGCTTTAGCTTTTTTTAATTTCTATGGAGGGCGCCGAATGTATGTTACATGAAGTTGGTGAATATTTATAGCCTGGAATGGAAAGCACATTGGAAAAACCAAAAGATGAACTAGATATCAGAGTTATTCTGGCGGTAACAAGGCGGGGCTTATTAGCTAATTAATTGCTTATGATTTTGTCCATTATGGAGAAGAACAAAACATATACAAATCATACTCATGTTTTTTTCCTTACATCCCACTTATGAAATATAAAAACTATTCATCAAGTTTTGATGTCATCGAAATGAACTTTTACATATTTTATGTGAACTTTTTTGGAGTATGAGGGTCAATTTTATAACTTTGACCTTAAATTTTGGCATAGACTTTTCAAATTTCTAAACATAAATTTTATATATTTAGAAACTACATTAAAAGTACTATAAGTCATGATAATTTATGATTCAAATAATTTAGGATAAATGTAAGGAAAACGTGGTCAAAGAATCACCCTGTAGTCCCCCAAATAGTAAAGGGTTCATATAAATTGAAACCGAGTATATTTTTATACACTTATATTCTTGTGCTTCATTTTCGCAACCACGTTCGTAATTGACTCAAGTTCTCTCAGCAAATGCTAGTAATATAAAACTGAAATATGTTCGGGAGCTATTCCACGCCCTCTTTGTGATGACGCAAAGCCATGTTGGTACGGTGAATGCCAACATAAACATGGACATGATGTTACTGATGCAGAGGGTATTTCACCATTTTTGCGAGAAGTCTTCACTCTTCCATAGTTCACTACCATATGATTACAGGGATGATCTGTAAAGCAAGTTTATGGATATGTTCCTAGGTCTAACTTCTCACCAATCTTTGAAAGTCCTCGTTAGTGTCCATTTATGGTGTGCTATTCCAAATTAAAGGAGGCTCCAAAGTATCTCGAATTGTGAGTAGCGACCTCACCTTTCAAATAATTATGACGACGATGACTTCAATAGCAAATTCAAACTCATAAAAATAGAATAACAAACTCATGAGGATAGAAGAGAAAAGATTTCCGCCCTCCTCCTTGTTTTGTAATCAATGAATTTTTTAATTAACAAGGTAGGGGAACATGCCAAACCCTCCCCAACAACTAACACATAGGTGAAAGCCTGTAGATGACTGGTTTATGGGGAAAGAAAACTCATACAACTTTAAATTATACTTTTTCTGCTCACTTTACATTCAAACATTCAAAAGATAAATTTTAACTTCTACTTGTCACTTTTAGCATATCAAGATAAGACAATTTATTTTTTCCTGTTTACCCATATATTAATTACTCACTTCAAATCATTTTTCAAACGCAATAAAAATATGCACTAATTAATATGAATACATTGATAAATTATGCACTTCATTTTTATTTCTTAAACAGCGTGAAAAATTCAAAGTGGACAATTAAAAGTGAACGGAGGGTGTAGCTCCGCTCTTACTTTACCTTTGGAAAGAGTATGCATGAAAGGCGTTGAAAATGTCTAAATTAAAATCAAACAGACAGAAGAAATTCAGAATAAAAACACTCAGTTTTTGATTAAAACTTGATTACAAATTAAATATCAACGACAAACTTACAAAATTAGATATCATCGACAAATTATATTTGTACGTAATAAAAATAAAACGTAATCTGCCCGATGCACGAAATACTCCGTGTTCACACAAAATCGGGAAAAGATTCATTATGTCGGAGTGAATTTAAAACAAACATTAATGACTACTTTAAGTAGTACTACTATGAAAACAACATCTAAAGCGCCCTTCTAATTCTAACAAAACTTCTCCAATCAAATTAAACTAGCTGCTTAATTGCTTAACTGTATATGAAATTAAATAAAATCACTCTGCACTTATAAAAGTTAAAAGCACTAAATTTGCTGCACGAAGATCAAGTCCTCCGTAACTGATGAGCTCTATCAACTTCAGACTCTTTTCAATTCTCCTTAGCTGCTTTTGGGGCAAAGTTACTGCGTTATGATTACTTAATTAGCATTATATGCAAGTATTTGACGAAGCTTATAAGCTGATTAAACTGGCTTATAAGTATCCTTTTGACTTCGACTAAATAATTAAGCGGATCGATTTCAGCATTAGCTCTCCTTTGACCATAGTTTTTGGTAGCTTTTTTGTCAAAAAAAAAAAAAAGAAGAGAAATTGAGAACATCGTTCGTCCATGGAATTTGATCAGTGTTGGAAAAAAAAAACTGAAAAAAACTTTCAAGTTCCAAAAACTATTTAACAAAACTTAATTTTTTTTCAAGTAATTGTATGTCCAAACACAACTTCAAATTCCAAAAAATATTTTTTTGATGCAACTTCAAAAACTCCTTTTTTTAAGTGTTACAAAATCTATGGCCAATCGCTAGCTAATTAATTTATCCCCAACAACTTAGGTACATAACTTGTCGTAGCGACTCATCAGTCTGCTTATTCCTCTTTTTCTCGCTTCTGAGATCAGAAGCGAGAAAACCAGAGAATAGTCTGACGTCAGCAGCGTCAGACTTCAACTTCTCGCCGTGACCGGAATGCCCGTTTACGACCGCCACGGCAGCGGCCATCCAAACACGGTTCAAATTCATCATCATGTTATATTTTTGTGTTTGTTGATTTTGGTTGATATAAGAAGTGTTATAATATATAGTTGTTTGATGATAGTGTTAAGAGAGTTTATATTGGAAATGGTAAATAGATAGAGGAGAGGGTATTTATAGAGGAAATAAAAGAGTTGATGATAAAGGGGTTATTATAATTATAGACGGTGCAAGAAGATGGGGATGCTCCGTTGAGGATATATTTTGGACGTATTGTCGTTTGCTGCGATATGACTTAAATTAAGAAAAAACAAAATGGGTTAGTTTATCAGAAGAAACCAAGATAAGATATTTTGTATACTCCACCGCTTAATTTATATGATATTTTTATTTTATAAAAAATTAAATTTGATTGATTTTGAAAATAGATTATACTAGTTTTGTATATTCTTTCTGTGTCAATTGACTTTTCATTTTCGTTTGTCCAAAGTCACCATTGTATAATAAGAAATAACTTAATTCTAAATTCTACTTTTACTCTTAATTAAATGCTTTATGCGCCCAACCAAGACCTTGGCGCATATACATCTTCTAGTCCCCTCATCTATTCTCAACGCTTCCATTAGAGTTCAATATTCAATTATTTTATATCCACATGAATATCTAAAATTGATTTTAAATCACAAATTCCAAAAAAAAAAAATCTTTCTTTTTTTAAATTTTGTGCATGGCAAACCGTCTCACATAAGTTGAGACAGAGGAAATAATATTTTAAAATCTAAATTTAATATTTTAAATTTTCAAAAAGTAATATAAGTCACAATTCTTCCACATCAATATAATGAAAGATATATTTTAAAATGTTAAGTAAATTTCATACAATTTGAGCGAAAGACAGAAAATATGACATAATATAGAGTGAAAGAAGTATTATCTTTTCTTGTATGGTAAAAATGAATAAAATATTTTAATTATTACCCATTTTTTATGTATGGTAGAAATGTACAACCCGAATTCTGGCAAGATGAAATATCTTTGGCACGTGCCACGGCCAAGGATAACGTTACAGGTGGTTAACATATATTGCATGACTCATATCAAATGACCAATATATAAAGACTATGTTTCTTCACCTCAATCAGTCACAAATCCATGAGAGGGTACCACGTTTTTTATCAGTTTTTTCCGTCTTTATCCAAAGACTAGCCATATATGCCTCTGCGATGCACGAGTCGAACATATTTATTCACTTTAATTAGTCTGTCTTTAAAATTTATATTTTGTAAATAATTTTTAAAAATTTGTCATAATCATGACAATGATAGTTGTTCATCAATGTGGAAAAAAAATAGTAAGAAGGTGAGGGAAAATTAATATTTTGATTTTAGATTTTTTCTTTTAAATTGTTAATATCTTATATGTATACTGACAAGTTGATATACATCTCAATCAATTAACTGTTCAGATCCAAACATAAAAACTATTGTTGTATGCAAAACTAATAAAATATTTTTATTAAATTAATTTAAAAATATGAGGAAATAAATGTGTCGGATAAAATTGAAGTACATACGTCTATGGAATAAATATTAAGTATTATGACATATTAGAAATGCGACATGTTATATCGTAAATCACCAAATTTTAATTCCGAAATAAAAATATAAACTAATACATTTTATAAATGTAAAGAAACAATAATCAGAGAATGCAAAAGAGAGTAAGATAAGTAAAGTATTGACAAAGAGTTTTCCTTCTTTCTTAATATTTTAAACGTGAAAAGAGGAACAATAGCAATGTAAATTTGTATCAAAAGTTATATAAATTGTGCACTTTAACCAGCTACTTTTTTATCCACTTAGACATTTGTCGTAGTCTCTCTCCAATAGACTATTTTTAAGAATATTGATTAGAAAGGATTAATTTTATTTTGGTTTTATAAATGAACAAGTAATTTGGACACACACATATTATATTTTTCAAGAACGCTTAAAAAGTCAAAAGTGAAAAGAAAAGTGCACGGAGGAAATAAATGTGTCGAAGAATTAAAATTGAAATGCATACGTCTATGGAATAAATATTAAGTACTATGACATATTAGAAATGTCCACGTGGGATTAAAAAATAGTTGGGTAAAGTGTACAAGTTATATAGCTTATGATACAAGCATTCATTGCGTGTACAATTTATTAAGCTTTTGGTACAAGTTTGGGCAGTTGTGTTCGTACCCCCAAGCCACTTATCAGCCGTGTTCGCCCCCCCCCCCCCCCCCCCCCAACAAGCCGCTTATTAAATATTAAGTATTATGACACATGTTTACGTTAATATGGACGAAGGGAGTACTTCATTTTTATTAATTCTTAAAGAACGTGAAAAGTCAAGTATAGTAACGTGACCAAGTAATATGGGACGGAAGGAGTACTTCATTTATTAATTATTAAATAACGTGAAAAGTCAAAATGAACAAGTAAAAGTGCACGGAAGAAATAAATATGTGTCGGAGAATTAAAATAGAAGTGTACACGTGTATATATGAGAAGAGAATAAATATTCAGTATTATGACATATATCCACGTGGGATTTATTAATTCTCAAAGAATGTGAAAAGTCAAAAGTGAACAAATTAAAATGCATGGAGGAAATAAATTTATGTAGGAGAATTAAAATTGAACTGCATATGTCTATACATGAGAAGAGAATAAATATTCAACTAGAACACGAAAAGTCAAAAGTGAACAAGTAAAAGTATACGGAGGAAATAAATATGTCGGAGAATTAAATTTAAAGCGCATACATCTCTACATTTGAGAAGTTTTTAATAAATATTAAGTACTATGACACATGTCTACATGGGATATAAAAATAGTTGGATAAATTGTACAAATTATATAGCTCATGGAACAAGAATTTAATGTGGGTACAATTCGTGAAGCTGTTGGTACAAGCTTGGGAGCCGTGTTCGTCCCCCCCAAGCCGCTTCTTATATATAGAAAAATAATATAGATAGAAATGTAAAAAGTCAAAAGTGAACAAGTAAACGTTCATGGAGGAAATAAATTTGTGTGGGAGAATTAAAATTGAACTGCATATGTCTATACATGAGAAGAGAATAAATATTCAGTTAGAACATCAAAAGTTAAAAGTGAACAAGTAAAAGTGCACGAAGGAAATAAATATGTTAGAGAATTAAATTTGAACTGCATACGTCCATACATGAGAAGAGAATAAATATTAAGTATTATGACATATGTCTACGTGGGATATAAAAATAATTGAATAAAGTGTACAAGTTATATAGCTTTTGGTACCTTTTCTATAAGAATGTAAAAAGCCAAAAGTGAACAAGTAAAAGTGCATGGAGGAATTAAAATTGAACTGCATATGTCTATACATGAGAAGAGAATAAATATCCAGTTAGAACACGAAAAGTCAAAAGTGAACAAGTAAAAGTGCGCGGAAGAAATAAATATGTCGGAGAATTAAATTTGAAGTGCATATGTCTATACATGGTGAAGGGAATAAATATTAAGATTATGACATATGTACGTGAGATATAAAAATAATTAAATAAAATATATAAGTTATATAACTTTTCGATACAAATATTCACCGTGGATATAATTTAAAAACGTGGGCGAGGAGGACCGCATGCGCTCGTCCCTCCTTGGCACTTATTATATATATAGAATATATAGAATTAAAAGGAAAAATGGTGAAAAAGCATATGGGACAACGTGGGCATCACGTGACTCACTTGATTCACTTCCAACCTTTGCCATGTCTTAGCATATGGGTTCATTTCGTCGTGTGCATAACTTGGATTTCCTCATGTATGACTTGTAAAGTTTATGGACTTCAATGTCTCTTCTCCTCCAAATGCTACATGCCCTTTTTTTCTCAAGACATTTGTTAGTGAATTTGCAAGATATCAGAAGATTTAAAATAATCAACATTAATAGTGTGTGTATATATATATATACATACATACATAGACACACACATACTAGGTATAAAATTCTGTGCTGCGCACGGGTCCAATCACGGGTAAAAATATTAAAATTGGTTATTAACTTTTTTTTTGAATTACGGCTTGATAGTACTAAATAAGGGAAAATAATATTGTATGTCTATTTGCATAAAATTATTACCCGTTTTAGCCCATATTTTGTTTTTTTACATGAAGAGGCTCAAAATTTTCTCATTTTCAACTCAGATTCTGACGGCCAGATCTGGAAGAAAAGAGAACATCGCTGGAGAAAACGTTTCCTGCCAGATCCATCGCTGGCTTCAGAGAAAAGGCCAGATCTGGAAGAAACGAGAACATCACCGGAGAGAATGATTCCGGCGAGATCCATTGCTGGCGTCGGAGAAAAGAAGTGACATCATCGGAAAATCCTTTTTTTGGCTGATTTGTCAATAAATTTCCAATAAACTTTCAGATCTGAAATCTAAGATAGAAAGTATTTCTTCTTCTTCTTCTTGAGTGTGGTGAATTTGGTATTGAAATGGAAATTTAATGGTGGATAACAGGTGTTTTCTAGTGTAAATGTGTATAATCCATGTTAATACACACTTATATAATGTAGATACATTGTTTAAACAATATATATACCTGTGTATAAATTTGTATAGTCATATATAAGTATGTATAAACATGCTTATACAATATAGATTCATTGTTTAAACATTATAGGCACATGTGTATAAATTTGTATAACTATATATAAGTATGTATAGTTGTGTATGACTCTGTATAATATGGTATATATACACAAGTGTATAAGAATGTATATTTAGTGTATAATTGTGTATAAGAATGTATATGAGTTGCTTAAGTTCAAATAATAGTTTTTTTTTCCTTTTTGGTGAATTTCAGATGAAATAAGTATGGAAAATAAAAAAATGAAAAAAAATAATAAAACAAAAAAGCAATTTGTTTTAGGAATGAAAAACAAAAAAATAAAATAAAATAAGAAGAATATCATTAGACTAATGATAGGAGCATAGGTGAAGTGGGAGATATGGGAATTTTGGATAAAGATGGTGAGACCTGTAGATATGCTGAACAGATATAAGTTTTAGGCATTTGGGCAACATTTTGTATGGCCACTACATTGTAATTTTTTAACTTGGCTACGTAAATGAAATATACTTTTCTGAGTTGTACATTTATGAAATTTTCCCATTAAATAACCTTTATTTAGTAAGTATTATGTCGATGTATATGTTTTGAATCTGTGATTTTTAAATATTTTAGGAAAGTTTGCAAGTTATAGGTTTTCCTACATATACAGATGGCATATTTGGGCTATTTTTCAAAGTTTAGTGGTATATTTAGATCTTTACCTTTTATAAATATCACCTAAAAGTGTTTTTGAGCACTTAATACTTATTAGCTATTTTTAATCAATCCTAAACGAACCACATATTTACACAGTCTCTGAAAATGGTTGCTTTTTCCATGCATGTTACTTTTCCACAAGTTGAAAGATTTCCACAACTTTAAACTTGACCAAATAGTAATTGCCAAACATATTTGAATTGTTAGTCTTTACTTTTGCATGGAAAGTGCAACATTGACTCATTGACTCCTCAGTTTTTCTAATTCCATGTCATATTTCACAAGCTAAAATTATATATATATATATATATATATATATATATATATATATATATATATATATATGCTAGGTATAAAACCTTGTGCTGCACACGAGCCCAATCACGGGTAAAAATATTAAAATTGGTGATTAACTTTTTTTTTGAATTCGGCTTGATAGTATTAAATAACCTTTATTTAGTAAGTACTATATAGATGTATATGTTTTGAATCTGTGATTTTCAAATATTTTAGAAAAGTTTGCAAGTTATAGGTTTTCCTACATATACGGATGGCTTATTTGGGCTATTTTTTAAAGTTTAGTGGTATATTTAGATCTTTTCCTTTTATAAATATCACCTAAAAGTGTTTTCAACACTTAATACTTATTAGCTATTTTTAATCAATCCTAAACGATCCCATATTTACACTGTCTCTGAAAGTGGTTGCTTTTTCCATGCACGTTACTTTTCCACAAGTAGAAAGATTTCCACAACTTTAAACTTGACCAATTAGTAATTGCCAAACATATTTGAATTGTTAGTCTTTACTTTTGCATGGAAAGTGCAACATTGACTCATTGGCCCCTCAGTTGTTCTAATTCCATGCTGTATTTCACAAGCTAAAATATGTATGTATATATGCCATTGACTCGCAAGACTTGTGATGAATCACTACAATATATATATAAAAACTAGGTATAAAATCCCGTGCTGCGCGTACCCAATTATGGATAAAATTATTAAAAGGGCAAAAGACATATATGTACATGGTAAGAGGGTATATTTATAGAACATGACGATATTTTTCAGTTTACAAAATATATCAATAGACTTGTTACAAAATCTATACGAATTAGGTAAATTAAAAAGAAGCAAATAAAACACATTAAATAAGATAAGGAAATCGTTTTACTTATTTTATCCACTTTTCTCTCTCCATTCAAAATTTAGAGATATAGTTCCCTGATTTTCTCCAACTTTTGCTTCCTTATTTCATCCACTTTTCTCTCCCATTCAAAATTAAGAGATACTGTTACCTAATTTTCTCTAACTTTTACTCAAAAAGTCC
This sequence comes from Lycium ferocissimum, assembly GCF_029784015.1. Taxonomy (NCBI): domain Eukaryota; kingdom Viridiplantae; phylum Streptophyta; class Magnoliopsida; order Solanales; family Solanaceae; genus Lycium; species Lycium ferocissimum. The sequence goes on along the minus strand of NC_081350.1, from coordinate 48,275,325 downwards.
ATTATAATAGGTAATTTTTATGTACAAAGTTCATACACCAAAAAACATATATGTATAATTTTCGTATGCAATATGTATAACTGTATAGATTCTTATAATTTTATATATGAAATATGTATAAAAATTGTATGTGTATTTTGATTATTATAAAGTACATATAAATTGTATAAAATCTAATCAAAGTATTTATAAATTTTGAGAAAAATATGTATAATAAACTTGTAATTGATACAAACCAGATTCCATACTGAGTTCATACACTAGAAAATAAATATATATTAATTTGTGTATGTAATATGTATAAATGTATAAATTCGTTATAATTTCTACGTATGAAATAAGTATAGAAGTTGTAAGTATATTGTGATTATGATAAAGTACATATAAATTGTATAAATCTGATCAAAGTATGTATAGATTATGAGAAAGTATATATGTATAATAAGTTTTCTGATTGATACAAACCCAATTCCATCCACATTTCATATGCATATCAGTTTTCAACATTTTTAAGACTAATTGATATCGAATTTGTTTGCATTTCATACACATTATGCCGCATATATCTGAAAAATGACATATAGCAGACTCCATACACATTTCATAGATATATTAGTTTTCAACACTTTTTAAAACTACAGTTTATATAATTTATACAGATTTTCAAAACATACAATGACCATATATATCTCAAAACGATACAAATCAATTTTTATATACAATTAATACACAAGTTAGTAATCAAAAATACTTTGTAATAATGGTTTGAAAATTTATACTAGGAGAGAAGATGGATTTTAGGTATAAAAATGGTGTCTATCATAGAGGGAGAGAGAGAGACAAAGAAATATTTTTAAAAAGAAGAAGAAGTTGAATGGTAACTATCCTAGAATTAAGTCCACATTTAAAACCAGATTTTTTTCTTTAAAAAATCCTAAAATTGTGGGTATCTCATTAAGTCCAAATCTGGTATACTTTGTAATTTTGTTGGTATGTTTTGTAAATAAGGAAAAGTATCCTTATGTTTTGTAATAAAGAGTTTTAAATATGTATTATTAAGTCATTTTCCCATATTAAAATTTGTGATTAACTTTTTTTTTTTTTTTTGAATTTTGGCTTGATAGTATTAAATAACCTTTATTTAGTAAGTATTATATAAATGTATATGTTTTGAATATGTGATTTTTAAATATTTTAGGAAAGTTTACAAGTTATAGGTTTTCCTACATATACGAATACTTAAAATTAATTTGGTATTCTTTAAAAACAAATAATCGTCTCAAACATTTCAAGATTATTAGATATATTATTTTAAAAGTCCAGATGGAGTTCTACAGTTGGTAATTAATTTTTCTTAAAATGGTGATGTTTGTAGAATAGATTGAAGAGTTGGTTTATGCTGCGAATAGGATAAACTGAAGAAGGCTTTTGCACTACTGTTATTATCCACATTTGTGCGTTGCTATTTTCAGTTAATTTTAAATGTAAAATGTTGGTGTTAAACTTTTACAGCAATAAAAAAGAAGAAACAAAGAACAGAAAAGATAAAAAAATACTTAAGCAGCTTTAGCGGCTCCATTTGATAGCTTTGTGATAAGAAAAGGTGTAATAAATAACCTGCCTAGTTAAAAGCAATATGTGGAAAGAGATAAGGTGGGTAGCCCCCCCAAAAAAAGCTTTCCAATTTCATGCCACGTGGCATGGAAAAAGAGTATATGCTTCTGAATGGTGATGAATGATGATCTAATCGAAGGACAGTATAATCAAGCCACATAAAATTTATAACATTAGCTACAGTAGAATTCTTCTTTAGCCAATCATGTTATTTCACTGTAACTGAAATGACCAAATTGCCCTCAATATTCTAAGCAGGCATGTTGACCACCTGCTTGCTTATCCGAATCTATAAGATAGTAGTATAGTGTGTGTGTATGTATAGTGTGTGTGTGTCTATACATACATATATATATAATGTATAGTGTGTGTGTGTCTATACATACATATATATATATATATATATACATATACATATCAAAGTGAGAGGAGGGTTATGTTTTTTCGATATTTCGATATCAAACTTTAAAGATTATAATATGATTTTTGTCAAATGTTTAAATAATCCTACTCGGTACTTTCTCACTCCTGGATGTCTTCTTATCTATAGTTATATTTCGAAGTTTCTGTTAATCTCAACACCTCTCAAGAAAAACTCCATATTCCCCTTCTCTTCATCAAATGCCTCAATCCCTTTTCTCAAATTCAAAACCCCGTAATATAAAAACTATTGTAAAATAGATTAAGTTTTAGGTAATTTTCTAGTGTGAAGTAGTTTTTGGGGTTCCCCGAAACTACTTTAAAGAGTCTAGATTTAAAAAAAAAGTAAAAAAATGGGAGATAAACAGAAACTTAGAAATATAACTACATGATAAGAAGACATCAGGTGAGAAGCATCGAAGAGATTGTTTAAACATTTGATAAAAACCATATTATAATCTTTAAAGTTTGATATCGAAATATCAAAAAAACATAACCCCCCTCTCACTTTGGTATATGTCATTAAAACCGCCTCAATAGAAGCAACTAACCAAGACTTGGAGGACTTGAAGATACAAATAAAAGAATTGTTAGACCTAGGAGTAATAAGGAGATCTACTTCTAAACATAGATCTACAGCATTTATGGTAAGAAATCATAGTGAGATAGTAAGAGGGAAAGCTAGAATGGTAATAAGTTATAAAAGTCTTAATTATAATACTTGGACAGATGGATATAAGTTACTATATATATATATATATATATATATATATATATATAAGTCATTATAATTTTATTATACTGTAATTGCTTCTTTTTTTATATAAATAAACTAGGGAACCTGCCGGCCGGCCGGTCATCGGGGCAACAAGGCACGCGAACATTCTTAACTTGAAGTTGGCATATTATTGGCCACTCCAGTACAATTGATATTTCGCACGACCTAATATTCATCCTAAGCAGTACCCGATTTTCATCTGTAGGATAGAACACGTTACTCGACCTGCTCTAACTTCTAAGCTAGCGTTTTACAGAATAGTAACGAACAGGAAAGTAAAGGACACATCAATTTTTACGTGAAAAACACCCGGCTCACAAAGGGTGAAAAACCACCACCTACACCTGATATGTAGAATTTCTCCGAAACTCCACTACAACCGTAAGCCTTTGCAAATTCAAGTTACTAACTCTGTAATCCTAGGAATTAAATTCTAATTCCTATCTCATTCATCTCCCTAGACTAGTAAGCCCACTTCAAGTTATCCCAACTTAAATCGGAATTTGACAAACGTACGTTTATACCTATAACAATTGCTTCTATGAAAGTTGATAACGGTACAACTTGATAATCAATCTTAATACACAAAGCTAAATAAAGAACTGTAAAACATACACTCTATTAAACAAGTTCTTCAGTCTTCTTCTTTGTATCAGGCGGCACTTCTGGAATCTGAACACTTAATAACATTGACTGTATTCAATATTTCGATTTCTCTCTTTGTGAGTGTGCAACTTTTCTTCATGGCGTGACTTGAATATATATAGCACTAGGTTTGCATCAAGTCGGCCGAACTCAATTCCTACATAGTAAGGTCCATTATGAAAGTTAGAGTTTGAGTTGACTTGCCATTCTTGCTTTCACGCGGCTTCAATGTCCTTGTAGGAGTCTGAAGTATCTTGATAATATGGCAAGAAATCCTGCAAACTTGTCCGCCAAGTCCTTACCATAAATCAGAAATCCTACTCGCTGCAGGACTTGCGCTGGAACATGTTCATGGACCAGGTTCAAGCACCTGGTTCATTGACTTCGTCTCACATCTGCTCCAACACCGATCTCTGGAAATAATAGGTGCTTTATATGGTTGTGATTATGTCTCCAATTTGTGTTGAAATAGGTCTTTAATCTCTATCCAAATTAGCCACAAATCAGCTTCAAGAAATAAGAAAATTTTCCTTAAAAAACTCTTCCTAGTCAAACTTGACTTCCTTACTTCATACGACTTCCTTTCCAAGCATGTAGCTTTAATTACTCCTTTCCTTGTACGAACTGGAAACTTCAGCTACCAAATAATTAATTCATAATATAATATCACGAATTAATTAATCACAATAATTCTATACCGCCTTCAAAGTTTTATACTTGAATCTTTCTTCTAACATTAATACACACATGAACCAAGTTCTTCAAACTTGTTCGTCAATCATCAAAACACATACTTATCATAACTCAACAACAATAGCTTGCAAATCATATTGGAAATATAAACCACACTAGGGGTGTGCTCGGTATGGAGGAAAATGTTTTCCTAGAAAATAAGTGAATTTCCACTTATTTTCTCATGTTCGTTTGAGTAGTGGAAAATAATTGAATTTCTTACTTACTTTCTCATGTTCGTTTGGTTGATAGAAGACATTTTCCGGAAAATATTCATTCAAGCCTCACCAACTCCAACCCAACCCCATATCCTCACCCCCACCCACACCCCACTCCCACCAACCCACCTTACGCCCCACTATCCTCAAAAAAAAAAAAAAATCTTTTGATTTTTTTTTGTTGTTTTTTGCACCCCCACCCCCAACCCTCACCAACTCCAACCTAACCCCATACCCCCCACTCCCACCCACCCACCCCTATGCCCTCACCCCCACGCCCCCACCCGCCTCCATTTTATTTTTATTTTTTGCACCCCCACCTCCAGCCACTCCCGTAACCCATACACCACCCCTCCCCCGCACCTTACCCTCCACGCACCCATCCCCCTCCACAACATTGTTTTTGAAGTTTTTAATTTTTTTTCCGAATTTTTTATTACACGACCACGTCCCCTATCACCCCTTCCCCGCGTGGAACCCATACCACACCACACCTCTTCCCCCCCCCCCCAACTCCCAACCCCAACTTTTTTTTTTTAAAAGCTTTTTATTGTCTTTTGTGGGTTTCTACACCCCCAGACACTCCCTACCCCAAAAAAAAAAAATCTTTTCACCACCTACCCCCATGCCCCCCCGCCCCCCAATACCCCATCACCCCCTTCCAAAGTTTTAATTTTTAACCACGCAAACATTCAACTTTTATAATTTTCAATTTTTTTTCGAGTGTGGGGGGGCGAAGGGGTGCAAAACCAAAACAAATGTCAAAACTTTTTTTTTTTCAAAAAAAATATTTTGGTTTGGTGGGGGGCGGGGGATAGGCGCTGTGTGGGTGGGGCAATGTAGGGTAAAAAACCATAACAAATGTCAAAACTTTTTTTCCAAAAAAAAAAAAAAATTGGCGGGGGGGGGGGGGGGAGGGGGGAGGATGCGGGGGTGCAAAAACCAAAAAAATGTCAAAACCTTTTTTTCAAAAAAATATTAATTTTTTTTTAGGGGGAGCGTAGGGTAGGGTGGAGGCATGGCGTGGGGGCATGGGGTGCAAAAAAAAAAAAAAGTCAAAACTTTTTTTTCAAAAAAAATAGTTTTTTGTGTGGGGGGGGGGATGTGGGGGGTAGGGTGAGGGGTTTGCGTGGGGTGCAAAAATCAAAAATAATGTCAAAACTTTTTTCTAAAAAAAATTTATTTTTGGGAGGGCAAGGGGGAGGTATGGGGTGGTGGGGGTGGGGGTGGGGTGGGTTGGTGGGGTGGGTGGGGGGGCGGAGTGCTTGGGGTTGGGTTGGGTGGTGGTAGGGTGGTTGGCCAAATGAACTTGTGAACTTGTTTTCCCTACTTTTATTAGGGAAGTCATTTTTCTCAATTTTAATGAGGAAAATGTTTTTCAAAAATTTTTCACCAAAACAAACTAGGCAAAATTAAAATATTTTCAAAAATGTTTTCCTCCATACCGAACACACTCCTAGATATACTGTTTTTTCTTTTTATGGGTTTGAAATTACTATTGTAAGGAGTAATGATCACTCAATCACAATAAATTAAAATTTAAAGAATTTAATTTTTAAAATAAAATATCGTAATAATGAATCACTCAACCAATTTATTTTTTCACTAATTGAAGCTAAAGCAATTAGTTCAGCTTCTATAACAGAGTTAGCGTAATTATTTGCTTTTTTAATTTCCAAAACAGACAACCACCATCTCCCAAAATCAAAATGAAAACTCATAATAGGACAAGAATTATCAGATAAATTAAGTATTTTAATTTGCATCAAAGAAACCTTTAAGTACAATAGAAAATCGACAAAACCTCACTTTTGGAGGTATAAATTTTGCATTTTCGACTGTATATTTTTATTTATTTTTAATGCTGGGTACAACTTTTTGTTTTAATTTATGAAATTTGACATGACTCGCTCTCTTGTTAATTGTTTTTGGTAGTTCTCATTAAATCAAATAATTAGAATTTTTTGAAACAATTGATGGCATCAGAAATGCTCACTTAGTTTTAACAAATTTTAAAACAACTCTAGAATATACTAAATTGATTATTTTAAACCTACCAACATAAAGGACCGTTTTTGTTATTTCCTCCTATAGAAGAAACAACTGGATAAGTACAGTGCATGCCATGCAGCCTCAACCGCAGCCTATGATGTCACTATGCAACCATACACGTATCTGCATGAAACTATAACCACGCACAAGAAATATCAATTGCTGACAAACCAAATCAAAGCATGACTAATTTTTCAACCACAAAATCATCATCAATTTATAATTTTTTTTTTTTTAATCTCTAAACATGAATATATTTACATATTGTATTTGTATGTGTGTGTCACTCATTTTTATACCAACACGTCATATAGATACAAGGTGTATATTGCATTAAATAAACTAAAAATGCTTCGTACAGTTTGACACCGTACCGTATATTATTAAAAAAAACAGCAATGTGAACTCTCCCACGTCCCAATTAAGTGTTTGGTCAGTGTTGAAGATAACGAAGAAAAAGAAGCCTTATAAACTTTATAATTCAAAGTTTGTTGAAGGAAACCGATCACGTACCTCACAACAAGAACTAACAACATTTACGTATATACCAACTTCTAAATAAAAGAGGATGAACCTTTGTGTTTGTGGAGGAGAGAAAGGATTCTCCAATCAATATGACATTGCAAGTCCCCATAAGCAAACCCCAGATTTGTGACAACTAATACTCCACCCATCAGTTTCAATTTGTTTAGCTTAATTAGATTTGGCACGATTTGTTTTTTTTTTAAAATTGAATTTTATATTTGTAAATATATACGTGGTTATAATAAGGCTTTTAATACTTATGGTCTTAAATATGTCATAATAATTGTGTGTCTATAAAAACTTCTCATTAAGAAAATAAAAGGATGTGTTATTCATTTTTGAACGAACTAATTAATAAGAAAATAAGTCAAACAAAGTGAAAAGTAGGGACTAACTAATTACTCCCTTGTTCCCTTTTAATTGTCAAATTAACTAAACATACTTCGCTTAAAATATTTGTCATCTTAAAAAATCAAAATATAACTAGTTAATTTTTTCCGACTTTGCCCTTAATATTAATTGTTCTTCAAAGTAAACAATATTAATAGTGTGGACATTTTGAAGAGAAATTTAAATATGGGGAGAAAGCACTTCTTATTTATGATTTCTTAAAGACCATGTAAAATTGAAAACATGACGACTAAAATTGATTAACGGAGAGAGTAATCAATAGATTTTGTGTAAGCATATCCAAAATTTCTAGTACCGTGATGACGACCTATATGTATAATTTTGCTACAATGCTACGCATTGAACAAATATTAGCAGACAGGCAACAGGAACTTCAACGATGATATGATTTTTATTATGACCTTGCAAACTCGTATTTTTATATATCAAATTTAGCAGTCAAATTAATGGAGACAAGTGGCCAGTTTTTATCAGGGAATTCTAAATCATAGTGTTAGTAACGTAATTTTTTACTATTTCTTAGCAGCTAATGAGATTGGGTTGCCTCGTTGTCGTTGACACGAAACAGGGAACAGAAGATGATGTCCTTCTAATAAAATAAAATATGGTGCTATAGTAGTTTTCTTTATTCTTTTTTATTGTTTTAATCTTATACTATATGGTAAACACGCGTATGTAATATTTAATTTCCACAATTGCAGCTAAATTAATTAGTATGATGGAGACTGCTGCTTCTTGTCAGACGATAGAAAATAATAATGCAAGTCTTTTAAGTTACCTAAAAGTTGGATGAATCAAATACCAGAAACTCAGCAACTATAAGTGATACCATTTGTTACAGTGTTCCCAAAGAACTACCTAGGGTTAATTTCATGGATAATTATGAAATTATTGAATTAGAACCATGAATTGATCTTCAAGCTCATCCATGGTGAATTGACATTTTGGAGGGAAAAATAGTTAGAGGAGAAGAGAGGAGAATTTTCATTGAATTGAATTAATCATTACAAGAGAGTGGAGTATTTGTAGTTTTAACTAACATGCTAACAGTATCCAGCTGACCATCAACCACATATGAGCATCTAACAAACTAACTAACTGGACTAACTAGTCTTCACTTCAATACACTGCGCGATATACACTGATATACTCTACACTCGATATACATTGATATATGCTCCAATACACATCATATTTCAACACATCAAGCTGGTGGGTGAAACACATCAAGAACTCCTAGCTTGGATAATAAGAAATGATGTTGAGCAACTCCTAGTCCCTTGTGAGCAAATCTGCAAGCTGTAGCTTTGTATTGAGATATGTAGGCTGAATCAGTCCACTCTTGTACTTTTCTCTGACAAAGTGGCAATCTATCTCTATATGCTTGGTTCTTTCATGGAATATGGGATTAACAGCTATTTGGACAGCTGCTTTGCTATCACAAAATATTTTAATTAGTAGGATCACTGAAACTTGTCAGTCATTAAGCAGTCCAAGTAACCAAACAACTTCTGAAACTTCTGAGGCCATGGACGTGTATTCTGCTTATGCTGAGCTTTTACTAACTGTATGTTGCTTATTAGACTTCCATGAGATTAAGGACTTACCAAGTTGTATTGCAAATCCAGTAATTGACCTCCTAATATTGGGGCATGAAACCCCGTCTGAATCACAGAACGCTGACATTTCTGTGATATAATTTCTGCTTAATAACACGCCTAGTCCAGGTGACTTCTTCACATATCTAAACCACCATTAGTGTTGTATCCCAATGTGACCCTTTTTTGGAAGCATATGTCTGGTCTTGTGATGGTCAAATAGATTAACTTTCTAGCCAACTTCTGATAGCTTCCTACATCTTCCAAAATTGGATCATCTGTTTTCTTTACTGCTTCATCATACTCCACAGAAGTCAACTTGACATTGGCTTATAATGGTGTGGAAGATGGTTTAGAACCACTTAGTTAAGATGGTTTAGAACCACTTAGTCCCAAGTCAACAATTAACTCAAGAGCATACTTCCTTTGATTGAGTAAAATCCCATTTTTAGATCTGAGCACTTCTATGCCAAGAAAATACTTCAGAATTCCCAAGTCCTTTACTTTAAACTGACTATGCAAGTAGTTTTTTGTCTCATTAATAAGATCTGTGCTATTTCCTGAGATCAAAAAATCATCCACATAGATCAATATAACCATTAACCTCTCTTTGTCCTTCTTAGTGAACAAATAATGGTCATGCGTGCTTTGCATATATCCTGCATGTATCAAGGCATTTGTCAACTTAATGTTCCACTGTCTTGATGCTTTTTTAAGTCCATACAGGGACTTCATCAGCTTGCAAACTCTTATCTCCCCTTGTCTTAAAAACCTTGAGGAAGTGACATGTATACTTCTTCATCTAAGTCACCTTGAAGGAAAGCATTATTGACATCCATCTGAGATAACTTCCAATCATGAGATGCTGCTAAACTAATCACTATTCTCATAGTAACCATTTTTGCTACTGGTGAAAAAATTTCATGATAGTCTAGACCTTCTTTTTATGTGTATCCTTTGGCTACTGGTTTTGCCTTCTATTTGTCCACCTCACAATTGGCCTTCAGCTTGATCTTGTATACCCACTTTGATCCTATTGTCTGCTTAACAGGTGGAAATGGAACCAGCTTCCAAGTATTATTTTCCTCCAGAGCATCAATCTCCCTTTGCATTGCTTCTATCCATAATGGATCATTAGAAGCATCTTTGAAGCTCTTAGGTTCAACTGCTGCTGAAAAGCACTTTAGATAATCCTGATAGGAAGAAGGCGAATGTGAGTACATGATATGGTTGGATATAGGATATGGACACTGTCATCTAGGCTTACAGGTCATGACATAGTCACTATGCCAAATAAGAGGTCTGGCATTTCTGGCAGGCCTGGCCTGGTGCTATTGTTCATCTGGCATAATAGTCATTTGCTTAGCTACTGCATCATGGTGTTGAAGGAAGGAAGGCATCTGCATGCTAGCATCATGAAGCACAGCTTCATCTGTAGGAATGTCATCTGTTGTCTCGCCTCTCATCTGCAACTGGAGCAACAATATCTAGTGATTCTTCATTAGTGACCTTAGTATCTGCATCTCCATGTTGTCCTGGTGTAGTATCATTCTCTGTGGATGAGACATTAGTGGATTGAATGATGAGAGTGGACTCATCACCATGATTTTTATATTGCATATCCATTTGTGGACTAGATGTGATATCAGGATCCTCTAAACTATCAGGAACTGAATGCAAAAACATGTCCTCAACCTGTAAATTGTCAACATCATGTTTGAAAGGAAAAGTGACTCTAAAGGTCACATCCATTCTAATGAACAATACTTTTGACATTAGATCATAGAGTCTATAACCCTTCTGACTTTCTGAGTACCTAACTAGAACAGCTTTCCTTGCCCTCTTTGCAAACTTATCACCTCTAGGTAATTTGCTTGCATAACAAAGACAACCAAAAACTCTCAAATGATCTAGTTTTGGTATTTTACCAAATAACAGCGTATAATGACTTTTACCACCTAGAACAGGTGAAGGCACCTTGTTGATTAAATATATGCCAGTCCTCACACAATCTCCCCAAAAACAAATAGGTATTTCACTTTGAAACCTCAAAGCTCTAGCTACTTCAAGTATGTGTTTATGCTTCCTTTCCATAGTGCCATTTTGCTGTGGTGTGTAAAGACAACTACTTTGATGAATAATGCCATGTGAACCAACAGATTAGTACATTTAGAATTGAAGAATTCTGAACTATTATCTGACCTTAACACCTTAATAGTACTATCAAATTGATTCTTTATTAAGCACTTACAGTACAACAAACACTTCACATTTAGATTGTATCAAACAGATCCAAGTGTATCTACTAAAATCATCTGCTATAGTAACAAATGACTGTTTTTATCATAGGTAGAATTCTTATAAAGTCCCCACAGATCTAGACGAACCAATTGAAAACAAGCACCTGTCTTACTGTACTAACAGGAAACTTCAACCTGTGATGTTTTGCTAGAGGACATACTTCACAAAACTGCTAAACACTATCATCTACCTTGAAATTGAGAGATGAAATATGATTCATGGCTCCTACAGAAGCATGACCCAATCTCATGTGCCAAAGATGTCCATCTGTATTATTTGTAACTAGAGAACTGCTTGCTGTTGGAATTTTTATTGGATCAGAATCCTGCAAAATGTACAGTCCATCTCTTTCTTTACCAATCCCCATTACCTTGCCATTGAAGAGGCCCTGAAACACACAGAAATCAGGCAAAAAAAATACTGCACAGCATAGTTCCTTGGTTAGTTTTGACACTAACTACAAATTAAATTTGAAGTTTGGCACATGTAGCACATTCTTAACTATGTGACCACCTAAAATAGTAGCATTCCTTGTATGTACTATACGTGATTTGTCACCATTTGAAATTTGCTCTTTGCTACTTTGTTATGTTCCTAGACTTCTAAGTGCAATTAAAAGCTCTTTGCGAGGTGTAATGTGGTGTGATGCTGGTGAATCCACTATCCATTTATATGCTACAACATTGGATAATAGAGAGGATATACCTGTCACATTAGCAACAAAGTTTGTAGGAGCAGACTCATCCAATTTGTTCAACACTTCCTGCTATTGTTGTGGTGTAAACAGGCCTCCACCTTTGTGATGTGGTCCACATGATTCTCTAATATCTCTAGCTATAGTTGAGTTGGCAAAAGGCTTCATCTGAGAAGAACTTTGTCCATTCTTCTTTTTTGCTTTTGAAGTCAGCTGGGTATTCAACTAGCTTGCAATAATCTTTAGTTCTATGACCCTTGTAACCACACTCTCCACAAGCTGGCCCTTGAACTGGTTTTTTGTATCTATATCCTTGTGTATTGTCTCCTAGCATAGTCAGTGGTTCTCTATGCACATCAACTACTCCTAGAGACCTTTGACTTTCCTCTTGTGCAGTAACTGCATATGCTTCATTTACTGTAACACTTGAGCCTTTTGCAAGCAAGTTACTTCTTATACTACTATAGCTCTCATTTAATCCTATTAAAAATTGTATCAACCTTTGTGACTTAAGGTGATCTGTGTATTGCTTAGACTCAGCACAACAAGATGGTAATAGAACCATTACATCTAATTCATTCCATAAAACCTTCATCTTAGTATAGTAACTAGTAACTGTATCATTACCTTGCTTCAAATTGATAATTTCTTAGCAGACATGATAGATCCTTGTAAGATTTGACCTATCAAATCTCTCCTGAAACTCTTCCCAGATATGCTTAGCACTAGTAGCATACATGATACTAGGTATCAATTCACTCGAAACTATATTTCCTATCCATGATAACACAATTGCATCACATTTCTCCCATAGTTCTTCTAGATCTCCCTTATACTTGCTCTTCATACAAGTGCCATTTATGAATCCTAGTTTACCTTTTCCTCTTAATGCTGACTTCATTGATATGCTCCACAATGTGTGGTTTTCAGACCTGTGAGTTTAATTGGAATTAACACAAGCCCTGGTACATCAGACGATTACAAATATAATGGATGATGATGATCAACAGTGACTGCTACCGCTTCTGTCATGATTTTGCTTAGTTCGAGCTTTCAATTATGTTTCCAATGGAGTTTTTGTTTGCGGATATATCAATCTAAGGATCTCCGCTCTGATACCATATGATATTATTGAATTAGAACCATGAATTGATCTTCAAGCTCATCCATGGTGAATTGACATTTTAGAGGGAAAAATAGTTAGAGGAGAAAAGAGGAGAATTTTCATTGAATTGAATTAATCATTACAAGAGAGTGGAGTATTTGTAGTTGGTAACTAACGTGCCAAATGTATCCAGGCCATCAATCACATGTGATAATCTAACAAACTAACTAACTCGACTAACTACTCTTCACTTCAATACACTGCGCGATATACATGTGATATACACTACACGCGATATACACTAATATATGCTCCAATATACATCATATTTCAACAATAATCACTTATCATTCATTTTATTACTAAAGTTATTAAACTATTTTTTGCAATAAAAAAGTCATTCAACTTTATTTATGTATTACAAAAGTCGTTAAACTATTTTTGTAATAAAAAATTACTCAAGTTTGCATAAGTATCAAATAATTAAAGGCACTGATTATACTCAGGCATGAGAAGGTGTTGTGATCACTAGTGACTTTTTAATTATATTGGGCAAAATTAAGAGCCCGTTTGGCTTAGCTGATTTAAAGTAGCTGATAAGTATTTTTAAGTGCTGAAGTTGATTTGATAAATAAACAGTTACGCGTTTGGATAAAAGTGTTGAAACTAATAATAAGCTGCTGAAATCTTTTGTAAAAAAAGTGCTGATAAGCATTTTTTATGTTACAATGACTTAAATACCCTTAAAATCGTTTACACTTATAAGAATGTTACTTTTATAAGTTTTTAAATACCAAATTATTTAAAATACGAAATAATTTATGCCTCGTCTTATTTTAATAAAAAATTAATTAGATAAAATTATTTCTTAAGAATATAAATTATTTTGTGATAAGCTAAATTACAATCATAAGGTATAAAAATTAGTTAATAATTATACTAAAGTTCATCAGTATAATATGCTCAAATAGTACACACTATTTGAATAGAAGAAACACATATGCAATTAATGAAATTCTGTTTGTTTCTACTTAAATCAAAACATTCAACTATTACGAATATCTTGAGCAATTAAATCAGGAGTAGCCATTCAACTATTGTGAATATCTTGAGCAATCAAATCTCCAGCAGCCATCCAAGGGTATTATCTCCTTGATTTTCTGGATTTTGGATGTTTGCATTTTTGAAATTCTCGTATGTTTTTAATGTTGGTAGAGGAGAGCTGTTGGGTTTTAAAGACGTGGGGTGAGGAAGTGACATGATGGAGAGGGTTAAGGTTTCATTAGAGTAAAGGTATTTTGGATTATTTAATTAGGATGATAGAATAGTAAAAGTCTCATTAAACTAAAAGTGCTTATAAGCTCAAAAAATAATAAGTCCAGGAGACTAACTTATGATTTATGGCTTATTTTTAGCTTATAAGTACTTGATTTATAAGCATTTCTATTTTTACCAAACACGAAAATAAGCCGAAAAGTGCTTATAAACTTGTTTAACCGGCTTATAAGCTTAGCCATACACCCTCTAAGTGATTTAATACTAACTTTTTATGATACATGGATAAAATTAACTTAGCTGACTTTGCTGCAATAAAGTAAAAGTCAAAGGACGGACGCTATGTGAAAGGTGAATGCAGTCTTATTTCCACACCATTTGTAAAGAAGCAAAGCTATGCACGACTTCAAAAAAGACTATAAAGGGTATATGCAATTATGCTTGAAATAGAAAGTAAAGTTGAACGTCTGAAAGATATATCCAAATTGATGGCCTGATAACTAAAAATAACAACATTGAGCCATGTGTAATATATATATATATATATATATATATATATATATATATATATATATTAGAAGTTAGAAATAAAAAATTTACCTTAGGGTACGTGTATGGTCCTGGATTGGCTGACCGCACAAGCTCTCCCATATGGAAATTGTGTCTTATACATCCACATAAATACATACGTGTTGTTTAATTGAAAGAAATTAGATTAAAATATTTATTTACATTAGAAAAGTGGCTGCAAGTCATGAGGAATAATTAAATTTCTTCTCACAGTTACGCACTTGTTTGCCCTTTAATTATTCTAATCTCTGAGCTTAGAGGGGCTTCCTGTAAAGTATACAAGGCAAAGACTATAAAATGACTACTGTATATTTCAATTCACTTCATCAAATCTCTGTCTCCAAGATTTGGTTGAAATTTGGCAGCTTCTAAAAAGTGACACCGAGACGAAAAACTAGATGTTGTATAGGTGATATACTGATGATAGTCAACGTAATTAATAGAAGAGCTTAAGCTGTGATAGTGTATAAACATTTACACAACAAATGGCTTATGGGATAATTACAAATTATTAAATCTGTACGTAATACGTATTACCTCGTGAAACGTCTTTGGATGAAGACACTTTTGACTTCATTGAATCATTGTCACGTGTTAACTCTTGATTAGCAAGGATACTAATTGGCTGTTTGACTTTGAGAAGTCAATGTTTTATTTTTTTGGGTTATTATGCTTAGTTATTCGAGAGAATACTACTCCCTCCGTCCTATATTATTTGGCCACATTACTAAAAATATATGTCCCAAATTACTTTTTTATTTACAAAATCAAGATAAAATTAATTAAATTTTTTCATCTTACCCTTAATATTAAATGTTTTTTAAAATGGTCAATATTGATTAGAATGTACTTATTGGAGAGAGAGATAGGGGTAAGATAGAAAAATACATCTTTTATTTATGATTCTTAAGAGGCGTGCAAAAGGGAAAGTAACCAAGTAATATGGGACGGAGGGAGTAGTTTAATTGATTCTTGGGATAGACGATTATATTGGAGAGAAGTGATCAATAATTATGTTCAATAATAAGTTTAGTCAGATCTCTCTATAACGGCATCCGCATATTACATCACCTCTCTATAACAACCAAGTTTTTTCAAAACCGATTTTTTATGTTATATTTTACTTCTCTATAACAGCATTTCATCTACAACGGCAACAGTTAATTTCATAACAGTACGCCCTTTGTAAAATTACCCTCCATATAACATCTATCTTCTTTTTTTGGTAATATAATAATTAACCATCTTCATAAAAATAAAATATCTATGATTGCTAATAATAAGTGTAGAGATTTTGACCAAATATTTGATCCTTTAATACACTATTTATGACAAAAAATATCATATGAATATAAAAATTTTCATCATTAAAAGATTTTCCCTTATTATACAAAGTGTGATATGCTTAGAATTTAAAAATTAAAAAAGAAAAATTAGATTGTATGCATCTTTTTTGCCTATAACAACTAGGGGTGGGCATTCGGTATTCGGTTCGGTATTTTTAAAGTTCGGGTTCGGTAATTCGGAATCGGTAATTGAAAGTAGATACCAAATACCGAACTTTCGAACTTCGGTTCGGTAAATCAAACTTCATTTCTCGGGTAAGTATTCGGTAATACCATATTAAGTCGAGTTCACTGTATTACATCAATGGTTAGATAACAAGCACAAATTTGGGGTTTCTTAATTTTTTTAGCTGTAAATTTGGATACCCAGATTTGTGCATTTTGAATGAATATATGTGATTAATAGTGACAGTTGATTTAGGGATTCAACTTTCAAGATTTGTTATGAGTAAAAACTCCATGTCCTTAAATGATGAAGTTGTATCACTAACACATAATTAGCAGCCTCCTCAATGTTTTAGTGCCTCTAAAGCTTAATATTTATACATTAAATAAGAAAACAGAAATTGAAATGCGAAACTCACTCATGGTTTTGCACTTTCGCTTGCCTTCGTCCGTTGGAACAACAGCTTTGATAAATCATCCGCAACATTTATAAGATGTAAAAGATCGAATAACAAAGTTTTCGTTTTTTCTCAACAATCGTTTCAAAATGCAATTAACATGATCTACGCTAACGGTTAATAATATAAGGAGAGCATGAGAACTTTCACTATCAAAGAAATGCATAAGCTAAGGACACGGGTCGATAAGATCGCAAATAAAATGGACTATTAATTTAATGGCCCTCTATTTAATAACTATTTCGGTATTCGGGAAATACCGAATTACCGAACTTATAATTACTGAATATTGAATACCGAACTTTTTTTAATTTTATTATCGAAAACCGAAATACCGAAACCCTCGGTTCGGTTCGGTAATTCGGTTTTCGGTGTTTTATGCCCAGCCCTAATAACAACGAAATATTATTTAAATGTCAATGCTGTTATAGGTGTATAACAACCATTCTTTATAACAACCAAAAAATTTTGAACCCAACGATGCTGTTATAGAGAGGTTTGACTGTACATTAATCAACAGGAGCAAGTTCTTTAGTAATCATCTCAAATCAAGTTTCCTGTCTTTTTCCCTTCGTAAACTTTGCGATTATGAGTTTTACTGAGCACAATTACGTTTTGTTTTAGTTCTTTACAACAAAACATATCAAATCTTTATATTTTCACTTTAGCCAATAATATTTACTTGCTATCACCGACTTCTTTTCACACTTTGCCTTCTACCTTAAGCTCTCACTTCTAGTGTGCTAAGCCGACTCAGTAAACAGATTCGCTAGTTGGGTCAAATGACACTCTTTCAATTATTTGTATTGCAACGTGACGTATACTCTAACCTTCTCCATACATTTCGAACCTCCAAAGGTCGTAAATCTGTTTGTTCTGTTGGAAAGGCACAATTAGTCCAATCCCTGTGAAGGCGATATCTTTCTGTACTATCTTTGAGGCGCACGGGCTTTATTTTATTTTATTTTATTGTTGTGTTTTGTATTTGGCCAACCTTGTAAGAAAAAAAATTCTTTTTAGTAAGTAGAAAATGTTATTTTTCAGAGAATTTTAGTAGATCACAAATTACTATTTTAATATTTGCAAAGACATATTTTTCCAAATAATGAATCAAACACATGATTATTTTTCAAAGACACTTTTCAAATAACAAGATTTTAGATATTTGACCAAATAACTTATTACAGTACCCATATTGAAAACCCATGAGTTCCTTGCATTGTGTTATAATTGGTAGGGGAAGTCCAACTACCGTACCGACTAATCAGTCTCTATTTGAATTTGGAGGACCTTAATGCAAAGGTCAAAACCATTACTTAGCTGCCACTTGTCCATGACCTCTAACATTTCACATTTTAATTTGCTTCTCTCAGATAAGCCCAAAAGCTTTGTACAGGAAAAACTCGTCTTTTTTTGTTTGATATTATACACAAACACAACATACGTGTTATTTTCAGGTAACTTTTTAAACATTTCACCCTAAACACACAGCAAAATGAGGGAAGCATTGACGTAGATTCATAGAATAAGGCCGGCCCCAAATACCATTGACTTCCACCTCCTTCAAATCTATAAATAAGGGTCTTAATTTCATCCCATAGGGAACTAAAAGTGCACTTTTGTTTACTCATCTATAAAAACTCTATTTGTTTCCTTCAAACAATTACACCCCTTTAAGTAATCTTTAATTGTTTACAACTTACAAGTGGAAAAAATCACAAAAAATGGGAAGATCACCAGTTAGTAATGATAAAAATGGACTCAAGAAAGGCCCATGGACCCAAGAGGAAGATGTTAAGCTCATAGAATATATTCAAGTTCATGGTCCTGGAAACTGGCGTAGCCTCCCCAAAAATGCTGGTATATGAATTGCATGTCCTATTTTTTTTTTTTTTCATCTTATATATTGATAACAAGTGATTTATTCTAATATTTTATTAACCGAAAAATTATGTGCAGGACTTGAAAGGTGTGGAAAGAGTTGTCGTCTCCGTTGGACAAATTATTTGAGACCAGATATTAAGAGAGGAAGATTCTCATTTGAGGAAGAAGAAACTATTATCCAACTTCACAGTGTTCTTGGCAATAAGTAAGATATCTTGATTCTTCTCTCGTTGGATTTCATTTTCTATGACACCCTTTAATTTCTTTAGTCTGTTTCTAAAATATGATGCATTTATATATTTAAAACCTTTTAATGACGACATGTTCTTATCTCCATGAAATATTGTGACATATTTAAGATCACAAGTTTCAAGGATAGTTTTGGTATGACATTCTTTCTTAAACTTTATGCTAGTCAAATACCGTCACTTAAACTAAAAGATTAAGAGTAATTTACTTAAGAATTACCTTAAAACTTATCCTTTGTTATTGTTTTTCCAGGTGGTCTGCCATAGCGGCTCGTTTGCCGGGAAGAACAGACAATGAAATAAAAAACTATTGGAATACTCATATAAGAAAAAGACTTTTAAATATGGGACTTGATCCAGTTACTCACAGCCCTCGTCTTGATATATTAGACTTATCATCACTCCTTAACTCCTCACAACTCAACCTTTCAAGTTTACTTGGACTTCAAGCACTTGTGAACCCTCAAGTCTTGAGACTTGCCACTTTAGCCTCTAATGTTTTTGCATCCCACACTGAAACTAATCCAGAAATATTATTACAAAAACTTCAAGAAAACCAATTTTTGAACACACAAATTCAAAACCATGAAGGGCAAGAAGAGTTGTTACAAAAGTTTCAAGAAAATCAATTTTCAAATGCCCCATTAGAAAATCATACCCCAACTATTTTCCAACCTAATAATAATCAGATTCAAGAAATACCAACATGCACACAATCAAACGTGGGGCCATATTTGGTGAGTGACCCAAAGTTACACGAAAAAGTGATGCTACCATTGCAAACCTATGGCCAAAATTTAAAAGAAAACGCATGCGAACAGAATTTCAACTTTGATTCAATGTTGTCATCAACACCTTTGTCAAGTAGTGTAGAAGATGAGAGAGATAGCTATTGTAGTAATTTTATGAAGTTCGAGATTCCAGAGAGTTTATATTTTGATGATTTATTGTAAATATTGAAAATGTTCAATACTTTTGGTATGTTTAATTTGGATGGAACCATTGGTACGTTTTATCCCATTTGGTCCATTCAAATTCTACAGTTTGTTTTGCTTAGGTGATTTTTGAATTTTGTCTATACATAAAAGTTTTTTGATGTCTTCTTATTGTTCTTTTTCCAGTGTAATTTGTGGATACATTGTGGTTGAGTTTGTCTTTCTCTCGTCTTATTCGGTTGTTTGTGTTTTAGTTGTTTTCTTTTTTCTGTTTCTTACTATCTTTTTTTTCTCATATATCGACATTAATAGAACTATGCGTCCGGAGCCTAATTGACCCAACAAAAGAGGAGTTGAACCAAAATACCCGAAAAAGAGTTACCATAATACCTTTAACGCAGGAAATTCTTGCGTTAAAGGAGTTAAACGTAACTGCACGGTTAACTTCTTTAACGCAGGAATTTACTGCGTTAATGACGTCATTTCACGCAGCAAATTGCTACGTTATTTGGCCTTGATAATTCTTTTTTGGGGTTAATTACTCTCTTTCGTTTACATTTTCATACTTTTTTTTTGTCACAGATTAATCATGCTTCGAGACTCTGGAACGTCAATATTTTATATAGAATCCTTGTTTTTTGTGCGATTAATAATGTAGGCTCAATACATCAAAGATACGCAAAAGTTTGGGTCGTTGTTTTAGTGATTGAAAAGTGCTCGAAGTAAGTTTTTTTTGAAAACTTGTTATCATTAGCTTTAAGTTTTTTAATTTTTAGGGTTAAATTTAAACGTGTTATTTTTTAAATTAATGAGTAACTTTATTTCGATATGTCATGATATCTTTTTATGATTAATTTTGGATGTCACATGAGTTAGTTATAAATGATAATAAAGACTAAGATAATATTTATAAATATAAATAGATACGCAAAAAATATATATAATATTTACTTAAACTACATAACTTAATTGCATATATACTATCGTAAATGGGTTCCTCATGTGGTATACTTGAGAATATCCTGAGGCCTAAGGCTAATATCATCTCCACCGCCATCGTCCCCATCCCCCTTTCTCCTCTTAATAACAGGGTGCTCTAAGCCATGATCATCCGCTTTTCCCTTCCCTTGCGCCCTTGAGTATAATGTGCTTGTTCGTGGGATCTCGTATCGCTGGTACGTAATAATTTGGTATTTTACCAACTTATCTCTTCTTTAATCTTAGATTTTTGTTATCTTTGATTGATAAAGTAGTGCATTTAATGTCGTTCACTTCCATTTTACAAGTTTATGTGATTTAGAAGTGATCAGGAGTGAAAACAAATCAAAAGAGGCCAAATTGAAGAAAATAAAAAAAATGGCTAAAAATGCAAAAACGGGTCAGATTGGCAAAACTGAAAGTTAGGGGTTTATTTTGTCATATTCTGACTTTGAAAAATGGGGAATTATAAGAGGAAGACTTACGGGAAATTTCCCACATCTTTGGCCATTTCTACAAGACTTTTTGGGGCTAGGGTTCTTACACCACACATGGTTGAGTAGTTTTTTGAACCTTTACTTCATTTCTTTAATTCCTTGCTTTGTATTGAATATTTAAGTGTGTAATATTTTATTCTTTCACTAGAATCTTGTTTATGAGAATATTCATTATCAAGTGTTGGATCAAAACTCTTTTTTTGCTTATGTATTGAATGATTTTTATTTCTATTGAAGTGGGCCTTTGTTTCTTTAATTAATCTTGTTCTTTAGTGTTTCTTAAGGGATTAGCTAACCCTAGAACTCGCCCATTTACTTTGATTTGAGCTCGAAAGAGGAAAATTGAGGTTGGGAAAGATTAATTAACAAGAATTTGTTTTGTGGCTTTAAACCTCATCTAATAACTTGAGTTAGGAATAGTAAAGTTAATTTGAGATTCAATCGGTTGTGCTTAATATCACACTCTAAGGCTTGGAAAAGCTTAGAGTGAAATTCATTGATTTGGTTAGAAGACTTTCAATAAGATTTTAGAAACCATTATCTATTAACATAGACTTTCTCTTAGTTGTAAAATTGTAAAATATACAGGATCATTACTTGAGAGTCCCTTGTATTCATGCTTGTGGCCATTGATCATTTTATCCGCTTTCTAGTTTAATTTTATCCTTGTTAGTTTTTAAATAAAAAAAATCAAATATTGAAAAAATGTTTGGCTTAGTGTAGTTGGTGATAAATCCTTTACTTTCACAATCGCCTTTATATTGTTCCATGTGGATTCGACCCTGACTCATAGTTGGGTAAATTATATTGCGATGACCGTATACACTTTCTCTTTGAGAAGTGGATTTGGACGTTATCAATTTTGGCGCCGTTGCCTAGGAACAATTTGGTGTATTTGAGTTAGTTTGGGATTTAAGCTTACTTGCTTTGATCTAAACTTGTGAATATTTGTGTAGTTGTTTTCTTTGTGTTATTTTATTTTTTATTTGAAAAATGGCATCATTCCATGAAAATGGGTCGGATGATAGTTGTTCATACCTTGATGACCCATGTCCTTATTGTGGAGGACCTCACTCTTGGCAAACTTGTTTAAAGTCTCCCAAGGGAGGATTGTGCACACAATCTCAAACCCATGAGTGGATACTTTTTGTTGGGACAATGATAGGGATATGGAAGCGAGAGAATTCGAGCATAGTCAAAATGGAGAGTTCAAGCTCATGATGGAATGTCTACTTGAAGGAGGAAACGAAATCAAAAAGCCTTGGAGGATTGGAAACTAGTCTCCAAGATGGTTTGGCACTTGAACACAAAAATCCTTCATGGACATTTGCACAAAATCAAGAAAAATTCTCAAATGCTCAATATGAGAAGATAATGCCCATGTTGGTGGTCAATCTTGAAAATGAGGAATCAAGAATTCAACATCCGCCAACCGATTTCATGCTACTTAGATATGCCGAAGAAAAAGTAAAGAAATTAGAGTCAACCGGTGTCATGAAAAATATGGTTGATATTGACTCTAGTTCGGGGGAAAGTGAGGATGTCAAAAATCGCAAGTTGGAAGCTTGATGTCTCATACTAAGCATTTTTCAACATTGGATTTGTGTGGTGATATGGGAATTGAAACACATGAATTCGTGATGGAGGGCGAAGAGGAAAGACTAAAGCCATATATTTTGAAGTTTGAGAACCCAAGAAAGCAAAATGACATTCCTCATTTGAAAGCCAAGAAGTGCAAAATGCGACACCCGAGAGCTAGCCTCTTTGCTTTTCTATCACCGCCCCATGAGCGTCGTCGTCATCTTGATTCAAAGTTGGGACGAAAATTTATATCCTCTAAGTGGAGGAAAAAGTGGTAAAATTAACTCATGTCGTGCCACGACGTTAAATGTGGCGCTTTATGGGAGGCAACCCATATTTCTTTAATTTTTAGTTCAATTTTGTGATTTTAATTTTTATATAAGTTTATTTTGTTATTTTTAATTAATCTACCAAGATTCATGGTTTTTGAAATTGAATTGGACATGAGTTAAGGTGTTGGAGTGGCTAGAAGTGCAAAAAGGCCAAAAAACTGCTTCAGATGGTTATTCTTAAGTTGGGCTCAAGTCACTAGACTTGCCTCTTTAACAAAAACAAGAACCACAAGAAACGCGCACTGCTTCTACACAACACACAGGTAGCACGCACCGCAATCCCAACCCTGACCTTCTCCAACCGTGAACTGCTTCTAGAAACGCTGCAGACCAGGTCCTCTCTTCCTCACTTTCTCTCTGCAGATTTGTTGTTTTATGAGGAGTTTGGTGCTGAAATTGTGCAATTCTTGTTGTTGGCTGATTGAGATGTAAGTGTGACTCTTTGAGTTATAATTCTCATAATCTTGGGAGGGTAATTCAAGCTCCTAGCTGTGACAAATAATTTTCCTAAAGTTATGCGCTTAACCTGTTCGATGAATTGTCTGAGAGGGAAATTTATTCGCCTGTGAAGTCTGAGAAACCGAACGATATTAAGAGACATGTCGGAGTAAATGTGGAGTATTTTGGGTGAGTTTTGAAGTGTTTTGTGCAAATTGTATGAGTTGTACAGTGCAACAATTGAAAATGGCACTCTGTTGGCCAACAAAGTGTAGCTAGGCTTGCGTTTTTCATCGTGGCTTGTTCCGTTGTAGCTCTATGAGTTTGAAACTAACTGCATGAAATGAATCATGCTGGTTTCTCCATAGAAGTGATGAGGTTATCATTCTGTTTAAATCAATGATCATGTTGGATGGGTATAATTTCTTACCACATTGTTGATGTTTGAGATAAGAAAATGGCATAGTTTACATGTTTAAAAATGGATGGTGATATTTTGAGTTTTTACACTAAAGGAGACTATTTGGCCTTCATGTATACAAGCTGCACGTACTGGGGGTTTTTTTTGGTACCACTTTAATAATATAGGTCATGGATTTTATGTGGTTGATCTGCATTTTGCGGAGAGAAGAGTTAACATCTGGTCTTCTTGAATTAAAAGTGATGATGCAGCATGGTCCAACTGTATGGAGACTTTGAGTTTTAATTGGAATCTGGTGCCAACTGGAGAAGATGTTGAGGTACTGTTGATATTCAATGGCCTCCATGCACTTGAAACAATTCATGGGAAGCAGAAACAAGGGAGTATCTCAGACACCATATTTTCAGGGAGACCCTCTACTTTGCTTTAATTATATAGTTCATTGAGGACAATGCAAATATTTTTAAGTTGGGGGAGGCTTTATTTTGATAGATATGTTGGGATGAGTGTGATATTGTCATGATGGATGATAATTTGGTAGATTGATTTTATTTTGGTATTTTTTTTAATGACATTTAAATTAGTATGATTTTTTTTTTTTTGACTAGCTTCTTTAGTTTAGTTGTAGGAATGGTGTTGGGATGTGCTTTTTGCACTTTGGTCAATTTTTGGCTTGCTTGGTACCAACATATTTAAACATTAGCATATGAATTGTTGAATTTTGAAAAAGAAAAATGATTGAAGTAAGGATTCTTGTTGTGACTTTTAGACTAAGGATTCTTGTTGTGACTTTTAGACTCAATGTTTGGCTCTTTTGTTCACTAAATAGTCTCTGTAGACTAGAAGTAACTTTTTGAGTTCATTTGTTTCAATTGGGTTTTGGATACGTATTCTACTTGGGTTTTCATGTGCCATGTGGTGAGGTTTATTTGTGAGTACTTTTGCATATCTTGTGGTCTAGAACTTGCCCGGAATGTGTTTTAAGGCGAAATCCTAGATTAACTTGGTTTAGAAAATGACATTAGGCCTTTTTTGGATCGTTTTTGTGCCCTTAATTTTCCACCCTTGCATATTTTCCCTAGTCAACCCCTTTAGAGCTTTTAACCTTTTCTTTGGCAACCATGTTACAAGCTTTACCCTTTTGTTCTTCGTTGACCTATCTTTTGGCATCCTACCTTCATAAGTGTTTGGAAAGTGCAAACATAAACTCCGAGAAATCAAGAAACCTGGGACCGTCTACATTTCTCACTGGCCGCTCCTCACGTAATGATGCGTTAAGACCAGCCCAATTAATGTCATCACGTATCCCGAGGTACCTATTCTGGCTCCGCGGAGATGAAGACTCGGGTATATCCGTTAAACAGTACGCCAACAGAACACCGGTTGTCGACGGTCGGGGAAGTAGACGGCAGCCGAGCCGCACGGCTTCGAACCCCTTCTGCCACCACGTTCTCTATCAACACCCTCTCTGCCACCATGTCCTCTATCGCCATCTCCTCTGCCTGGCTGTACTCCTTGTCCGCCTCCTCGCGTCGCCCTCGCACCGACCTCTCGAGCCAGGGATCACACATACGCCTAATATCTTCCCGGATACGGATTTATTCCTTGGATATCCGTACAACCTCGAAGAAGTTTCGCCTCCCGGGGTTAGATATATGATCTATCCCCACATACGCACGCTCGTTGTATGGTCACCAGCTGCATTTGTTAGTTAATTTTTTAATGTAATAATTACTACTATTAAATCAATCCAAGTGCGATAAACTTACCAACGCCTCATCGCCCGCGAGTGCTGCGTATCCTATATCCCTCTGGGGACGTAAAGCGGGGTTGCCACTCAAGCGGCGTGTGATCTTTAGGTACCAATGCATGTAATCCTTGACGGGAGTCGCATGACTGACCTCCGCTAAACTCCCCAACCTGTGCTCCTAATGGTAGAGCTAAACACCCATGAAAGTTAGAAATGCGTCATCGATGGTCGATCAATCGTCTTGCACGTAGTGGCGGAACTCATAATGAACGCGGCGGGGTATATTCTGTCGATGCCTAAACTGTCGTAAGACGCGGTCGGGCACGTGGTCCTCAACGATGTCCAGGTGTATCAAAAAAGAGCACTGCCCCAACTGTAGTCTCCCAAGCGATCCAGATGCTCCAAGAAGATCAAATACCGTAAGCTGAAATAGGCACCTGATGTGTTCGGGAACAGGATGCCCCCGAATATAATGAGCAATTACAAACAGGCATGGCGATCACCAACCACCTGCTCAGTGCTATCGTGAACAGGATCCAAGCAACGTATATAAGCACAGAAGGCACTAATCCTCACTCGACTCTGTCCTGAGATAGTGGTGGGGCCCACAGGCACGAAATCGGTGAGCCCATCCCAACTCCGTCGTCTATGTACTACCAGGAGGAGGCTCAGCCCAACTATATAATGGGTCGCCATCTACCCGCAATCCAAACATGACCTCAACATTCTGAAGCGTGATTGTGGTCTCACCCCGATCTGAAGATGAAAGTTGTGTGTCTCCGGCCTCCACCACTTAACCATGGTCGTCATAAGCGCCCAATCATGTTGTACCCTACCAAAGGAGACGCAACGATAAATACCGCCCCGACACAATATCTCTAAGACGCGGGAAGGTGGAGGGCGCTCGCTTAAAAGACTCCACGCCATATCCAACCTACGGGATGTAGCAACGCCCCCATCTGTATACCCTAGTCCATAATAGCTCAGAGCTATGATTATCTTGTAGAGAAAGTATTGATTTATTCTCGGGCCCCGGGTGAACATTGGGATCCATGGAGGTGTCGTATCTGTACAGACTAAATTATTCATTATTCTTGAAATTAATGGGAAATTATGTTAACTAACTAATCCTTTATCGAAAATATATATTAACTAACTAATAATTTATAGGAAAATTTTATTAATGATGTTCAATCCAAAACTATGGATTTAATTTATCGTTTGTTATTCAGGATTTAGTTTATTGTTCGTTATTCAGGATTTAGTTAGTTATTCATTATTCAGGATTTAGTTTGTCCTTCTTTATTCAAAATTTGTGGATTATGAGAATTATGTTGTATTATATTTTTGTGAATAATTATATCTAATTATAATTTACTTAACTAAAAATTTATATTAAATAGCTAATTTATTTAACGGGAAATTATGTTAACTAACTAATCCATTATCGAAAAATTATATTAACACTAACTAATCCATTATCGGAAAATTATATTAACTAACTAATCATTTATAGAAAAATTATATTAATGATGTTCAATCCAAAACTAAGGATTTAGTTTATCGTTCGTTATTCAAGATTTAGTTTATTGTTCGTTATTCAGGATTTAGTTAGTTATTCGTTATTCAGGATTTAGTTTGTCCTTCTTTATTCAAAATTTGTGGATTATGAGAATTATGTTTTATTATATTTTTGTGAATAATTATATCTAATTATAATTTACTTAACTAAAACTTTATATTAAATAGCTAATTTATTTAACGGGAAATTATGTTAGCTAACTAATCCTTTATCGGAAAATTATATTAACTAATTAATTACTAATTAACAATTGTTAACTAATTATTCTCCTATAATTAAAGTAATAACGAACTAATTCATTTAACGGGAAATTATATTAACTAACTAATTAATGATTAATTAAACAGTTAACACATAAAATTAGATGACCAATTAGCACATTAGCAATTAACATAGGATAATTAATTTCACAAATAAATAAATTAACAATGACATAATTAAAAAATAATAGGAGATTACTATATTTTTCTAATTAAACAATCAATTAAAAATTAACAATTAATTAAAAAATTAACATAGCAAAAAAAAGATTTTTTTTTTTAAATTCGTGACGATGAAACATTGATCATGCTTAGAATTATAATGTATTTAACAAAATAATTAAAAAATTCATAGTAAAGTACCTTGATCGAAGCTTCTTGTAGGGTTTTGAATCGAGCTGTACGTCGCTTTTTTTCGAATCTAACCTTCGAATCTTGTTCCTTGACTTGAATATACCGAGAATCATGACTTTTGGGATGAAATTTGAAGCGAAATGTCCGTATTTAGAATGCGGGCCCACTGATTTTATCCTTTAATGGCGTTTTCAACATTAAAAAATGGGGGTGGGGGACCAGTGGTGGGGAAGAAAGCTCGATAATCGAAATTTAACTTCTATTGTTGCGTTAAGGCTAGTTTGGTATCAAATTTTTTTCTTGGGGTATTTTTTATTCGTTTGGGTCATTTAGATTCCGGACTCATAGAACTATATCCAAAAACAACTCCGACGGTCTGATCCTTTTTTATATTATTTTCTCTTAATAATGGTCTTTTCTTGTTATTAGTAATATATACTCATTAGGAAATGACCGGTGAATTGATTTATTAAATCAACTTTTTCCCATCTTTTGGATTATATCAGCTTCGAGTTCATAAGCATAATTGCTATTTGCATCGTATTTAAGGATAACTTTTAGAAAGAAGTAAATCGATCCTACCAAATGAGACGAAAGAGAGAAAGACGAATACATTGATAGCCCTAAATTGTATTTAAATACTCAAACTATGGCATGTTTTGATTAAGTATGCCCCCACGGGTATAAATTTGTGAAGGAATTACAAAGTTATCTTGGGACGCAGATACTTATGCCTTATGGGCAATGACTTGGCATAAGTATGCGGTCAAGCATAACTTTGATAATTCCTTCACAAGTTTATGCTTGGTCGGCAAAAGTTTTCCCGTTAAAAGTATGCCCCCACCGGCATAAACTTGTGAAGGAATTATCAAAGTTATGTCGGACCGACATACTTATGCCTAAGTCTCATTTATAAGGCATGAGTATGTCGGGTCCGACAAAATTTGTAATTTCTTAACAAGAGTATGCAGTCCCGGATACACGCGACCCTAAATCTTGCCTTGCAATTTTTTTTTTAATTTATCTTGAGCGGGGTTCGAACTCAGAACCTCATGATTTCTGCGTGAAAGCTCAAAGTTCCAATGCGAAGGGCAAAAATTAAAGACCAGCAATATGAAGGGCATAATTTAAAAACCATAAATATGAGGGGTAAAATTTAAAGACCACCCCAAAAGAAGGGCAATCCGCGCAAAAAAATGTACCAAATTTTGCAACTACGGCCACGGGCCCGATATGATTTATCAAAAAGAGTAAACCATAATCAAGAGTTTCAATACAATACTGGAAAGCTTAGTAGGTGCCAAAAAGTACACATGATTTATCAAAAAGAGTAAACCATAATCAAGAGTTTCAATTTTTTTTTTTGCGCGGATTGCCCTTCTTTTGGGGTGGTCTTTAAATTTTGTTCCTCATATTTGTGGTCTTTAAGTTCCCTTCGCTTGAAAAGGTGGGCAAATACCTGAGGTTCTGAGTTCGAACCCCCGCTCAGGCATAAAATAAAATAAAAAATTCGCAAGACAAGGCTGAGACGCATGTATGCCGGATCCGGCATACACTCCTTAAGGAAAAACTAAAGTTATGCCGGATCCGGCATAACTAAAAGTTTAGCCCATAAGACAGAATTTTTCCTTAAGGCATAGTTTAGTTATGCCTTATGGGGCAGACTTTTAGTTAAGGCATAACCAAAAGTATGCCCCATAAGATAGAACTTTTCCTTAAGGCATAGACTTTGCCTTATAAGACAAACTTTTAGTTATGCCTTAAGGAAAAATTCCACCTTATGGAGCATACTTTTAGTTATGTCTTATGAGGCACACTTTTAGTTAAGGCATAACTAAAAGTATGTCCCATAAGGCGAAACTTTTCCTTAAGGCATAACTAAAAGTTTGTCTTGAAAAGTAAAAAATAAATAAAAAATATATGCCTCAAGGCAAAGTCTGACAGACTTTTAGTTAAGCATAATTAAAAGTCTGCCGGAGGGGGCAGAGCGAAATTCAAAATCTACCTTGCGAATTTTTTTAAAATTTTTGACTGAGCGGGAGTTCGAACCCAGAACCCATGGGTTTTAGAAGAAGGACAAAACTTAAAGACCAGCAATTTGAGGGACAAATTTAAAGACCACCCCAAAAGAAGACCAATTCTACAAATTGCCCGTTTCAATACAATACTTGGCTTTTGATTAGTGGGTGCAAAAAAATACAATATTAGTACCCTTCTAGCAAATAGTTGTACTGTCCGTGATCCCTAAAACTATTGATGGACGGCCTGGTTGAGCACAGACGTATTAACGTTTTGGAAATCTTGTCCGTGATCTCTGAAACTATTGATGGACGACCTTGTTTTGGGTACATAATCCGCTTCTTCTCTACAATATGTATGTGGAAAGACGGACATAATTAAGTACAGTCGAGCACCAACCTATACCCTCATTTACAGCATCTTCTTTCGACTTGTTACTTGATGCAAGGTTGTTCCACTCATTGCATTCCGTTGAACGTGCAAGGTTGTTCCACTCTCTTGATGTCGTTGAACTGTATAGTTGCTCAAAAGCGCTTATTATACGGTTGCCTTGTCTTGTAGGTTGGTATTGCATATTCAGCTCAATTAGTGACGCTGAGCCACTTTCTTTCCAAGTGCTATCAGTTCAAAGCCAGAGAAGAAGGCATGACTCTAGTTGTCACCACTTCATTATATAATGTGAAGGTGCAAGACTCAACTCCTTTACTCTAAATGACTAATCTGATGGCCTACAAATAGCTTGTGTTGTGCCATTGTCAAAACAAAATCCTACTGATTCATGTTCCATTCTTGTGGTTCCACAAAGTATAACTTTTTGTATAGCTTTGAGCGTATAATAATGGCATACCTAAACAGGCCCTCAAACTTGGCCTCAGTTGACAAGTATACCCTCGGATTTTGGTGTGCACAAGTGGGCACCAATTGTTGGGGAACTTATGAATGTTCTGCCAACCCAATGTTGTAGCTTTACAAATGTTAAACTAAGGAGAATAAATGTCTCAAAACAACTTTAAGCTTAAATCACAGCAAACTGAAATCACTTTAAGCTTAAATAAAAACAAACGTCTCTCTGCGACGATATGCTAGTTAGTACACGTTCTTAATGTTGACACTAACAATATAAACATTTGCTCGTTTAAGTAGGGTTGTTTTACGCAATCTAGAGTTTCAACACCATGCTTCTTCAATTACCTGCTCCAAATATGCAAAAGTGGTCAGCTATATCTTTGCCCTTAATCAGAAGAAACAACTGATGTTTGAGATAGACAAAGATAAGACATGTTAGTGCAAGCGTACCGATCTATCCACATATACATCTAAACACTCATTGCGTCACTGGAATGAATACACCAAATGAGCAAGGATTAAGCGCTTAACCATCAACAATCTGCCCAAAGATGAAAGGATAAATCTCCTAACCGTCAACAGTATATGAGAATGCATCAGTGACACACGTCATCCTAGACAAATCATCTAATAAGGCCTGACCATCTTTAAGATCTTGATTTCTACTCCATGAGTATGTGCGATTGCGTCTGCAAGCATGAATGTGCGTCTATAACATGTAGATTTTAACACATACACTCCATTTTGAAATTACAATGTAAGTGAAATTTAACCAGTAGAGCCATAGTTCTGACCACATGGAGAAGTAATCCAGCATCCATTCACAAGATTAACTTGTATTAATTTCTACTGCAAGTTATATATTCTGAAGCTTTTTTTTTTTTTTTTCATGATGAAAGTAGAGTGGAGATGAAGGGGATCGAACTTCGCCTCTTGCATGCAAAATGAGCGCTCTACCAATTGAACCACATCCCGTTTTCTATATTTTGAATGTGATTATAAAGCTCCTTAGCAATTTATACCATTCTGACATCCTCAAATTACAAAAGTACCTACCCAATAGTTACAGAACCACCGTATGATACAATCGCAATCACCAACTCAATTAAAAAAAAAAAAAAAAATTAACAAAGCAATTACCTTGATGGAGCAAAGCTTGACCTTAAGAGCACACTAGATCTCCTAATCTCTGACTGCAAACCACAAGGACAAAGTTACTCATAAAATTTGACGATGATCAACTTCCAGCAAATTTAGGTTTTGATCTTTAACAGATTTATATAGAAACCAATGAACTATACCTTCTTCATTATGAATTTAAATTTAAAATAAAAACACCCTTCATTCATAAGGGATTTGGAGTTTAGTGTTCCCAATAACTATTTATTGCCGGAAACCAGGAAAAAGAACAAGGACATTGAGTTCACTTTAGTTGTTCTCTTATAAGCTTAAAAAGGCACATATTCGTATTGAAAATCATTTGAGAACTAAACTCTTCCGTATTTTTTATTTCTTGTTAAATGTGCATAATTGGAAACCATTTAATCAGTGAAACCCTCCACTTGAATCAGAGATAAATAATTTCATTATCAATAATGTGCGTATTTCTAAAAGAATGCACTTAGAGCAATAGTGCAGAAGGAATAGGGCTGTTTCCACTATAAAGCTCATTCATTAGGATTCATCAAGTAAAAAGAAAATTGAAAACAAAACTTAATAAGTTTATGAATTGTTGTTCACCACTAGGTTTTAAGCAAAACTTATTGTGAAGAAAGAGGGAAATGCAATTATGTAAAGGCTCTACATGAAGAATCCAACAGAGAAATATGAAAAGGGTAAAAGAAAATAAAAAAGGCAATATCCATGATTCTAACCGCCTGTTTGGATGGTGGTTTCCCGTGGTTCATTAATGTATGGTTTTCTATGAAACCATATTTGTTTTCATTATTCTTAAAATTATATGGTATGGTGTTGTAAACCCGTGGTTCATTCCATGGTTATATAATCATGAAAAGTCCCAATTTTTGTAACCACGGATTTGGTGATTTTTCCGTGGTTACGTATTTCATTTCTCCATTATACCCCATCCTCCACTATCCACCCAATCCCACCCCCACTCTACCACTCACCCCCACCCCACCACCGCCCCACCCTACCACTACACCCTCACCCACCCCATCCCCACCCCCAACTACCCCACCCCCACCACCGACCACCACCCGCTACTCCTCACCACCGCCCAACCCCACGCCACAACCACCCAACCCTCCCCCCCCCACCCACTACCTACTTATTTTTAAAGTTCTTATTTTACCTGAGTTTTATTAATATATATAAATCGAAAAAGGTTCAAATATGTCATCCAACTATCAGAAATGGCTCATTTATGCCACTCGTCAACAGTTTGGCTCATTTATGCCATCAAACTATAGGAAATAGCTCATTTATGCTATCGAACTATAGGAAATGACTCATTTATGCCACTCATCAATAGTTTGACTCATTTATGCCATTACTTGTTATCAAAATAACTCGTTCATGCCATATTTCATTAAAGCTGGTTTTACAATACCATATATGACACGTAGCCTCCAACTAGATTATGGTTGTGGGTGGGTAAGGTGTATGGATCGAATTTTTTATTAATTTGTTATTTAAAATTGGGTTGGTTTAATTAAACGACGTGGACCTCTAATTGGAGGCCACATGTCATATCTGGTATTGTAAAACCGGCGTTAATGAAAAAGGGCATGTATGAGTCATTTTGGTAATAAGTGATGGTATAAATGAGTCAAACTATTGATAAGTGGCATAAATGAGCCATTTCCTATAGTTCGATGGCATAAATGAGCCATTTTCTATAGTTCGAGGGCATAAATGAGCCAAACTATAGACTAGTGGCATAAATGAGCCATTTCCGATAGTTGGATGGCATATTTGAGCCTTTTCCGTATATAAATTAATTTCTAATTAAGAGTTGAGGGTATTTTAGTAAACTTACAAGTTATTATACACTACCATGATCAAACCAAATAATACAAATGTTATTAAACCACAACAAACGATCTGATTTATCAAACATTGTGTTTATTAATACTGATCTGATATAATACAACACCATACCTGTACATTAATGAACCCACGGGAAACAACCATCCAAACAGAGGGTAAGAGTCCATCTCTACGCAAAGACCCTGTATAATTTCATTCCCGAGAATTGAGTAAATACATAGAATCAATATCGAAAACCTTCACTATGTTGACCTCATCGACTCCCTCGTAGAGGGTCGCTTCACCTGATGCCATGCTCCTTCAATCCCTTCATACACATCAAAAGCTTTATAACTGCAGAAAAATTAACCCAAAATGAAAAAAGAAAAAAGATCAAAAAAGAAAATTTTACATTAGATAAAATGCAATGCCTCCTTCTGAATTAGTACTCCATATGCGAAAAATGTAAAGATTCAATTTTTGCAGAAACAAACCAAGAAATAGACGCACATACACTGTCTTTGAAGCCCATTTACGAAGAATTTCATTGTACTGGACTAAAAAAACAAAAAAGGAAGCAAATGAGAAGTCAATATGATGGGGGAAAATGAAAAAAAAAAAAAAAACAGAAAAGTGAAACAAATTCATAAAGAGGCTCAACTCCAAAAATTTACAATTGGAATAGAAACAATAACATACCCTTCCATATCTTCCAGTAGGATCAACTTCAACAAACTCACAATCATCTGATTCAATGACACCATTCATTTCTTATGGTTTCTCACGACAAGAAAAAATATATATGGCAACAATTTTTTTTTTGTTTTCATGAATTGATTATTATTACAAAAAGTACTTTTGGCAACAAAAAAATATATTTTGTTGCATGAACTTTTCCCAACGGTTGTTATTTAAACGACGTGCAACGTCTTTTTTTTTTTGGTTGCTAAAAGTACTTTTTTGCAACGATGTCAATACTATGACAACAAAATTAAGTTTTTTGGCAACAAAAAAATCATTTGTCAACAATAAAACTAAGTTGTTACTAAATATAAAAAATTTTGTTGCGATTTCTATACTTTCTTACAGTGAGATCTTTTTATTTTATTTTTTTCAGTTGCAAGTCTATATTAGGAAATATCTGCTCCAACATATAACATATCATCCCTCAATTTAAATGAGAACTAACATTTGCTAGCAAAGAATTCACATGTGAATATATCATCATAAAGACCTCCCAGCAAGAACGACATATATAAAATAGGCTCATTATCTACTTTAATTCACCGACTGACTACTAAAGAGATATCTCTGCAGCATTTACCCTAATTCAACACCACAGTAATGTGAATTGAAGGTTGTATATATACAGATATATCACAATAAATTCTCCGAAGATGCATTTCAATCCCATGTAACTGTGCATAAACCCATAATATATAAGAGCTGACATGAAGAACACCCATATGGGATATCAAGAGATTGAGAAATAAAGGTTGGTAACAGTTTTTTTACTTGAGAGAAGAAGATAGGTGGAGAAGAAACAGTGGGTAGATCTTTCATTTGTTATGCATCTTGAGAGCAAACAACAGAGGAAGTCATTCGTGCAGTGAAGAAGCACAAGGAAAAGCTAAATGGAAGCCAGATGTGCAACTCAAATTTAAGAAGCAAAAACTTGTCACCTCAAAAGAGGAAAATTGAAGGGCTTGAATGCAGTGCCATACACGTGTTCAACAAGAAATGCCCACGCGTGAAAAATGAGAGGCCCAACAATACCGTACAATCTATATAACCTTAGGTACAATTAGTTTTATGCAGTGTTACTTACAGATGAAGCAGGAAGTACAAATTGGGACTGTTTGTCCCATCAACAGTCATTTCTATAATAAAAAAAATATTCTAACTATATAGAAGCACGGGTGGATCGTCGTCCGTCGCCCCCAAAAAAAAAAAAAAAATGAGCCCCATCCTAAACACCAAGTAATTTAAAAAAAAGAAAAAAAATTGAAACTCATTATCTCCACCCATATTAACAAAATAAAGTAATATCAAGAAAAAAAAATGGATCCCATATTAAAAAAAAATAATGTAAAAAAAAAAAAAAAGTGCACCCCATATTAAATAATCAAACAATATTCATGTAATTTTCAAAGTATCTCATTAAGTCAATAATGATGGATTTATTATCACATGCGTATCAACCTATTAGTGGGAGAAAATGAAATTATTGTACAACAAAAAATATGGATCCCATATTATTGCTTTTCTTCAAAAAGTTAAGTAGCCAAACCATACAATTTTCTTTCTTTTTTTATATTAGCCTAAAATCTAATCTAGATATTGAACTGTTGTATTTGCTATTCCACCATGTCATTTATTTGTTATGTTTACTAAAATAAATATACTTAAAATATTTATATTTTAAAATAAGATAGAATTTAATTACTTTTTCATTTTTATTCTTCCTCTAATAAATGTGAAAAGAGTTTAATACCGTAAAAGAAAAAACAATATCAAATGAAGATCAAATAATGAATAAGGTAAATTAGTTAAATTATAATTCTAATTCATTTTTCCTTAAAAAAAAACCATGTAAAAGACAACATGACAAGTAAAATGAGCTAAATCGAGAATATTTACTAAAAATTAAAAAATAGTAGTTCTTCGTTTAAATAGGAAATTAAATTTCTACTTTGTTTCGTTTTAAACATGTAAAATTAATTTAACAATTTGAATCAGAATCATCCAAATCAAAATTTTAAAAATAGTAATAATAATAATAATAATAATAATAATAATAATAATAATAATAAGTATTTTACACCTTTAAATTAATCGAATTAAAACTGAAAGTATCAACTGATGCTTAAATATTGTTATTGTTTTATCTCAAAAGGAGGAAAATAGTTTCCTTTTAAACAAGTCTTCTCTTTTAAAAAGTATTAATAAATTTTTGCAGACTTTGTATTCATAGCAAACACTAATATAATAAAGTTTTGGATACAGAGCACAAACTACAATGTTATATTAATCGTGTTTATCAAATTTTTACTTTATTTCGTTTTAAACATGTAAAATTAATTTAACAATTTGAATTAGAATTATCCAAATCAAAATTTGATAAAAAATAATAAGTATTTTACACCTTTAAATTAATCGTATTAAAATTGAAAGTATCAACTGATGCTTAATATTGCTATTGTTTTATCTCAAATAGAGGAAAATAGTTTCCTTTTAAAAAAGTCTTCTCTTTTTAAAAAATATTAATAAATTTTTGTAGACTTTTTTGTAATCGTAGCAAACACTAATATAATAAAGTTTTGGATATGGAGCACAAACTATAATCTTATATTAATCGTGTTTTAAATATATATATATATATATATATATATATATATATATATATATATATATATATATATATATATATATATATATATAAACAGTGTAAAGTAATAATGTCAAAAAAAAGTGCATCCCATATTAAAAAATCAAACAGTATTCGTGTAATTTCCAAAGTATCCCATTAAGTCAATAATGATGGATTCATTGCCACGTATCAACCCATTAGGGGGAGCAAATGAAATTATTTATCCAAAAAAATATGGACCCCATATTATTGTTTTTCTTTAAAAGGTTAAGTAGCAAATCATAGATTTTTTTTTTTTATATTAGCCTCGAATCTAATCTAGATATTGTTTATTTGCTATTCCGCCATGTCATTTATTTGTTATGTTTACTAAAATAAATATACTTAAAATATTTATATTTTAAAATAAGATAGAATTTAATTATTTTTTCATTTTTATTCTTACTCTAATAAATGTGAAAAGAGATTAATGTCGCAAAAGAAAAAATAATATCAAATGAAGATCAAATAATGAATAAGGTAAATTAGTCAAATTATAATTTTAATTGACGTCTCCTTAAAAAATCATGCAAAAAACAACATGACAAGTAAAATGAGCTAAACTGAGAATACTTACCAAAAATTAAAAAAAATGGTATTTCTTCGGTTAAATAGAAAATCAAATTTCTACTTTATTTCGTTTTAAACATGTAAAATTAATTTAATAATTTAAATTAGAATTATCCAAATCAAAATTTGATAAAAAAAATAATAAGTATTTTACATCTTTAAATTAATCGAATTAAAATTTAAAGTATCAACTGATGCTTAAACACTAATATAATAAAGTTTTAGATACGGAGCATAAACTAAAATGTTATATTAATCGTGTTTTGAGCTATATATATATATGCATAAAAATAGTACAAACTTATGTATGTTTATTAGCAACATAAAATATATATATTATCACTATCCTAACACAACTACATATATATAAATACACTATAATTTAAAATGTTGGGCCCGTGCTGCCGTCTAGTATGTATATATATATATATATATACACTAGAGGTGGATGCCCGTGCGTAAAAGTAGTAAAGAAGATGAGCTTATTCAAACTTTACATATCATTTGTGATGCACAATGCAGTAAGGCTAGATGGAGTATGGCCCGTGCTAAGCACAGACCCAATAACAAAGGATCATATTATTCAGGAAAAAAATTGGTGCAAAATATAGAAAAATCCCCCTTTTACATTAATGAGAAACAACAACAACTAAAACTGAAAAATTGGCAATGTCTTTGATAACGTGAAGGATCTTGAAGGTCAAGTGGAAAGGGCGAGAGATTATATATACATCTCGGAAACGCGACCAAAATGAAGTCTTCTCCATGCTAAATATCTTGAGCAAATACTTTGGATGAACAAGGAAACTGCTATTCTCAGACAAAAAGCCAGAATTAAGTGGCAAGAAGAAGGAGATAGTAATACTAAATATTTTCATATTGTTATCAGACATAAGAGGGAGAAAGCTCATATATACAGGATCAAAAATGAGGTTGATGAATGGATCCAAGGGGATGATAGAATTCTTTGATGCTGCCATCAGACATTTCAATAGATTGTTCTCACAGCCTGATCAGCTCACTGATTTTAAGATCCTGGATAATATTGAGAAACAGGTGACTAATGAGGATAATGAGAATCTTGTGGCTATTCCTAGTATGGAGGAAACCTACCAAGCTATTGTTTTCTGTGGATCTGGCTTGAATTCTTACAGGCTTTGATGGTTTTAATGGAAAATTTTTATCAAGCTACTTGGGAGATTATCAAAGATGATGTTCATAACATGGTAAGGGATTTCTTCAGAGGGGGAAAATTCACCAAGTTTTTTACCCATACCTGCCTGATCTTATTACCTAAGGTGGAATCCCCTAGTAGTTTCTCTCAGATGAGACCTATTAGTTTGAGTAACTTCTCAAACAAGGTAATTTCTACGATTATTTCCAACGGAGGCCCGACTAACTTTTGTTACCTAAGCCCGATTTCTCAAATCGCATCGGTTTCATTAAAGGCCGTAATCGATTCACCGAAAATGTGTTACTCACTCAAGAATTAGTTTAGGACATCAAGAAGAATAACAAGTATGGGAATATAGTTATGAAACTGGACATGGCCAAAGCCTATGACAAAGTTTCTTGGCTCTTTCTCAAAGTTGCTATCAGAAAAATGGGTTTTTCTGAAATTTTTATTGATGTCATTCATAGACTCATCTCTGAGGTTTGGTACTCAGCCATGATCAATGGTGTGAGACATGGTTTCTTTCATTCTACCAGAGGTCTTAAGCAAGGTGACCTTCTGTCACCTGGACTTTTTGTTTTGGCAGCTGAGACTTTGTCCAAGGCACTTGTCACGACCCAACGCCGTAGGCCGTGGCTAGTGCCCGAGCCGGACACTCGTATACACCTGCTACCTATAGTCATACACTACTAGCATGAACGAGCTGATATAAGTACAAGGGCAAAACATATGCAAGTCGAAGCTACCTATCTCCTGAAGAGTTATAACCTTTAACAGTTAATATCGCACCAAAGCCGGCAAGGCTGTCATATATACATATATAGGGAACGTCCCAACAAAACACAAGCCGAGAAGGCTACCTTCATACACAGCTGCCATGATAAACATATATAGCTACGCAAGCCGAGCCGAGGCCGGCCACTACAAATGGGTACGCCCCAAACACAAGTCATAACCATATAACAAAACAACAACCACACACGGACCCACACTTGTGACCACGGACCTCTAAGAGTGACAACGACATCATATGACGGGACGGGGCCCGTCGTACACGAACGATAACATATGTACATATCAAAAGGTTATACCACGAAACTATGCTCGAGAATAAAGGAGCACTGCGAAATAGGCTGGTAGATATCCTAGGTCAAGCGAATCTCCAAAGCGTGTGTCTGTACACACGGGCATGAAACGCAGACCCCCCAGAAGAAAGGGGTCGGTCGAAATATGTCTTGAATAGGTAAAGCATGAAACATAGTAAATAGAATCATATACGAGACAAGGTGAACGAGTTGATTCAATGCAACAACGAGGTTTCATAAAACTTGCCTTTGAACATATTTCATACGTATCGTTCTCATATCAATGTCACTATAGTTTTTCATAATCAAGGCTGCATAATCATTACGTATATAACATATATAACGTGTCCCGGCCCTACAGTGAGGAACTCGGTAATTATAATCATAACATCATAAACATAAGCATATACGTGTCCGGCCCTTGATGAGGACTCGGTAATAAGGAATGTATGCCCTCCTGGCCTCCATCTCCAAATCATCATATCATCATATCATCATCATCATCATATATATATATATATAACGTGTTCCGGCCCTCTAGTGAGGGGCTCGGTGAATAGTATAATGGATCGGTGCACGAGAACGTACCCTGGCCCGGGACTCAGTGAAAGATATAGCGGTAGCACGAGCAGAGTAATAGGCAACCACATATATATATAAAACATTTTTGAGACTCAATGAATAGTAAACCAAATCAGTTCTCGGACATTAGCATGTTACATTTTATAAAAATCAAACATACTTATGCAATTCCTTTTAAGAATAAGAACTCCTATGCATCACATACTAGTCCATCATGTAATAAATAACAAGATCATAATTCCACTATACCAACATTTTCAACATTACGGACGAATAACAATCACATGTCATACTAGAAGTTAGAGAGTGGAGTCACCCCGAGGCTCGGATTATATCTTACTTACGTCTAGGACATGCCAAAAGCAGGAAGGAATAGGCTTTGCGTACCTTTAGCGTTTAATCGTATAATAACTTGTACTTGCTGCCCAACAACACTTATCCTATATCAAGATATCAAGAGCTACGGTTAGTCTACAAAGGATTTTAATACGCACTCACAACGCTCACAACTCTTTCAAACATTTAGACGACGTTTCGTTCGCATTCAAACCAACTAGTGCTACAAGCTAACATTGCTAATTATTCTTTTCTTATATCATTCCAAACTTGTTTAACATGACTTAGGGAACTTGGGCAGTCCATACATCCTTCAAAACTGTTCCATACACACGGCTAAACAACACACATAACGTTTTCATTCTCGCTTAGCAATTTTCCGGTTTTAACTTGCAACAACAACAACACGTTTAATGACAACACCTTCATGGTTCTTGGGACTGTTTCAACATCATCTTCATTCTTACAACCGCCCACAATTCATTTTCAGTTTTAGCTTGAATCATTGCACTTTACCTTCACTAAACGTTTGCAACAAGAATCAACATTCAACACACACAAATTACATTCTAGTACCAAAAAAGCAGTCCACGGTTGGACTGCACTATACCCTTCAACATAATTCATTTATTTAACACCTCAATTTACATATTTAGCATGCTACAATACACCACAATGCCCATAATAACAACAGTCCAATTGTATCACATAAAACGAGTCCATTAGTTCACTAAACTTGACCCCCTACACGGCCTCAACATAACCACATACAAAATTCCATAATTTCATTCCTTTCATACACTCTACAACATTCTAACCATCCTTAATAAATGTACAAGAATTTAGAGCATTGCTTCATATAATCTCATCACACACGGCTCACTTCAACTTCAACAACAACAATCCAATACCAACATGCAAAATTTTATACATTCAATTCATCATAAAACACATGAAAATGATCAACTCTTACCTTGGATACTTGACCCTTCAACTTGTCCTTAACTTGTACCTTGACTTCTAACACTTGTTTTTGCTATCTCAATGGATGCCCCACGTTATAATACACCTTCCTAAGAATTTGAATTGCTTGAGAAACTTAGCTTTTTTTCAATTGGAGCGACCCCGTTCTCGGCCGGCTATGGCGAGACTCTCCCTCTCATCTCTTAATTTCTTTTGGCTTGTAAAGATGAAATGACTTAGTAGTTGAAGTGTGAATCAGCCCTTTAGTATATATATGCAGTTCATGGGTTGGACATGTGTCCCACCCAAGTTCTTAGCCAATAAGAGTTGGCCAAATCACAAGTGGGGCCCACACGGCCACTTAAGCTTACTAATGGTGTAATTAAGTTCTTAATCTCTCTTAGTCATCCAATCTTGATCAATTAATCCTTATTTTCCAATGATGTTCTTATACCAAACAAAATCCATAGGCAACTTGTGCATAGAAACGAAATCGGAAGATAAAAACCAGGAACCCCTAAAACGGACTTTGTCTTTAACTTGTCGCACTCGGCTTTACAATGTCCCAATGTAGAGGTGCGGGACATAACAGCACTGAATAATCTACACAACAAAGAAAGGTATATTGGTTACGCTATGCAACAGAAGGGGCCATTGATCAATCATCTATGTTATGCAGATGACATAGTCATTTTCTCATTTGGAAACAAGAGAACGATCAAAATGATCACTAGAATTTTGGAGCAGTATGAGAAGGAATCTGGACAAGAGATCAATATTGAAAAAAGTGTTTTCCAGACTGCAACTCATTCACTTGAGAATAGAAGAAGGATGCTTAGCAGATCCTTTGGGTACAAACATCGGTTTTTCCACACGAAGTATTTGGGATGCCCTATTTTTCCTGGAAGGAAGAGATTATCCTATTTTGCTGACATTGCTAAAAGTGTCATGAACAAGGCTCAAGGATGGCAAGGCAACATTCTATCATCTGGAGGAAGAGCTATCATTATTAAACATGTTCTCCAGTCCCAGATCCTTCATACTCTAGCAGCAATGTCCCCCCCCCCCAAGGGGATAATAAAGCAGCTTGAAAAGTATTTTGCGACATTTTTTTCCGGGGACGGATCGACAACAAAAGAGGTATCATTGGAGTTCTTGGACAAATATGTGTTACCCTCAATATGAGGGAGGTATAGGTTTCAAAAGCATAGAGGACATCTGTAAAGTTTTTGCCTCTAAAAGATGGTGGAGGCTGAGAGTATAAAATAACCTACGGTCTCAGTTTATGATGGCAAAATACTGCCAAAGGGGTCATGTAGTTGCAAGAAATGTTCAAGGTTATCAATCTTTCATTTGGAAGGAACTGTTGAGAATTAGAGCAGACACTGAACCTCACATCTTATGGAGGATTAATAAAGCAAAAATCTCACTTTGGTAGGACAATTGGACAGGTCTTGATGCTCTAGCTATCTATCACCATTCTAATAGTAATCCTGGTACTCTTATGGTAACAGACTGCCTAGAAGGAGACAATCTCGATAATTCATCAGGAAAGTTCACTTATGCCAGTGCCTTCCAAGCCCTGAGGAAAAGAATGCTTGAATCTCCTATATGGAAGTGCATATGGAATAAAGGAAACTCTTTTAAAATGGCTTTTATCAGCTGGAGAATTATCAAGAATAAGCTGCCTATATATGATAGAATTAAGAATTTCTCTAATAATTCTGATCCTATGTGCATTTGCTGTAATCATCCT
Organism: Lycium ferocissimum; assembly: GCF_029784015.1. NCBI lineage: Eukaryota > Viridiplantae > Streptophyta > Magnoliopsida > Solanales > Solanaceae > Lycium > Lycium ferocissimum. The sequence continues at coordinate 48,231,427 of NC_081350.1, read as the reverse complement.
AAGGAGGAAACAATTCTCCATGTCTTCATTGAAGGGGATTTAGCTATGAAGGTGCTGGGATTCTTTGGTCGGTCTGCGGGCATCAATATGCGAATCAAACTATTCAAGCAAGGTTTTTAACATGGTGGAACTTTTACACAAAGAACTCTATGTTAAGAGTGGCATACCAGTGCATTCTTGTCCTTATCTGTTGGGAGTTGTGGAAAGCTTGGAGCTCTGTAAAATATGGAAACAAGAAGTATTATGAGGCTAAGATTTGCTACGAAGTGGTTCAGCATGTGAAGGGTATCATGTTTAAGAAAAGGTTACAAGATTGACTTAAGAGACAATTGGAGCAGGATATGCAGCATCATGGAAGCTCATAAAGCTGTCTTAACTAGCCTACCTATTGTTTGGAACAAACCTCCAGACAATGTCATCAAGATGAACACTGATGGTAGCAGTATGGTTCACAGCAACAAAGCAGGAATTAGAGGAATTGCCAGAAACTCTAGAGGAGACATCATTATGGCATTTGCCAAAGTAGTTAATTTTTGCTCTAATAACAGTGCTGAAATCAAGGCTATAAGCTTTGGTGCCAACTGGTTTGATCATAATGATATCAACAATGGTATTATGGAAGTCGACTCAATTCTGGTGGTTAAGTGGCTTGATGGTACATATGGCATCCCTTGGGAATTCTTGAAGGAAGTTGAAGATATGAAAAGGATCATTGACAAAAGAAACATCAAAGTGCAACATTGTTTCGGGGAAGCAAACACAGCAGCAGATTCTTTAGCTAAATTTGGTAGTAATGCACAGTTTAGTTTGATAACTAACTTGTGTAACTTAATGCAGGAAATTCCAAGGCAGGCTAGAGGAGCAGTAAGGATGGATAAGGCTCAACTAGCAAATTTCAGAATCAGAATTACAAGAAGAAGATGAATTACAATCAGAAAAGTAAGAGGAGGAGCAGCAAGCAGAAAAAGAAGGAAGATATCAATCAAATGCAAAGAAGGGAACAAGATTTTTTGGACAGAATGTTAGTCATTTTTTGCTGGACTATTGGCAACACCTTCATTAGGAATGTGTTGCAAGTCCTATGTAAAATGAGTAGGTTGTTTTTGTATTATAGTTATGATGTCCCATGAGGTGCTGTTGTAATGAGAACTTAACTAATTGGAGGTTAATCTAATTAGTAGTGTTCTCCTAGCTCATAGGGGCAAGTAGTAAAAGAGGTTAGTCCTCACATATGTAAAAGAGGGAGTCATGGCATAGCCCTCCTCCCATGTATATCTGTGAATGTGTTATTAACAAGGTAGGGGTCAATGCCAAACCCCCCCAATGGCCATAGACAAAGGTAGTCAGTGGAATTGGTTTAATATAAAAAAAAATAAAAAAAATAAAAAAAAACTGAACAATAAAGTAAATTTAGAGTAGCTCAGCAACAACTAAAACTGAACAATAAAGTAAATTTAGAGTAGCTCACCAACAACTAAAACTGAACAATAAAGTGCATTGAGAGTAGCTCTTACATGTGCCTTCTTTTCTATTAGTCCAACTAATGAAAAATTTAACTGAAGAAACTTCTAACTAAAAAATGCAGTCAAACAACTCACACAACCAGAACCTAACATACTACTACTTGAAGGCTTTGAACAGGCAGTGAACAAATATCAAAACCATGGTATGTGTAAGTTGTAACTTCATTCCACATTCCACCAAATTCCCATCTCCAAAATAAAGCAAAAAAATTACAGAAAAAAGCACATTAGCAGACTTGGTAAGAGTCAATGACCTTTGAAATTTTCAATTTGAGAGTTGAATCATACCTGCAGCTTAATGAAAATATTCAGAGATCAATGTCCAATTATACAATGTCATCATCCACCACATCTACCACCATCCCTCAAGTTAAAGATTTGTATCAACTTTAAAAGAAAGTATAAGTACTAACTTCATTTAATTGGACGAAAATAGATGCGACCAAGACATTTCTTGAAAATTGAAGACTTCTGCCGTTAAAGAATACATTTTATTCCTTAAAATGAGCTTCTTTCAGTTCTGACGATGGTTGTTCAAGTCCTATCTTTACTATCAGAGAGGAAAGGCTACGACAATGAATACATCTGGTCTCATGTAAAATGAATAGAAAAGAACAGTGAAATTCGTTATATTACTGTTGAAACAGAAATTGTAGAAATCTGTGAATATCGTCAAATATGCATATAAAGCACAGAGTAGAAGGTAAAATAAGTAGCAACTCACGAGATACATCTAAATTTCTTACTATCCCTTCTTGCCTGTGAAGACTACTCAACCTTCACTAGTGAAAACAAAGAGCATCATGCTGAAAATTAATTGTGCAAAATTATGTATAGCGGAATCTTAGTTAAGTATTGCAGAATTAAGAGGTCAATAGGTGCTTCTGCTGTCATGCCTGGTGGTCGAGTTTTGAATTAAACATCTCTAATTGACATTTCTTAAGTTCTAAATTTGCATTTTTTGAAGTGAAAGTTGTAACAATAACAACGGGCACATGTTTACCATAAAGAGTAAGCAATATTCTGATTACAGTCATTTCATTTTAACAAACATCTCGTATCAAATATATCTTGCTATGGCCTGTAGGCTGTATCTAACATATTCAGCTAGTTTGGAATTGGAAACTTAAATAAAAACAGAGAAAGTGAAAATCGTCGTACCTCTGACAACTTGTAGATATCCTCATAATACTCTACAACGGCTAATTGTATGATTATCAACAATCACAAAATCGAGAATCGGCTTGTTTGGTTTGCTTGAAAGTCCACAAACAGCCTTAAAATCGAACAGTCAATCCAACCACATATAATTGACATTATTCGCTATACCTTTCATTTAGGCAAGGAAAGGCATCATAGACCTGGTGCAATGAGGACAGAAGTGAGTTTTTTCTCCTGAAAGCTAAAGTATTCTATAGTTGCATTATGCTGCGGATATTTACGTTGTTCTTCTCTGCTACTGCTTGTGCAGCGGGCACTAAATATGCCAAAAGAACTCATGAAAAGAAAGTTTTCTATTAGTTAGAGAGACCCAAATAAAATTCGTACAGGAAAGTTTTATCAATTTTAGAATTTCTAGTAGCTCAATTTTGACATGTTCACACGCATAAAGGAAGGCGAAACTCATGCATTTTTCATATCAGCGCCTCGTGTCTAATTGACATAATCTGAGCGAGATTATGCTCAATATAAATTATGAGGTGCGTTTTGATGTCTAGATGAGGCTTTTTAACAAATTTAATTATATATCATGTAGTAAATCATGGTGAAATTTCCTACCAAAAAAAAAAAAAAATCATGCTGAAATTGAAATCAAGTCATAAATCATCATAGCAAAACATAAAGCGATGCACATTTTGGTGATCTCATCAGAAAGTAGACATTTAAACCCCCCGCCCTTTCATATACATATCATATCCTATAATACTAAAAGTGAAAGACTCTAAGCTAAAAGTTGAATTACGAAAAAGCCCATCATCAAAATTGATTGACCATTTTGTCCTATTCCAAAAAGACTGATAATATTTTATAATATATTATGTATAGATGATGTATTTACTTTCTTGCTTTTAATTTTAATCATTAAAATCCCAACGTGGCTCTTCAATTGGGAGTTACAATGTTAAAACTCATGGATATTTATCATCTTGCCCCTACACTAAATCAAAATATTTAATTAAATAGTATAACCTCCAAAAAATAAACAAATAAATCCTTCATAAAATAGCACATTAACCACACCATATGTTTTCCAACCTCTTCACTGCTGTAAAAAGAACCTGAAGAATTTGAGGACTCATATTTTAATGTAATTAAAAGTAGACTCATTCAATTAATAATGGATGAACGGGAACTCAAGGAATGCCAAAAACCAACATGAAAGAACTATATAAATGCAAAAAAGTGTTTTCATTTCCCTCAAATAATCTTCCTCCATCTTTATGTGCATATGTTACGTTGTTTGGTTTACTGAATGTTTATTCTGTTCGCAATAACTATCATTTGTGTCTTTTTTATACTCTTAATTTGTGTTTCATCAACAGATGTTTGTGTTTTTTAGATGCATTATATATTTATGGTTGTTTTCATGATCAGATTGGTGTTGTTCAAGCGGTTGCTCGTGACTCGTGAGGCTTATGACTGCTGCTGAGAGTTGGAATCTACCTATACATCTTATTCGATACAATTCAATTGTGTCCACTTTTTCACTGGTAATTATTTTCACTTTGAACAGTACTCTAATAAACAACACTGGGACTCTAATTTCTATTAATTTTCTGCTTTTTCTTTTGATAACTTGTATAGAAGGAGAGAGGGCCTTCTATCTTTTAAGAAGAGATTTTTGCTCGCATTATTTGTTTATTTTATGGTAATATATTGCTACATATCATATCACCTGGTCCTGAGCAATTCTTTGAACTATATGACTTTTATGTTTGTCTTTTCCTTAAAAGCCTTCATCATTAGATATAATGTTCCTAATTGAACAAGTTAAATATTTCTCTTTTGTTGAGTATAAAACAGGTACATTAAACATCAATTCACTTACCAAACATTAAAGAATTTGAAAAGAAAAAGGTTAGCTGCTTAGCTACTTCATTAAGTAGCATTAACCATTTGACGAAATGCGTGAACAAGGAAAAGGGAGATAGTGGGAAAAAAACATATATACAAAATCGATCCCCTTTAAAATAGTATATATGCTTGATAACGTGGGAAAAATTGAATTTAAATAGTCATTCTCCGCTATATTTTTTTATTTGTGAATATTGAGCTTGATAACGTTTTATGTGGAAATGTAGTTTTACATGCGGACAGTTGTTTTAAAGGCGTTTCGGGGCCAGGGCGGGGCGTATCAAAAATGCCCGGGGTGATGGGTCGGGGCGAAAGTCTCAAAGGCGTACGCCCGGCAATTCGGGGCGTACGCCTGTGCGTTTGGGGCGAGTTTTTTGTTGGGGCGTGTGGGGCGTAAGCCCGTAAAACTTCTTCGAACTAAAACGAAATTTGTTAAATAAGTCCTTAATATAATGTCCAAATTCTCAAAAGTCAACATGTAATTACTCAAATGTTTTAAAAAGGAACTGAAGTATTAAATTTAAAAGTCAAGACCTTTTTTTATTGCTAGAATGCCTAATATAAATTCTTTTTCAATTATTTATCTTGTCTTCTATTATCTCAAAAAAGTAACGAGCGATAATTTTGTACTTGTAAGTAGCGTATAATAGATTGTTCTAATTAGTTTTTTTGTGGGGGTGGAGCTTATATATATATTCTTTTCCATATATATATATATATATATATATATATATATATATATATATATAATAGATTGTTCTAATTAATTTTTTTGTGGGGGTGGAGCATATATATATATATATATATTCTTTTTTAATTATTTATCTTGTCTTCTACTATCTCAAAAAAGTAACGAGCAGTTACTTGTACTTGTAAGTAGCGTATAATAGATTGTTCTAATTAGTTTTTTTTTTAGGGGGTTTGGGGGGGGGGGGTGGAGATATATATATATATATATATATATATATATATATATATCACTTATTTATAATTTTCTTTAATTTTTTATTTATTTCACCTATTTAAAAGTATTTATTATAATTATATCATTTTATAAAATACTAAAAATTAAAATCCCACGGGGCTTACGCCCCGTGCCTCGTGGCCACGCCCACCATTTGACGTACGTAAACGCCCCGCCTTACGCCCTCGCCTTTTAAAACACTGATGCAGATTACACTTGCGAATTAATTTTGTGAATACTATCATTTTATTTTTTTACTAACATAGATAGTCTCATATATGGAATTAAAGAACAATGGAGCATGATGAAATAATAAGAACAAGATATGTATAAATCTAAAAACTTTTTGTCTTTGAAGTTGGAATATGGCGCATCCTCTTTCACTTTGGGAGTACATCTCATGTGTATGAGTTAAAATATGTTACACCTTTCCTCCAACAATAATATAAGCCCAATTGCTTTTACCTTTAATACATCTCTTGGAAAATTAGTTTTCTTTTTGTTGGGTCAAAACGTTATAATCTTGAAATTGAAGACTTATTTTATGTTAAAATTATTCGCAATCGGATGTTTACACCAAACCAATGAATTATTATATTAGTCATCTGTCTTTTTTAGACACACTTTATTACTTAATCATTGTTAGGTGATATGTATTCTCACTTTATTTTCAACTATTATGATGCAATCATTTGATTTAGTGTAAACACCCAATATACACAAGTGAATACTATTTTTATGAAACGCATGTCTAGGACGTTGGAATATTCCCTACTTTTTTTTCACCTTGGGAGTCTTATGTGCTTGGGTTAAAATATGTTATACCTTTTCTCCGGAAATAGTTAAGCTGAAATGCTTTAGTCTCACTTATGTCAAAAAAATGTTAGTAATAGTCTCTCAAGTGTTTTTCTTAAACATTAAAATGCTTTTTTGCATCTGACTGAAGTCTTTTTTTCCCGTAGGGAATATGTTAATTGAAACACTTATTTTATGAATCTCATCGATGAGGTACACACACGCGCGACGCGCATGTCCGTAAACTAGTATATATATATATATATATATATATATATATATATCTATATATATATATATATATATATATATATATATATATATCTTTTTATATTGTATTGTCTTGTATTGTATCGTACTGGATTATTTTGATAAATACAACGTTTGGATAGATTGTATCGTTTCCCGACGTTATATGTGTCACACATCAACAATTTGAAGGATAAACCTACAAGAAAAGTAGGGCATAGGGTAGAGCTACTATAAGAAGGTAGAGTAAGGAATAAAATAGGATTATGAGATACAATAAGCAAAGACAAAATGAGATAAAGAAATAAGGTAAAGACGCGATTACATCAAATCGGTCGTTACACAAAATGAGACTTTTCATCGTTACAATGATAAATTTAACGATACGAGACGATAAAATTAAAGTAACTATCAAAACAAACATTATATTTAAACTAACAACACAATACAGTACAATAGGTAACAACCATCCAAACAAGCTTTCGTTGTGAATGATAGCATATACCGAAGGCTTTACCGCATTGTTTCTTAGTAGCCGTTTGGCCGTAAATATTATTCACTTTTTTCCGGAATTTTTTTTCACTTTTTTAACTTTTAGGCGTTTGGCCATAAATATTCGAAATGCAACTCCGGAGTTGTATTCCAGAATACCAAAAACAAGAAAAACTTATTTTTCAAAAAAATTTCACTTTTTTCACTTTTTTACACTACATTTCACCAAAAACTACAATTTCAAAAACTATGGCCAAACACAACTCCAACTTCAAAAATTCCAAAAAAAGTGAATTTGTTTTTGATATTTATGGCCAAACGGCACCTTAGTATATGTAAATTCCTATCCAAATTTGCTATTTCATGTGTGAGCTTCAGTCTACTGTACCACTCATTTTTTTTTTTTTAATTTTTTTTTTTTTTTTGCTTTTCTGTTTTAATATGCAATTTTCAAAAAAGTTACATATACTAATGTTTTTACTGGTGCATGTGGGTCAAAATGGTCATGAAGAAATTGTGTATATGGTATTTGTGAAATTCTAGCTGTAGGTAGAAGAAGAGATCTAGTTCGTATTGATTTTTTTCCCTCTATTAGTTAGTTCTATGTATGAGGTGGTACCACCGGAAATTTAGCTAGCGTTTAGCCATAGATTCCTAAAACGGAAAAGGGTCAAATATACCCCTGAACTTTATGAAATAGTTTATCCATACCCTTCGTTATACTATTGGGCCAATTATGCCCTTGCCGTTATACTTTGAGTCCAAATATAACCTTCTTTTACACTTTGAGTCCAAATATACCCTTTCTCTGTTAAAATTGTCCAAAGTGGACATGAAATATGACGTGTGTTATACCCCATTTAAACGGGCTAATTTAGGTACAACATATTGGTGATTCCTATTTTTGCTTATTTTTAAGGAGTCGCCACCTAATTGATTTTAAGGTGAATTAGGGCACCTAATTATTAACTAAGGTAAAGCTAAGTGAACCTCCGTTAATAGTCTGCTTAATCAGTGTGATTCTAGGTAAGGGTTCTAGATTATCCTAAAGGGAAGGGGTTAGGCATCCTTTAGAATCCGTTAACTACGGTTATCCGGTCAAACTTAGGTTAATTAATTAAAGTTAAACAAGATGCTTCAGATTTTAAGAAAAAAAAAAAAAAAAAAAGGGTAAGTGTTGCTAAGATTTTAAGAAAATATAAGAATGTTGCTTAAAATAAGATTTAGAGAAAATATAATAATTTACATAAAAAGGAAGATTTTAAATGCCATTTAAAAATAAAACTTGTAAAAGTTGCTAGGCTTTAGATAAAATACTATTTAGAATGAGATTGTACCAAATATATTAATCTTGCATAAAGGAAATTTCAAATGCCATGTAGAATAAACTTATAACTGTTGTAAAGACTTTAAATAATAATGCTAATGCTATTTAAAAAAATAAGATTTTGCATAAAATATCTAAATAAAAGAAAATGCGGGTTTATGCGTTGTTTTAATGAATATTTGAAACAACTCAAATGGTGAGATATCAATTGATTTTGCGATTTAAGAGTGTAAACAAGATTATGTTTTATTAACTACATTTGGCAAAAATATGCATAATTTGGATAAACCTTAAAAGATGTCTACAGAATATTCTTTGATCTCCATTTGCGTGTTAGTGGTGTTGAAATTCCCAAGATAATATGATTCCTTTAACTCAAAAATATCAATTTACACTATTGAAGATTCATTGTTCTAAGAGTGAATATTATAAATACTATAAGTAATTTTAATATAAAAGAAGAAAATGAAACTTATGGAACTGATTATTAGTTTTCCTTAAATTAACTATCCATTACTAAACTAAACCCCACTAAATTCTCCTATAATTCATCTAAACTAAGAGACAAATAAAATAAAGTGTTAGTCAAACAACACAAGTTAGATGCAATAAACAAAGAAAGATAAAATAAAAATAGAGGCACAAGAAATATAAATAAATGGGCTCAGCCCATTTTCGGGGTCGTCGCGATCATGCGTGCCGCCGGGCTTAGCCCGCAAACTCTTTTATTTTCTGCCGCGAATGGGTCGACACGGAATGACTCGACAATATTATGTTGGACTCTTAGCCCAACATCGAATGTGGAAGAGGAACGAGTCCCTCGACTCGTATGCGAGGTTCATGCAAAGAAACGAAAGAAAAGATTAGTGTACAATCAACAATGTTAAACATATGCAATGTAAACTCGCCTTAAACTTCACTAAACATATCAACGACTTATATACATCTCAGGCATATTGGAGTATTACTTTAACACCATATTACTTTTGCGTGCGGAATGACTAATGGTATGGGTACTACGTAGTTAATACAGACGGATATGAGATATGGTACTATCGAGTTCACTCCAACCTGTGGTAATTGCACGGGAACTTAACACCGTGTAGAGAAAGCAATACCGACTAGACAATCAAAACCAAACAAAACACCTTGTGAATCGTGCCAAGCTTTCTTGACATGCGAGGTTTTATTTTAGACATGTTGGGTTATGCACGACACTTGAATACTTTAAAGCAACAGTAACCCACACTCAACACGGCTTCAAGCAAAGACAAGTGATCAAATGAAAAGATTCCTTTGAAAGTCGCTTTAGTTTTAAAGCAACATTTTTGATAAAAAATGAGGGAGTAAAAACACTCAAAAACTTGACTTAATGCCTGGCTTAATGCACAAGGCTTTAGTAGCTACCAAACAAGCATACGGGAGGCAAACATCAACTCAACATAATTTTCAAAGAAATTATCAACTTGCCAAGATTGACCGTATAGAACAAAACATCGTGCCTAAAAAGATTATGATAACAAAGGGAAAAAAACCCACTCAAGAAATATACATTCCAGAGAACAAACGTCAAAACGTATGACACATTAGAGTACAAGATAGGCTATTTTACATTGTCCAAATATCCAAGTTACTCCACATAATCCCAACAGTTCGAACCAATGTTACAAATTAAACACAGATCCGCATGTCTAAAATAGGATTGAAAACATGGAGCAAGATGTCTAAACTAGTGACTAATGGATAATAGTTGAACTACTACCGACACATAAGATCCTAAACCAGCCTGAAACAGAGAAGGTAATGATCACACACAGCCTCAAAAAATGCTAACCACATGCTAGTATATTCAAACGGCATAACGAGGACCAAATTATCCACTAAAGAGTAAAACATACTAAACTTAAACTAGACAAGAACTAAACCAAATTAATCTAAACAGAACGGGAATTACATCTATCAGCATTATCACACCGCCTAACTAACAAGCAGCAAAAGCATATAAAACACATAACACAAACAAAGTGCTCAATTCATGGATAAATAAATAAAAGGGGTGTTTGACTGACCTCTCTGTGCAAAAGTAAGGAGGCGAAGGTCTCGATATCTACTCGAACGCCACGCTCCGAATTCGTATAGGTCCAAATCAATACCTGGCAAAAACTACGTAAATGATGTAGTATATTTCTTATCAATCACCAAACATATGACTACTACAAACTGATATATTTTGGTATTCTAGACGACTAAACTTATATTTTAGGGGGGTGTTTTTTTTGAGGCTCAAGAACTTAGCTTTTTAGAGAATCTTCTGGCCGCTAAAACGAACCCCTCAAACGAGACCGGAAAAACGATTATTTATAGGAAAAGATTAGGGTTTTGGAGTTCAACGATTGGGCGGGATCTTTTAAGTCAAAACGCTCCACTCCAAATCAACGTTCGTATTTCAAATCTTTGGTCGTAAAAAAGAAAGGAGCGGACAAAATACCATTAAAATCTCATACTTGAAAATGAAAGAAATTATAAAAAAAAAAAGGTTTCGTATTTCACAACGGACAAGATCCATTATGATCCTTTCTGATCGCGAATCGCAGAAGAGATAAGCAAGAGAACAAAATTGACCTCTTTTTGTGGTTGAATCCTGGACAGGGGGGGGGGGGTACAAGCATTGATTGCCTTCCCCGAAATGACCATGCAAGGCTTGGGGAAGGTGAAAGGGCTCTGGGGCTTTGCCATTTTCGTCAAGAAAAGCTGAGAAGGGAGAGAGAGAAGAGCGTGGGAGAGGGAGGGGATGAGCAGAAGAGAGGAGAGAGGAGAGAAGGTGGGGTGCGGCGGGTGTGAAGGAAAAGAAAAGAGATTAGGTTTAGAAAAAACGGGTGTAGTGGTGTGGGCCGGGTCAAGTTTAACGGATTGGGTCAGTTAATTAAAACGTGGGCTGATCCAAAAAATAGTATGGGTTGATTGGGTCCGGATTTAGGTTAGATGAATTAAAATATGGGCTGAACAACTTAGCTCCTGAATTTAAATAAAAGACCCCTTTAAATTCATAATGTGCTAACGTGTGTTAAAATATTTAAACATATGTAATTATCAATCCCCGGATAAAATAAAATTATAGAACGCCATAATAACCGTGTGATAATATTTTAAAAGTTAGCAGTGAATAAAATGCTATTACTTGATTGCGCGAAAATAAATGCGATGTGTGTGCATAAGCTGGTAAAAATGCTTTGAAATGGTAAAAAGCGTGAATTATAATAATACCGATAATAATAACAAAATAATAGTAATAATAATAATAATGATAATAATAATAATAATAATAATAATAATAATAATAGTAGTAGCGGTAATAAAATACAGCGTATAATAACAAGAATGACTACAACAAGATAATAAAATGCTAAGATTAGTAAAAGTCAATAATTATAATAAAATATGAATAATCATTTCTTAAATTGTCAAAATTACTATAAATATAAATAAATATTTAGGGAAGGCGGGACAAAATTGGGTGTCAACAACGTGACACTAACAACTCGGTGAGGTGGACACCACATGGCATGCCACCTCACCACCCCAATCCATTTACTCCTCTCTTCCCCTTCTTCTTTCACCACCACCATCTCCTCTCCTCCACAACCTTTGCAACTATTAGCACCACCGACCAATAACAGTAGAAATTCATATAAATTGGAACCTAGGTTAAAATTGCAGATAATAAACGAGTTAAGAAAATAACTAAAACGAATTAAGACATCGCAAAATGTGTTCATCAAATACGAAGAAATGCATATGAAAAAAGAGAGTAATAATAGAAAGAAAAAAACTTTATACAATGTTGTTTGCTAAACACAAAGTTTAAGAAATTAATTTATCGTATATATTATATCAGTGTTAACACAAATAGCAAGAACATTCCATAAAAATAGGGCAAATAATTGTATAAATTGAATGCATGTTAGAATTGCAGATAGTACTAATTTAATGTACTGTTTCAAAAATGAAAAAAAAATTAACATATAAATTGGAACTCAGCAAAAAAATTACATACAAAAAGGCAAATAATTCCAATTTTTTTTTTTACAGCAAAATGTTATTAGTAATTTAACGTATGTTTCAAAAATGAAAAAAAAAAGAGATATAAATTGGAACTAAGGTTAAAATTGCAGATAATCAACGAGTTAATTAAATTCTTTAACAAAAAATGAAATTCGAACAAATGTAAATGGAAAAAAAAAGGGAAAAAAATCGAAAAAAAATCTTTTTGCAAGTGAGTGAAGATGCTAAAAAATAAACGCAATCAATATATCGCTTCTTCAATTCTTCATCAATTAATTTTTTATTTTGTAGTTTAAGAATGTGGTTGATTGCAAAGGTTATGGAGGGGAAGAGATGGTAGCAGGGAAAGTTGGGCGGGGAAGAGAGGGGTAAATGGGATGGGGTGGTGAGGCGAAAGCATGCCATGTAGTGTCCACCTCACCGTTATTCAGTAGCGCCACGTCATATCTCATGTCGTCCACCTTGACAATTTTAATGGGAAAGGGTATATTTGACCGGGTATATTTGGACTAAAGATAATGCAAGGGCATAATTGACCCAATAAGATAACGAAATAATGGATGAACTATTTCCCAAAGTTCAGCGTCATAGTTGACGCTTTTCCGTTCCAAAAAAACAAAATTTGAAAAACTTGATTTGGGTGGAGTTTTTCAAGTTTTGAAAATGTGTTTGGCCATAGTTTTTCAAAACATATTTCACTTTTTATTTTGAAAAACATGAAACATTACTTATACCCAACCATACAAAACATATACATGCTTGTTAATTCCAAATTATGCAGAACATGATATTTAAACAACAATTGCTAATAACACACTTACTAGCTACTACAATTCAAATTACAATACAAAGATTTATCCGTGTAAGAAAAAAAACAACTGTAGTAACTAGCTATTCTTTAATATAATCTTCCCACATTATACGAACAATCTTCACTTTATAGAAGAGACTGCTTTAATTGTGAAAAATACTTGTAGATACACTTTAATGGAGGAACAAGGTAGATAGAATTGGTTGGGTCATAAATAGGTAAATTTTTTTTTTTTTGTGAAATACAAAAGTTTGAGGTAGTTTTTAGAAGTTTTGAAAATGTCAAAACATAGATCTTGATCCAAAAATATGTTCAAGCCAGAATTTGGAAATTTGAAGATTTATTTTTAAAATCTATCAAAATTTTATAGCAAAACAAATCTTCAATATATGCTCCTAAAATCTATGGTCAAACGGGAGCTGAACAATGCCGGCATATATCATTTATGCAATTTTCAGAAAAGTTACGGTAATTAGTCTTGATGTATTTTAATTAAGTTAAAAGTTACGTTGTGGGAGACGGAGAGGAGCAGCATACATAGAAGTGTACTGGAACTCTTTTTTTTTTTTTTTTAATTAAATAACCATTTCTAGAAAGCCCGAGCATAATGACTAGTCAAGTCAACAGACACTTAAATGCAAGTCAGTAAGTCGCTTTCTGCTTTGAATTTTCAAGTAGTAGACCGAGTAAACTGAGCTTTGAACACTATTTATCTATCCTTTTGGAGTTATTTTGGTAACTTTACCTCATTGTTTCTAAGCATATGTAAAGTCCTATCCAAGTTTGCTATTTCATGTGTGAGCTTCAGTCTACTTTACCCCCTTTTTTTTTTTTGCTTTTCTGGTTTAATATGCAATTTTCAGAAAAGTTACATAATTAGGTTATTACTAGCGCTTGTGGTCATTCAGAATTGTGTGCATGGGTGGTCTTAAGTTTGAGAATTTTATAAAATCTGGCCAAAGTGATTTTTGTGATAATTGGAGCAAAGTAAAATGATTTTTGTGTAACTAAATAAAGAAAAGTGACTTTTGTGTAACGAGCACAAAGCTAAATGATCACCCATAAAATTTACTGGACAAAATGGTCATGAAAAAATTGTGTACTCCCTCCGTCTCAATTTATGTGGTATAGTTTTCGACTGAAAGCAAAGTTAAAAAGAAAAGAAAGATTTTTTAAACTTGTGATTTAAAATAAGTCATAGATATTAAAAGTGACTTTTGTGGAAGGAACACAAAGCTAAATGACCACCCATGAAATTTATTGGACAAAATGGTCATGAAAAAATTGTGCACTCCCTCCGTCTCAATTTATGTAGTATAGTTTGACTAAGTAAGAAGTTTAAGAAAGAAAGAAAGATTTTTTAAACTTGTGGTTTAAAAGCGGTGTAGATATTTGTGCATTGTAAATCATTTCATTAAGAATAAAAAAGAAATTTTAAAGCTAAATTATTTTTAAATATAGAAATATATTATTTTTTTTTGGGATAGACTAAAATAATGATTTACGTTGGTCAAATAATGTCAGTAAGTCACTTTCTGCTTTGAATTTCCAAGTAGTAGACCGAGTAAACTGAGCTTGAACACTCTTTACCTATACTTTTGAAACTGCTTTAATAAATTTCGCTTTGATAATCTTGATCTTTTTATCAGAATTCTGTTACCGCTCATGGAAGGTGTAACTTTACTTTTTTTTCTCCTTCTTGTAGTTATATTGGATGGATTTTCCTGTGTGCAAACTAGTGCTGTGTATTCAGGTATTCATTGCATTGAGAGAGAAAAAAATGCTCTTATCAAGTTCAGGCAAGGTTTCAAGAATCCATCACGAAGCATGTTGTCTTGGATGCTCGAGGAGAACTGCTGCAGGTGGGAAGGTGTTGAATGCGACAACACAACCGGGCACGTGATCACTCTTGATCTGCACAAGCAATTCTTGCAAGGTGAGTTCGGGATTTCTTTGCTTGGCTTGACTCATTTAAGACACTTAGACCTGAGCCAAAATGATTTCCGCGGGGCACGGATTCCTGAGTTTATTTCCACTTTCAAGAACCTGGAATATCTCAATTTGTCGAAAACCAATTTTAGAGGAACAATTCCTGAACATCTTGGGAATCTGTCACGCCTGCAGTTTCTTGATCTCAGTGGGGATTCTTCACTCCAGGTCAATAACCTTCAATGGTTTCAGCACCTCTTCTCTATGAAGACTCTTGACTTGAGTCGTGTTGACATGAGCAGAGCGAAAAACTGGCTGCACGACATCAATTTGCTAACTTCTCTCTTAGAATTACGTATGTCTGCTTGTCAGCTTGCTACGCTTCCAAAATCGCTTCCCGCTTTTGTGAATTTCACATCCCTTCGATTTCTTGACCTCTCATTGAACTATTTCAATTCTTCAATTCCTAGCTGGTTGTTTAATACCAGCCACAGTCTTGTTTATCTTAATCTCACAAGAAGTGAGCTGGGTGGTTTACTTCCAAATGCCCTTGGAAACATGCATTCACTTAGAATTCTTGATCTTTCTGGGAACCCTGTCAACAATCGACATTACCCTTTTGAGTCCCCACTAAACTGGTTTACGGGCAATTTACCATCAGCCCTGCCATCAAAGCTGGAATATTTGGATGTTTCTAATAATTATCTGGAGGGTCCTTTAGCAAAAAGCATTGCACAACTTAGGCAATTAGTTGTCCTCAAAGTTGCTGGGAACTCTTTCAATGACTCGATTACAGAACATTTCTTAAATTTCAGTGACTTGAGAGTGTTAGACTTGTCATCCAACTCATTTATCCTCAATGTAAGCGCAACTTGGATGCCTCGTTTTCAACTTGACTTTCTAAGCCTGCAATCTTGCCGACTTGGTACACAGTTTCCCCAGTGGATTCAGACACAAAAGAAGTTGTCATTTATTGATATCTCTAACGCTATGATCTCAGGTGAAGTGCCTGATTGGTTCTGGAATCTTTCTGCGAAGGCTTATCACATAGACCTTTCGCAAAACAATTTCAGAGGGGAAGTGCCTGAATTCACAGAAAGAGTTCATCTTACTAAATTGGACCTGAGTGAAAATAATTTTCATGGTCCTTTGCCTCATTTTTCACCCAAGATGATGACCTTGATTTTGGCAAAGAATCTCTTTAATGGTACAATTGCCCCTGTATGTGAATCACTTGTCATGAATAATTCTCTCGGTCTTCTAGACCTATCTTCAAATTCACTATCAGGACAACTTTCAGACTGTTGGAGATCTGGGAAGAATCTGGAAGGATTGAATTTAGCCCATAATAACCTATCCGGGGTGATACCTCATTCAATTGGAGATCTTGCTGAACTCTTCTATCTGAAATTGCAGGACAACTTTTTCTCCAAAAATCTACCTTCATCATTGAAGAAGATAACTGGACTAAAAATTCTTGATGTTTCTGAAAATAGTTTATCGGGAAATATACCTCTTTGGTTAGGGGAGAGTTTAAATACTCTAATGATTCTTAAATTAAGCAGAAACAAGTTTGACGGAAATATTCCCTGGCAGATTTGCCAGCTGAAATACTTGTATATGTTGGACCTTAGTTCCAACGCTCTATCAGGAACTATTCCAAGGTGTCTTGAAAATCTCCACACCATGTCCGGGGTAGAGCAGGCTCCTTCCTTTACTTATGGACCCTATGCAGATTACAGAACTTATGGCACGTTCGTTATTAAAGGGCGGTCTTTGATGTTCGATCTTTCCATGCCCTTGATAATAATTGATCTAGCGGAGAACCATTTATCAGGGGAAATTCCCAAGGAAATCACCAGCCTTTCTGCACTGGTCTGTCTGAATTTATCAAGGAATAATTTCACAGGAGCAATTCCACATGATATTGGCAACTTGCAAGATTTGGAATCTCTCGATCTTTCCAGGAACAAGCTGTCATGCTCCTTTCCTCCCAGTATTGCAGAACTTGTCTCTCTTGCGGTTGCGAATTTTTCTTTCAATGATTTGACAGGAAAAATTCCAGAGGAAAAACAATTCGCAACTTACGAGGATAGTTCTTATGTTGGGAATCCAAACTTGTGCGGATTCCCACTCTCACGAGTCTGCTCGGATCATTTACTTGAGGACATGACTCACTGTAATAATGAGGAAATGCATGCCGTTCAACACGGAGAAAACAACAACTGGCTCGACGAATTGTCGTTCTACATTAGCATGGGAATTGGATTCAATACAGCTTTCTGGGTATTTTGGGCTACTCTAATGTTGAAAAAGTCTTGGAGATATGCCTATATGAGGTGCCTGGATAACATGGGCAACAAGATTTATGTGTTTGCTGCCATCAGATTGAAAAATAACAAGCAGCAAAAAAGGTGAGCAAGAGAAACCATCAAAAAGATTGAAGTTTGTCCAAATCGAGCTACTCCTTTTACCTTTCTGTATCTTTTCTTATATTCGGTTTTGTAAAATCTTCTTACGTATTATGTTTGTGTGTATGCTTAGTTGCATATTTTCCTTTACTTTCTTCATTTTCTTTTATAATATTTCGGCTTGTGCAATGAAAGTAGCTTGACACTTCCAGTTTTAATGAATCAAATAAGCAATTCATATATATACTAGACCTTTACTTTAACATTTCATGTGTATGTAGTTGTCTTTGATAGTTATATATATATATATATTATGTTCAAAACACAATTAATATAACATTGTAGTTTATTCGTATCTAAAACTTTATTATATTAATGTTTGTTACGAATACAAAATCGGTAAATTTATTAATATTTTTTAAAAAGAAGATTTGTTTAAAAGGAAACTATTTTCCTCTCTTTGAGATAAAACAATAGCAATATTTAAGCATCAGTTGATACTTTCAATTTTAATTCGATTAATTTAAAGGTGTAAAATACTTATATTTTTTATCAAATTTTGATTTGGATAATTCTAATTCAAATTATTATATTAATTTTACATGTTTAAAACGAAACAAAGTAGAAATTGATTTTCTGTTTAAATGAAGAAATACTATTTTTTAATTTTTGATAAATATTCTCGGTTTAGCTCATTTTACTTGTCATGTTGTCTTTTGCATGGTTTTTTTTAAGAAAACGTCGATTAGAATTATAATTTGACTAATTTACCTTATTCATTATTTGATCTCCGTTTGATTTTTTTTTTTACGACATTAATCTCTTTTCACATTTATTAGAATAAGAATAAAAATAAAAAAGTAATTAATTTATATCTTATTTTAAAATATAAATATTTTAAGTATATTTATTTTAGTAAACATAACAAATAAATGACATGGCGGAATAGCAAATACTGACGGTTTAATATCTAGATCGGATCTCGGAAAGCTAATATAAAAAAAAAATTGTATAGTTTGACTACTTAACGTTTTTTGAAGAAAGCAATTTCATTTGCTCGCACTAATGGATTGATACGCACGCGCAATGAATCCATCATTATTGACTTAATGAGATACTTTGGAAATTATATGAATATTGTTTGATTTTTTAATATGGGGTGCATTTTTTTTTTTTTTGGACATTATTAATTTGCACTATTTTTATGCATATATATATGTATGTATGTATGTGTGTGTGTATATATATATATATATATACACTATATTCAAAACACGATTAATATAATATTGTAGTTTGTACTCCGTATCTAAAACTTTATTATATTAGTGTTTACTACACCCTTTTTTTTTGACATATTTTTTTTTTTAATATGAGGTTCACTTTTTTTTTTTTATTGCTTGATTTTGTTAATATGGGGTCCACTTTTTTTTACCGTGAGTTTTTTTTTTTTTTTTTTTTTTAGGGGGTAGTTTTCTAGGGGAAATGGGGAGAGGATTAGTGTGGGGCCACACCAACTTTTTTTTTTAAGTAGTCAACCAACTGAGCTACTAGATCCCTACTACCGTGAGTTTGGAGATGGTGGGTTCCACATTTTTTTTTTATTTTTTTTTTTTATATTGCTTGATGTTGTTTAGTATGGGGTCCATCCTTTATGGGGTGCACTTTTTTTTTTTTTTGGACATTATATATATATATTTTTATATATAATATATATATATATACTCAAAACACGATTAATATAACGTTGTAGTTGACTCCGTATTTAAAACTTTATTATATTAGTGTTTGCTACGAATACAAAGTTTGCACTTTTTTTTTTTTAACATTATATTTTTTTTTAATATGGGGTTCACTTTTTTTTTTTGATATTACTTGATTTTGTTAATATGGGGTCCACTTTATTTTTCATGAGTTTGGAGATTGAGTTCCACTTTTTTTTCTTTTTTTTTTTTTTATTGCTCGGTGTTATTTAGTATGGGGCCCCCCTTTTTTTTTTTTTTTTTTAAGGGACAACGGTGCACGGGTCTAAACCCATGCTTTATATAATTTTTTTTTTTTTATATTTTTATTTTTTATATTGCTTGGTGTTGTTTAGTATGGGGCCCACCCTTTTAGACATTATTAGTTTGCACTATTTTTAAAATATCATATATATATATATATATATATATATATATATATATATATATATATATATATATATACTATGTTCAAAACACGATTAATACAACATTGTAGTTTGTGCTCCATATTTAAAACTTTATTATATTAGTGTTTGCTAAGAATACAAAGTCTGCACTTTTTTTTTTTTTTTGACATTGTTTGTTTTTTTAATATGGGATTTACTTTTTTTTTATTTTTTTATATTGCTTGATTTTGTCAATATGGGATATTATGTTCAAAACACGATGAATATAACATTACCGTATCTAAAACTTTATTATATTAGTGTTTGCATATATATATATAATATATACTTTTTTTTTTTTTGATATTATTTGTTTTTTTAAAATTGTAGTTTTATTTCCGTATCTAAAACTTTATTATATTTGTTTTACGAATACAAAGTTTACACTTTTTTTTTATATTCTTGATTTTGTTAATACGGGATCCACTTTTTTTTTCCGTGAGTTTGGAGATGGTGAGTTCCACTTTTTTTTTTTTTTTTTTTTTTTTTAAATATTGGTGGTTTTTTTTTTTTTTTTTTAATATTGATTGGTGTTAATATGGGGACCACACTTTCTTTTTTTTTTTGCTTAACGGACGACGAAGCGTGGGTTTTTAAGACATTAATCTCTTTTCACATTTATCAGAGTAAGAATAAAAATAAAAAAGTAATTAAATTCTATCTTATTTTAAAATATAAATATTTTAAGTATATTTATTTTAGTAAACATAACAAATAAATGACATGGCGGAATAGCAAAAAAAAAAAAAAAAAAAGAAAA
This sequence comes from Lycium ferocissimum, assembly GCF_029784015.1. Lineage (NCBI taxonomy): Eukaryota > Viridiplantae > Streptophyta > Magnoliopsida > Solanales > Solanaceae > Lycium > Lycium ferocissimum. The sequence goes on along the minus strand of NC_081350.1, from coordinate 48,210,838 downwards.
TTTGTATGGTTTACTACTTAACCTTTTGAAGAAAACAATTTCATTTCCTCCCACTAATGGATTGATACACACGTGCAATAATCCATCATTATTGACTTAATGAGATACTTTAGAAATTATATGAATATTGTTTGATTTTTTAATATGGGGTGCACTTTTTTTTTTTTTGGACAATATTAATTTGCACTATTTTTATGCATATATATATATATATATATATATATATATATATATATATATATATATATATATATATATATATATATATTATGTTAAAACACGATTAATATAACATTGTACTTTATGCTCCGTATCTAAAACTTTATTATATTAGTGTTTGCTACCAATACAAAGTCTGCACTTTTTTTTTTAACATTATATTTTTTTTGATATAGGGTTCACTTTTTTTTTTGATATTGCTTGATTTTGTTAATATGGGGTCCCTTTTTTTTTTTTCTCATGAGTTTGAAGATGGTGAGTTCTACTTTTTTTCTTCCTTTTTTTTTTTTTTTTTGTATTGCTCGGTGTTATTTAGTATGGGGCCCACACCCTTTTTTTTTTTTTAAGGGACAATGGACGACGAAGCATGGGTCTAAACCCATGCTTTATATGGTTTCTTCTTCTTTTTTTTTTTTTTATATTGCTTGGTGTTGTTTAGTATGGGGCCTACCCTTTTGGACATTATTAGTTTGCACTATTTTTATGCATATAATATATATATATATAAATATATATATATATATATATATATATTCAAAACACGATTAATATAAAACCCGTATCTAAAACTTTATTATATTAGTGTTTGCTACGAATACAAAGTTTACACTTTTTTTTTTGACAATATGGGATTCACATTTTTTTTTTTTATTGCTTGATTTTGTTAATACGGGATCCTTTTTTTTTTCCGTGAGTTTGGAAATGGTGAGTTCCACTTTTTTTTTTTTTTTTTTTTTAATATTGGTTGGTGTTTTTTTTTTTTTTAATATTGGTTGGTGTTAATATGGGGACCACACTTTTTTTTTTTTGCTATATATATATATATATATATATATATATATATATATATATATATATATATATATTCAAAACACGATTAATATAACATTGTAGTTTGTCTCCGTATCTAAAACTTTATTATATTAGTGTTTACTACGAATACAAAGTTTATATATATATATATATATATATATATTCAAAACACGATTAATATAACATTGTAGTTTGTGCCCGTATCTAAAACTTTATTATATTAGTGTTTGAGAATACAAAGTTTACACTTTTTTTTTTTTTTACAATATGGGATTCACTTTTTTTTATATATTGCTTGATTTTGTTAATACGGGATCCACTTTTTTTTTCCGTGAGTTTGGAGATAATGAGTTCCACTTTTTTTACTTCTTTTTTTTTTTTTTTAATATTGGTTGGTGTTTTTTTTTTTTTTTTTTTTTAATATTGGTTGGTGTTTTTTTTTTTTTTAATATTGGTTTGTGTTAATATGGGGACCACACTTTTTCTTTTTTTTTTTTTTTTGCTTAACGGACGACGAAGCATGGGTTTTAACCCATGCTTCTATATAAAACACGATTAATATAACATTGTAATTTGTGCTCCGTATCTAAAACTTTATTATATTAGTGTTTACTACGAATACAAAGTTTACACTTTTTTTTTTATATTGCTTGATTTTATTAATACGGGATCCACTTTTTTTTTTCCGTGAGTTTGGAGATGGTGAATTCCACTTTTTTTTTTTTTAATATTGGTTTTTTTTTTTTTTTTTAATATTGGTTGGTGTTAATATGGGGACCACACTTTTTTTTTTTTTGCTATATATATATATATATTCAAAACACGATTAATATAACATTGTAGTTTGTCTTTCCGTATCTAAAACTTTATTATATTAGTGTTTGCTACGAATACAAAGTTTACACTTTTTTTTTTTTTACAATATGGGATTCACTTTTTTTTATATATTGCTTGATTTTGTTAATACGGGATCCACTTTTTTTTTCCGTGAGTTTGGAGATGGTGAGTTCCACTTTTTTTACTTTTTTTTTTTTTTTTTTTTTTAATATTGGTTGGTGTTAATATGGGGTTTTTTGCTTAACGGACGACGAAGCATGGGTTTTAACCCATGCTTCTATATAGTAGTAAAATATAACAAAAGAGTGTAATACCTGGAGTTATCGTGGTAAAAGTTTATCTGCACCCGCTATTTACACTAACTAATACTTCCCGCTATTTACACTAACTAATACTTCTCCGATCCATATTATATGGTGTTTTTACGGCCCGATCCGGTGTTATGTCTTTCTTTGATTCTTTTTCCGGTTTCTGCGTGTCTTGAGTTTTTTATTTAAAAAATATTTCAGCATTTACCATTCAATTTTATGTCTGGGTGGGTGGCCTTTGTTTACATTCATGTCCCAGTGCTACACTTTGTGCATATGATCAAGTCTATGAATAGATGGTTTGTGGATTCAATTTAAATGGAATTAATTCTAGTGTGAAAGTTGCAATTTGAAGGTCAGGAATATATTTGCACAATAAGAGAAACGATAATCTTTCATCTAAAAAGTACCGTACTAGTTCATTGAAAGGATACATAATTTGTTTCAAATTATCTTAGCATCTTAAATTGGTATAAATAAGTGTTGTTTCGAGTATGTAATAGGGAACTTTGTTTTCAAATAGGACTCGGTTCTTGGAAACAAACTCAAAAAAATAAAAGTTGTTGATTAGACATGACAAAAAAAGAAAAGGAAACTTAAGTGGGGCAGTTGAGGCCGGTTCATGTTGGGCGTGTTGAAAACATAAAAAATTGCTAGGTGGTGAATTCTTGCATGTACTAAACCTAACCCGCAACCGCACCGCCCCATTGCCATCCCTAAGTTATAACCATCAAGGAGTAAATAAGTTATAACACATTAAACTAACAAGGGAAACCTTTGAGAACCACAACACATATTTTATGAAAGAACCACTCCCTCCGTTCACTTTTATTTGTCCAGTATTCTAAAAATATATTTTCACTTTTTCATACTTTTTAGATATCAAAGACAAGATCTTTTTTTTTTGTTTTTGTTTTAAGTTTGTATTAAATACTCACAAATCATTTTTCAAATCCAATAAAAATATACCAATTAATATGGTTACATTGGTAAATTATGCACTTCATTTATTATTTCTTAAAGAGTGTGTATAGTCAAAAGTGGACAAGTAAAAGTGAACGGAGGGAGTAGTAGAGATTGATCATGACGTTCATCAATTGTCTATAATCTAAACACTTATTAACACCTAATAAGTGAAAATATGATTTTGAACATTTAACGCTGATAAACAAGTGGTTGACTTTCGTTTCCAGGATCACAGTCAAAAACATCTTTTAAAGACCTTACTGAAAATGGAGTGATGCAAATAAAGTGATTAAAAAAAAAAAAAAAAATAGCTGTACCCCAAACGAAAAATGTTATTTTGGGACTGCAAGGATTATGTTTCAATAGTTACATTTTTTTTTTTTTGGCTTTCTGAAAGAGGGAATAAGCTCTAAGTAACAAAGATACAAGAATATATATACTGTAATAATAAAGCTAGATGGAATATTCTAAGCCCACCATGGAGCATCACCAGTTCTGAAGTCTGTTTCAACCCATGGAACAAACACCACCTTCCCATCATCAATGTCTGCATGAGCCAATGCCAAGGACTGTGCCAACCAGAAAAACAAAATGTTACTACTAATAATAACTGTTTTTCATTTTAAGGGGGGAAAGGAGAAGAAAAAAAAAAATTCTTCCTAATATAATTCAAAAGGCAATATACAGAATTCAGTTTTTTCTTCCCCTTTTTTCCTACTCCTCTTAGGTTTCAGGCCTACCCTCCTCTTCTTCTTTTTTGTTACTTTTCCGTCCCAATTTATGTGAATGTGTTTGATTGGGCATAAAGTTAAAGAGAAAAGGAAAGACTTTTGAAACTTGTGGTATAGAACAAACCAAAGAAATTTCAGTGGCTATGAAATCGTCTCATTAATTAAGAGTAAAATGAGAAATTTAAAGTTAATTTGTTACTAAAACTAGAAAGATTGCAACTAAAACTAGAAAGATTGCACTCTTTTTTGGACTGACTAAAAGGAAATAGTATCACATAAATTGGGACAAGAGGAGTACTTTTTCTTGGGGGTTGGGGAGAAAAAGATGGGGGGGGATGGGGAGGAGGGGGTAAAGATAGCATGTGACACATTCAAATTCAGGATTTGTTGTATTATTAATGCTCAAACCTTTGAGTGAGTTTAGAATGAGTGTGATTTTAATGTATGTATACATTTTAAATTTCTTTTTTACATATTTATACATAGCTCGAGCTAAAAATAATGGGTTCAGTTAGACCGACTGATGTCGCCCTAAATCTGATAAGAAAGATATAAAGACAGCTGCTAGAGCATGGTCCATGGAAAACAGGGTTTTTGACTTACCAAAGGAGCAGGTCCTCTAACAACTCTTCCTTGGTTGTTGTATTGGGATCCATGGCAGGGGCAAATGAACTTGTTCTCAGCTGTGTTCCACGGCACGACACAACCAAGATGGGTGCACACAGCATTGATGCCATAGGTCGCGAGTGTTCCATCGTTCTCCACAACAAGGTAAGTAGGATCTCCCTAAAATTTCATTGCAACAATATCAACACCACCGGAAACTCAAAATACCATGTTGGAAAAATTGTCTAAATGTGACAAGATCATCAAGCAACATTGAATTTACAAAGAAATTATGATACTAAAAGAGAAGGTAAGAGTACCTTTAGTCCTTGTGTGAGGGTTCGGGTGCCAGGTGCATGAGTTTTGAGCCATTCAGTCACAACAACATCATTACCTAATGCATCTTTGGCAACTGTACCACCACTACCACCTCCTGAGCTGTTGGATCAATTACAAATGGAACGACAAATCACGAATCATAGTTAGTACAATAGAACAATATTTGAATGACAACAGAGCCTAAAGTATGGTACAGATAGATGGATCAAGTCCGTCCAGTGACGCAAAAGCGTAGTGATAGCATACCAGTAATTCTGGTATATAACATCATTTTCTCCTTAGATTTTGTTAATACAAAGGATTTGTTAAGATATCAAGTTTCCATGGCATCACAATGGTCTATAAGCCTGTAATGGAATCAAGTCCATCTGGAGATACAAAAGCATAGCATACCAGTAATTCTTGCATATAACAGCCTTTTCTCTCAGTTTTTGTTATCAAGTTTCCCTGGCATTACATTGGTCTATAAGCCAACAATTATATTCAATGTGAAATTTGGAAATACAAACCATGATATCGTCGTATCGGCTTAGAACGTCAATATGGACAATACGAAGGAAAGTGTTGTGATTTGGTAAATGAGTATGATTCAGTAGGATGAAAAATGAAATTTCCAGGCTTATTAAAGGTTTTATTTTTGAGTATATGGGAATATCTTCCAGAGAATAAAATATAACTAAATCAACAACTAACTTATGAATAAAAGTAACCTGGGCCTTTTGGTCTACCACTAAAACTCCTTAATACAAAATACAACATATATGTCTTTTCTCCTTCAAGTCCTACAAAATGAATGACAACATCCAAATTACAGCCAAGGTAGGTGATCTTTTTTAACTGATTGTTTTCTGAAATTTACGATGCTGATTGTTAGCAAATTGAACTTAATTGGTACTGCAATCCCATCCAATTCAATTAAGAAGGCGTCTAATTTCTTCCGGAAAAAGAAAAGAGTTAAGGGTCAAAGACACACCTCAAGCATCACCTTTTGAGAGTTTCCTACCTAAACTGTCACCAACTAGTTTGCAAAACACACCTCCACTATAGGTAGGAAAAGTGAACAACTGATAGTTTTGCAAACTAGTTGGTAATAGTTTAGGTAGGAAAGTCACACCTCAAAAAAAAAAAAGGTGAGGTGTGTTTTTGACCTAAAAAACATTGTTAAGTTACAACTTTAAGGGTAGACTTTTACACCAGTTGCTGAAATATGCAGAGATGGCAAAAGAGTTAAAAATGTGGAGGAACTTGAACCTAGAAACTGGAGTATCAGTCTGATGAATTAACAATTCAAAAGCTTAATCACAAGAAAAAGCAGCCCTCTGGCATTCAGTTAACTTCGTAAAAGTTTACACTAGTTGCCCTCCTCTTACATCCCCATGAAATTTCAAAGCCACATAAAAAATGCAACAATTTGAAAAACCTTATCTAATAGGTATAAATTTTACACTATCAAGCCACAAAAAAGGAGTTAGATAGAATAACAATGTACTAACAAAAACCAATTGCAAGGAGAAGGCAGAATAAATTGAATATAGTTTTACACTATCAAGCCATAAAGCAGGAGTTAAACAGAAAACGATGTGCTGACAAAAACCAATCTCAAGGGAAAGGCAGAATAAATTGGATCGGGAAGTAACAACGCTCCTACCTAGACCCCCTAACATAAGACCCTATCCTAGTAAGTCGTTTTGTATTTTTTGAAAACTGATTCGATTGATAGGATTTGATATGAGATTCATGATTGATGAGATTATACTCCAATCTTTCTTCTTAGAACTATTAATTACTAGGTTATTTCTTTCGATCTGCCTAAGCTTTAGTGGGCAGAGTTACTCTTTAATTGTGCTGATAGAAAATAGCAAATACCCGATGTAATAATCGACTTAGCAAGCTGATAGACACCACCATCATAAGAAAAACGTTTATATATATATATATATATAAGGAAGTATTAATCAATTTAACATGTCACGTTTTCTTTTCTAAATAACCAGTTACACTTATTATTTTAAAAATAAAAAATAAAAAAAATTAGGACTTTATCATTCAAGTGACCTGATAATATAAAAACTACACTTTCAATGCATAGGAGTTGAACTCAATGCAAAAGACAGGGTTCTAATTTGTGACCAAAGGAAGAAGAACTAACCCAGGTGGTGCAAAGAAAGTAGCATAAGGTACAAGCATGCCACCAGTGGGGAGAGCAAGAGCACCCAATAGAAGCAAATTCATGAGCTTCCTCTTTTCCATGTCTGGCACATTATCTGCAGGAATGCTAGTTGCCATGCATTTCACTTTCATCCTCTTGTCCTTTCCCAATCCAAGGCCATTAACCTTCATGGGCTTCACAAGCAATGCTTGTGAAACCGATGACAGCCCGCTCTTGCTCGAGCATAGCTGAAAATTAAGTAAAACATGAAAAATTATTACAGTGACAAAGCCAGTATTTCCACTAAAGGAATTCAAAATAGTATAAAGAAGTAAAGATACGAAAAAGTTTAGGGGATTCAACATCTACTATATTTGTACATAAAAGATAATTTTGTTATTTTGTGTACACTGTAATTTTGCATGTTCAATTAAAACAGATTGTTGTGATTCGGAGCCAGAATATTCACGAAGAGTATTCAAAATATAAAGAAGTAAATATACAAAGAAGTTAAGGGATTCAACATCTACTGTATATGCATAAAAAGTAATTTTGACATTCTATATACAGTGTAATTTTGCAAGTTCAATTAAAGTAGATTGTTGTGATTACAGTGGCAGAGCCAAATTTTTCACTAAAGGTATTTAATATGTAAAGAAGTAAACATACAAAGAAGTTAAATGATTCAACATCTACTATTTATACGTAAGAAATAATTTTGCCATTCTGTGTACAGTGTAATTTTGCAAGTTCAATTAAAGCCAATTGTTGGGATTACAGTGGCAGTGCCAGAGTTTTCACTAAGAAAATTTAATATATAAAGAAATATAATAGGAAGAAGTCAAGGTGACTCAACATCTACACTATATACATAAAAAATAATTTTAACATTCTGCGTACAACGTAATTTCCCAAGTTAATTAAAGCAGATTGTGGTGATTAAAGCAGAATTTCACGAAGGATATTTAAATATAAAGAAGCAAACATACGAAGAAGTCAAAAGAAAAATTCAACATGTATGATATATACATAAACAATAATTTTAATACAATATGAGTTTTCGACGAAGTACACTAGCTCTTCCCATGGTTGTGCATTAAGATGGTTTCAGTTTAATTACCTGAGAAGGAGATACAGGAGAAAGAGTAGAAGAAGCCATGTTACTGTTTTTGATAGTATAGAGGAAGTGGATGATGTTATTCTTGTATTGTAGAAATAATAGATTAGGAGAAGATGATCAGAGTCACTCAATTACCAGATAAGGCACTGTCCAGTAGAGCCACACGTTTGGATATTAGCCTTTCAGATTTTTCAATTGGTTTCTATTTTATATTTATTGGATTATGAATTATCCTCTTTTCGATTTTGCTGTCTGTTTTCTTACATTTCAGTCCTTTGTTGTATATCCAACAAATGAGCTGTTGGGCCTAGTTGGGCTCATACATGGGTCATTCGCACAAATGATCTTATTCGGGGGTGGTCTTTAATTTTGGTCCCTCAAATTGCTGGTCTTTAATTTATATCCTTTGGCATTTTAAGTCGCCGAAAATATTCTGAGATTCTGGGTTCAAATCTCAACAGAGTATAAAATAAAAAATTTCGCAAGATAGAATTTTGAAGCAAATTAAGCCTATTCGGGAAAAAATTAGGCCTTAAGGCCTAATTTCTGTTGAATCCCAGCAGAGTAAAAAAAAAAAAAAAACGTAAGGCATAGTTTCTGGTTATGCTTTAAGCCATAACTTTACCCCCTGTCCGGCATAACTTCCTTATAAGGCCTAACTTGGAATTACGTCATAACTAAGTTAGGCCTTATAAGGCTTAACTTTCGCGAAATCTTGTCTCGCGATGTTTTTTTTTTTTTTTAATTGAGTCGGGGTTCGAACCTAGAAGCTCAGAGTATTTTGGCTACTTTTTTAAGCGAAAAATAAATAAATTAAAGACTAGCAATTTGAGGGTCAAAAATTAAAGACCAGCGCGTTTGAAAGGAATCGGTGCAAAAAAAATCAACTTTAAAATCATTCTTGTCCAAATAAGTCCGCAAAATATTTTCATGGAATACCTTATTGGTCGTTGTCATTTGAGCAATAATTTTTAAAAATTTATTCAACGTATACTTAGGCAAATATCAAATAGCAATACGCGACCTCCTACTCCACCTTCTTCTTGTACAATAGCTTTTTTGAATCCCTAGATAATGAAATATAATGTTTTGCAGATGTGATTCTTAACTTTCAAATATGATAAGAGAGTCTAAATAAGATGGTTATTGTTGTAAAACTTGAACACCGGCAAACCACAAAGGGTCAAAATACCCCTCCACTACGGCAAATTGGACAACTTTGCCCTGCGTTTGAATTCGATCCTAACTCCAGTTTGGCCATGATAATTTTTCACTTTTTTTAGAAAATTATTTCACTTTATTTAGAAATGAGCGTTTGGCTATGAAAATTCCAAATACAACTTGAAGTTGTATTTGTAATTTGAAAAACACCTAAAACTTTGTTTTCACTTTTTTTCCCTTTTAATACATTCAAAAAACCAAATATTTTTTGCAAAAACTATAACCAAACACAACTTCATCTTCAACTCCAACTTCAGAGAAACGATTTAATCTTGATGAAAAAATTATGATTATTGTCATGCCAAAAAAAAAAAGGGTTTTGTTGAACTATAGTTATGAATACGATCACAATTACGTAGACAAAAAAATACTGATCTTCAAGAAACCGAAAGAGAAAAGCTTTATTACTCATATGTTGAGCCAAAAAAAAAAATGTTCGGGAAAAATTTCTCTCATCCTTTTGATGTGTATTTTTAAAGGTAAAAAGTTTCTATATATTTTTTTTTAGCTCTGCCTCTCGTCGTTTTAGAAAATAAAAGTCAAATAAACCTTTGACCATAAAATAAAAGGGTTGCTCGAAAAAGTGAATTTTGTTAGTCTTGAGAGGTAAATTTGAGCAATTTCTTTAATGATAAGGATATATTTGGGGCTTTTAACCACGTGGTCGTGGGTTCGGTCTCCACAGATCACATTTTTATTTAAAAAAAAAGAAGGTATATTTGGGACCAAATTCAAACAGAGAGTAAATTTGTTCTATTTTCCATAGTTGAGAGGCAAATTTGAGTCATTCCACAATGATAAGGCCAAATCTAGGACCAAATTCAAACGGAGGACAAAGTTGTTCTATTTGTCATAGTTCAGGTGAATTATTGTCCTTTTCCCTTAGATTTATTATTATTTTGACAAATTAATGATTGAGACTTGCTTTTATGATATTTGAAACTTATGTTTCAAATTTGACCTCATTTACAGTAGATTTAAGTATTGAATCATGTGCCGAATTGTTGAAATTCGAAAAAAAGTCATTCCGGGGCAAAAATTTGTTCAGAAAAATATGACTAACTTCAGGCACTTTTTTTTTTGGCTAAAACTAAGGATTTTATAAAATAGCTGAAAGAAAGACAGCAGAGAGGGTGAGGATGATATTAACGATACATCCTCTAATTTGAGTTATTGGTGCATGAGGTATGTCTTAAAGATACTACCTCTAAAGTATCATTGTTTAGATAGGCCAAAATAAAGTCAGGGGCAACATTCCAAAAATTAGTTTCCCCTATATCTTCCATGTTGTCCACTCCAGAGTTTGCATGTGCAGCAAGGCATATGTGTCTTAAGTTCACGCAAAAATGGTTAAACTTCAGGTAAAAAATGATTGAATTTCAAGTAAAAAATGGTTGAACTTCACGCATATGTGCTCTAAGTTCATGCGAAAATGGTTGAACTTCAGACAAAAAATTATAATTGAACTTTAAGCAAAAATTGACTAAACTTCATATATACGTGCTTTAAGTTCATGCAAAAATGCCTGAAATTTATTTACTTTTAAAGTGTCTGAAGTTGAACTTTGACAAGCTAAACTCAGACGCGAAGGTTTGAACTTCAGATATCGTGTGTCTGAAGTTAATTTAAAGCGGATAAGCTTGAACAAATTAAGAACTCCGAACATAATTTTATTGGAGCCCTGAAATCGACTATCCGTGCACTTCCCCTAATAAATTTTACAAGTTCTCTAACAAAAAGAAAAGAAAAGTTCGCACTTTGCTATAGAAGAAATTCAATTGCTTTTTCTTATTCTTAAAAAAAAAAAAAAAAAAAAAAAAAAAAAGTATTGGGCATATATAGTTTGTCTGCTTAGACAAAGAAAAGTGACCTGTGCAATAATGTTCGTTCAGATGTGCTGCAGAGTCTAGACTTGCTTTATTACTTTTCAACTATGTTTAAAAGAAAAGCTTTGTGGCAGGGGAAAAGATCTGTTGAAGAGATTCATATCTTGGTTACACTAAATAGGAAACAATTTAATAGCCAAAGCAAAAAAAGAATAAAGACCAATAACTCTAGCCCCAAAATTTCAGACATACACAAAATTTCATCTTTCATTATTGACCTTTTTTGAGCAATAAGTTTTCTCTTTCATCAGTCATCAGAAAATCTTTTTGTTTGAATTCAAACATATGATCACTCCTTACAACAGAGTCACGTGAAGAAGCAATAACTCTTGCCAGGCGTGCTTCTGTATTGAGTATATTTAAAGGAAATTTAAATTAAACAAGCATATAATTTGAATCAAGTAAATATCAACAAAAAGATGGATTCCGATTTACTAAAGGAAAAAGATTTTTCTTTCCATAAAAACAGGACTCGTTTGGTTGGGGAACAAGTTATCTCGGGATTAGTTATTCTGAAATTATTATTCACTATCAATGTGGGATAAAAATAACACTACAATCCCAGATAACTAATCCCAGGAGTAATTATCTGGGAATATCATCCTAACCAAACGAGGGGTAAAATCCCAAATTCTATCTTGGTTTGCTAAACTAAACTACTCCTTCCGTTCACTTTTACTTGTCCAGTTTGACTTTGTACACATGCTTCAAGAAACAATACTACTAATTCATATGAATATTTTTAACACAATACTCATATTAATTGATGTTTAGTCTTAGATCTTGAGAAATGATTTGAGGATAAGTAATTAATACTAAGGGCAAATATGAATAAAAAAAATTCTCTTGATATGATATTTTTAGTAAAAGTAAAAATATATTTTTAGTACAGTCAACAATTAAAAATACACATGTAATTTTTTATTATAGTACATGTAATGGACAAGTAAAAATAGTATAAAAGGGAGTACATTTTTTCAAATTTTACAATCCTTATATCCAAATGCCCACCTAGTCAGTGGCGTACGCAGGTTTTTGGGCGAGCGATTACATTTTATAATGAGAATATATATATATATATATATATATATATATATATATATATATATATATAGTAACAATTCATGTATATCACTACAACTCTCTCAATGAGTTTTGATTTTTCGTAAATGTATTCAAAATAACCTCATTAGAAATATATTAAATAGTCGTACTTTTCATATATACGGAATTAAACGACACTAAATAATTCCTTATTTTGTTGATTTCGCAAATTGTTCTTAATCAATTACATTGCCCTGCGAGAAAGAAGGTAAAAGGAAAAGTAAAGGAAAACAAATAGTACAACATTTAACGATGGAAGCAGCAACATATTCCAAATAGTTTATTCTCAAATTAGACCACAAACTCAATTTTGGACTAATTGGTTCACTGTTTTGATAATTCACAAGCGGAATTTTGGACTAATTGGTTCATTGTTTTGATAATTCCCAAGAGGTTATGGGTCGATCCTCTACAACAGTTAGCAGTACATGTCTTTGTTTGTAACAAGTGAGGAGAGGGAAAAAAAATTAAGCACGAAATGGAGCTGCAAAGATTCGTTCTTGCGACCTCAAGCTTAAAACTCAGGCACCTAACCAAATGAGCTACGCAATTCTTTGTACCAAGCAGTGTCGTTACATTTAATTAATAGGTTTTTGGTTCTGTGTTTTGGCTATACATACGCATATCTAGTAAAATTTTCCAACGAAGCAGTATCACGGACACCCCTCGGCATAAGGTAAATTCGCCCCTGCACCTAGTTTCCATACAAATTCTAAAAACTCTCTTTTCTCCCTCCTCTTTCCCACACAGTACTCACGCTCCTCTCACTTTTTTTCCACCATTTTTCACTCCACCATCTTCTAGAAAGAGCCTCTCTTCTTTTCTAGATGTTTGCTTAGATCTTCTGAAAGACAACGATTTTAGGGTCTCTTAGTGTGCTTTACAATTTGAAGCTTCACTTCAATGCTCTACAAAGGGATTTTTCGAACAATCCCGGTTACACTAAAATGATTAGAATGCATCAAACATTCAAGAAAATTTCAATGCGGTATGTGGAAACGCTACAACGAGGCAAATGTATCTGATTTCTCGATATATATGGAAGAAAATTCAACAGATAGCATTTTGTTATTCATTCTGTCGCCTGTCGGACCTATCATGGGGTGGTTAGAACAAAGACTCTTTTATTATGCATCACTGACCTCGTCAAAGGAATTCAGGTTACACAACCTTATATTCCCATCCTCTCTGTTGAATGTATACCAAATTCTATGTGTTGATATTTTCTTCTATATGTATCAGAAAATCCGATGCACTTGCCTCATAGCGTCTTCCACATAACGCCTTGAAATTTTCTTCTTGAATGTTTGGTACCTACCGTCGTTGAGAGATTACACGATTCCTGTTGAAGAAAGGAATACAATCAGTTAATACAGCTCGTTAGATGAGCTGTTAAAGAGCTTAGCATAGCAGTCTGTTACATGTTAGTTATAACTGTATTTGTGAAAGGCAGTTAGTGAAGTAGTTAGTCAACTAATTCTACTGATATACACATGTATATATAGAAGATACATAGCATTGTAAACTTAAAACGTTTAATCATTCATTTCTCTTAATGCTACTTGCACGAAAAGGAATTCTAGTCTGTTTAGCTCATGGACACACAATACACTTATTGACTATTTCAGAAATATTGTCTTTTCAACTAGGTAGTAATTTGTATAGAACAGATGAAGGCACATGTCCAAATCTCATATGCCATAGGTTGATCTCTGATTGATTAAATTCTTGACTGGTTTTAGCTACTAGATTTACACCATGAGTATGATCTCCAGGTGATTGATTAAGTAGATATAGCCCATCTTCTTGTCTACCAATCTCCTTCACCTTCCCGTGGAAGAGATCCTGAAATATACAGAAATCAGGATAAAACAAGGCTGCACATTTTAACTCTCTTGTAGCCTTAGAAACAAACATTAAGTTATACTTAAACTGTGGCAATAATAACACATTTTCTAAGGTACTTCTAGGTCATATAGAGCTTGAACCAGTGTATGTGACCATAGAATGTCACCATTTGGTAGATAAACAGGCTTTGGATTCTTACTCTTAATGACAGTTGATTTATCTAGCATATCTATATTGGACACCATATGATTGGTGGCACCAGTGTCAATAATCCATTGCACTAGTTTAGCTAGAAAAGCCTTACTTATACTTGTATCCTTACCAGTTGTGTTACCCGCTTGACTCTCAGACCCTGTAGCATTGACACTAGCTGAGAAGCAGTTGCTCTTATTCAGCATCTGAAGAATCTGGTCATATTGTTCTTTGGTAAACACACATGCTCCAGGTTGGTTTCCACTTGCCTGTTGCACCAACTTCCTTTGATCAAGTAGCCCTTGATACATACCAGTGATCAATCCTTCATTGACCTGATTTGAGGGATTATTATTGCTTAACACAACTGGTTAGATGAGCTATTAATGGGCTTAGCATAGCAGTCTGTTAAGTCTGTTAAATGTTAGTTATAATTGTATTTGTGAAAGCTAGTTAGTGAAGTAGTTAGTCAACTAATTCTACTGATATACACATGTATTTATAGAAGATACATAGCATTGTAAACTTACACGTTTAATCATTCATTTCCCATCATCAATGAAAGGTATCTGATTCTCTTCTTCATCACTAAGTTCTTCTTCTTCTTCTCTTCTTTCTGGTTTCATACAAAGAACTCGAACATGGAGTTCTGATTATCTTCAATTCCAAACAGCCTGTTAGAGACGCTGCTAGATGATTGTTGCTTACCTTGATGCAGTAACTCTTGCATTAATTGAACGCACTTACTAACTCTTCATTTTACTGTAACTATACACTAATTGAAGTGAGTTTTATGCTAAATTTTATTTATTGGGTAGACTACATCATGTGGACATAACCTTCTATTTATTTATTTTCAAAATTTGGATAAATTGTACTCCATTGGTTAGAGATTTGTATAGCACTGTAAGGATAAAGTGTGAGATTCAGTGGCCGTTTGGCCATGAACAATTTTTAGTTTTTCTTGAAGTTGAAATTTCGAAATTTTTTCGGAATTTGAAAAACACCAAAAAGTTGTTTTCACCTTTTTCACTTCAAATCACTGATAAAAATCCAAAAGCAACTCCAATTTATATTCATGCCCAAACGCAACTCCAATGTTCAATTACCATTTTTCACTTTGAAAACAAAAACTACCTTTTTCACATACTCACAATTTTCATGGCCAAACGGGTCCTTAGAGTCTCTAGCTCAGGGGAACCCTTAATTTTTGTTTTAGTTTAGATGAAGCGGAATGTATTAGAGGATTTGTTTAGCCAATCCCGGAATGTGGCTTAGTTGCTGTTGCGGAATGTATTCTCAGTTAAGATTATAACATATATCAATGTTTGTATCGTGAATTTGGAGTTGTTATAGTGTCATCGCCCAAAACTGAATAAGAAATGCATCTAATTTGTTTTATTTTACTTTTTTATTGGACCTACTCAGAAGTTCAATTTTTTGTTCACCTTCACTAGCATTGCTCGAGTGTATACCTTCATCTGAGGTAAGTGAAGTTCCTTCAAACGGATAATGAAATTTCAAGTTCATTGATGGTTGGTTCTGTAGAATTTGAGAGTTTTCAGAGCTTTATTTCACTGTGTAGCTTTCAATGGATCACGTTGTTCAGGTACAAGTGAGTATAATTTAATATTTGTGATCGACTTTGTTCCAATATTGAATTGCATAGAAGAGATGGGCATTGAAGCATCATTTTTTTTATATCTTCTCATCCCTGTTGTTGATTCCTGAAGTGACTATTTCGAGCTACATGACATTCAATTCATTTATTCTTCAAGGGAGCCAATGATCGCTCAAATTGATTCGTTGTTCTTCTAATCGTATTTAAATTTATTCACAATATCAATATTAGAACATGTTACATTTCTACTCTTTACACATTTTTGGAAGTTAGAGCTCTCAACCTTTCTTCTCCTGGTGAGTGTTCCATTTGGGGATTTTGCACCTATGTTTTGTGAATAAAAATGTCTATCAAATGTTTCCATGAGCCGAATATCTCGGAGCTGACATCTTCTTATATTATCAACTTTTTCTTTGAAGGTCGAATGTTGAAGATGGAAAAGAATTACTTCTTGAAGTGCAATAGATATGGATGCAACTATATGTACTTTGTCAAAACAATAAGGTTATTGGGGAAAAAAATACTAGGATGACAATCTGCAGAGTCAATTGATGTATCCTAAGCAAGCAAGGGTTAAATTAGTTCTGTTTCTTTTTTGCTTCATATATATTGCCCATCCTTTTTCAAATCTGACCATAATATTGAAGGTTATTGTGGAATAACTATTTGATTCTTGTCATTCTCTTCAAAATTGTCGGAGATTTAAATTGATTTTGTTCACAAGGGCAGAAATGTCAAGGGTGTTGTGTTAGGCCCAAGCTCAGCACAGGCGTCACCATATCTAGTTTAGGGCGGATTCACTTCTATTGTTGCGAGTTCGATTAAAATTTAATAATTTTAACTCAAAATTTTATATTTATGTTAAAAACTTTATTTAAAATATACAATCTATCTAAAATTTAATAATAAAAATAATTATGCTTCAAAACCCGTATACTAAATCCGCCTTAAATTACTAAAAGACCATGTATGGCGTTCTTTTGAAAACACCCTCATGCCTTGGGTCTTTAATTTGTAGTTATACTGAATATCTTTAAATAAATTACTAATGTACTATTCAATTTTTTTTTTTTTTAACTTATTAATAGGTACATAACTTTTTGTTAATTTTGCTTTGGTTGTCATTTTGATTGTAGTACTTGTTATAGCTTGGACAACAATTAATGTTGAATTTATAAAAGGAAATTAAAATTACGGAAAAGAGCCAAATATACCCTTGTTCTACTAGAAAAGGGCCAAATATATCCGTCATTATATTCTGGGTCCAAATATACTGCTATCGTTATACTATTGGTTCAAATATATCCTTTATTCGTTATAGTTGTCCAAAGTGGACATCCAATCCTATGTGGCACTAACATTTCATGAGGTGGAAGCCACATGGCATGCCACCTCAGCACTCCTATCCTATTTTACCCCTCTCCTCTATTTGTTCTTGCACGACTAGCATATCCTTCCCCTCCACAACCATTGCCACAACTTTCTGACTCAAATAGGAATTTCACAACTTTCATAGTGTCCATGTCCACCAATTGAACAACAGCCAGTTGACCAGAGTTATATCTACTAGAAAAAGAGATAAAAGAAAGGAAAATATACTCGTAAAATTGAAGAATTCCGGCTACTAAACGGGATATTATCTGATGCCTTCGCACATTTTTCCTTCATATAATCCATGACATTCCTCCCTACCCACACTTTTGGCTACCGAAAAGGGTGAAAGTTATTAATTGGGGTTTTCACTGTCAAATACTGAGGACTTATTATGTTATTTACTATTAAATGACAGAAGAACATCATACATGGTGCATACATTAATTTAGTTATATAATACAGAAGGGTATTGTATCTAATTAGGAAGCATTAAACTTGAACCAGAAGCAATACACTATAAGCACACCCCAAATGTCTGTGGCAGAAGACTGTCAACACCAACCGGGTCACACTATATTACCATCAACGTATCCCCAACTAATATAAGCTATAGAGGTGGTCATGGTGACGGCAATGGTTGGCATTGGTGGTTGAGGTGAAGGATAAGCTAGTGGTGAAAGAATAAATAGAGGGGATGGATAAAATAGGATGGGGTCGAAGTGACATGTCACATGACTTCCACCTCATTAAATATTAGTACCACGTAGGATTGGATATCCATCTTGGACAATTTTAATAGAGAAATGGTATATTTGAACCAATAGTATAAAGGTAGGGGTATATTTGGACTCAAAGTATAACGAAAGGTATATTTGGTCCTTTTCAGTAGTACAGATACATTTGGCCCTTTCCGTTTAAATTAAACAGGCTTACAATTTGAATCAAGTAAAGAGAATCCATCATCCATATGATGGATTCCAAATGCAAAAAATATTACAATGTGCAGATTGGTCACATACATAGCAAACAAATCTTCAGAATTTAATAAAACGGAAGCTCAAATTCCACATGGAGTTTAGGTTAAAAAGCCAAAGAATTGCGCTAAGAGTTGCAGGGTCAAAGATCGTGTAAAAAGTAACCTAATTTGACCAAAATGCTTATGTGTATTCAATGAAATGTAGTTTTCTGTTAACAGCCATTAAGTTAACCCAATTAATCTCCCATTACTTTCTAGGTACTAAATTCTTCACCCATTATTCACATTTTCATTTTTTTTCACTAGGTTGTTCCAAATTATATGCCAAAAGTCCAATCTTTTCCCAGCACCAACACTATAAATACTACAGTTAAATGAATATGTAGAAAAAAAATTAATACAGTTGCTTTGACCAATATAGTTGAAACAGACTTGGATTACTATCAAGGCAATCTTTGTCGCATCTTGGGTTGCATCTTTTAAATATTGTCGTACATCTTTTTGGTTAAATCATACCGAGAAGAGAGAGAGGAATATGGCATTAGGCTGAGATATATTGGGCAAAACTTCCTTAACAACAAGCTAAGGCCTCATTTGTTTTTTAATAGTGAATCATTACACTATAAATACTATAGTTAAATTATTTTTAGAAAAAAAGCTCTTAATACAGTTGCTTTGACCAGTATCCGGGAAGTTAAAACAGACTTGGATTAAAATACACGCTTTTATTTTCCATCCCTCAACCTGCATCGTTTTTTTTTTAAATATTTTCAAAACAACTTCATCTTTGGTTCTTTCATACCGAAATCAAAAGAGGAATATTTTTCTCTTGAACTGAGATATATTGACAAAATCAAATGGGTATTCTTGAATCCAATTTTCCATCTTTTTCTTATTGGACCAGAAGAGAAAAGAAGGAATATGGTTAGGCTGGGATATATTGCACAAATAAGCTATTTTTTAATCGATATTTAAAAAAAATTGATTTTTACTTTTGTTAATTGATCAGATAGCGAGCAACTTTTGTTCTAAATTTAATGGGTTCTTGATTTCTCATAGTATTTCATATTTTAAGTGTCTAGATGGTAAATTTCTCATGTGACGTATTGTATTTCATTGATCAATTAAACACAAATAATAATTATCAATAAGATTTTTTTCTAATATTTAATTACTTTTTATTTAAATTATATATTTATTATGTTTAAATATAAATAAATTATACATTCAGATGTTGAAAAACAAACAGTCTTAATCATTCAGTGTTTAGATCTAAATACAACATCTTAATATTCAGATGTATATTCAGATTCAGACGTCTTAATCTTAATGAAAACAAATGCACCCTAAGTCAGTATTTGTCAGGATTTTTACCACAAATTATGGTGATCGTTAGGATTTTGGCCAATCCTAACTCATCCTAAGGATCTTTTCAGCAGTTGTGACTGAAAATCTTGGCACTTCGTCAAGACATGAGTACATGACCAGAAGTTCTTAATTTCACTATAACTTGTAGTATAGAAATTTTAGCAACACATTTTTGTTTCAAAATTGATCCAAATTGTTAAAAATCAAATCTAAATGACTTCAAATTTGATATTCATCCTTGTAATGCAATTTAAACAAATATTCAAATGTTAGATTCAACTCAAATTTTCATAAATCGATAGATTTTCTTTAATTTCTTCTACACACAAGCTCAATAAAACTCAACAATGATATTATTCAAGTTTCTTCAATCGAAACCAATTCAAAATAATCACAAATACTTAATGAGTCTACAATTTTCTACTATACACATGAAGAAGAAGAAATTCATCTATATCATGCATGCATAGCTATCTTGTTGGAAAATTAACTTACTAATTCTATCCGAATTCTATCGGATATCATGATTTTTGGTCCGCTCATAGTGCGTCATATAAAATTATTCCATTTATACTATGGGATTATAAAGATTTCTAGTTTTCACTCATGGTACCTCATTTAGCACTCTAATTATCATAATTGTTAATTTTCACTAGTAGTACCTCATATAAACTTATTCCATTCACTCTACCAAATTGTCATGTGTTTTAATTTTCACTCATGTTATCAGATCATATAGTCATATAAAGTTATTTCATAACTCTATCATATTGTCACAATTTCTAGTTTTCACTTATGGAACTCATTTAAACTTATTACATTTACTCGACCGAATAGTCATGATTTTTAATTTTTCACATGTTTGCCATATAAACTTATGCCATTTACGCTATCTAATTGTCATGATTTCTAATTTTTATTCATGGCACCTCATACAAAACACATAAAAGTACACTTATAAAACTGAGTACTATCCATGATACTATTAAACAATATACCAAAGCATTTAACCATGTAAAAAGCTATAACATTGAAGCTAAACACAAGAAAAAAAATGAAGACATTTAAGAACTGTGGAATGCAAATCTTACCATTTGGGAGGAGTTCATCATATATTCAGCCTAGTGCACTACCATCTCGGCATAATTACCCTATGTTTAACAATGTGTGCAAACTATCATTAGTATTGAATGTACTAAGCAAATTGAGCAAGGATCGATACGTTCAATCATATAGTAGAAGAAGAAACATAACTTTGTATCGCATTATCATAAAAAGCACAAGGACATGACAAATATATCAATTGCCTTACAGCAGCAATAGCAACAACAACATACTCGGTATAATTTCACAAGTGGGATCTGGGGAGGGTAGAGTGTACTCATACCTTACCCTTATCTTGGGAGGTAGAGAGGTTGTTTCCGCTAGTGCACTACTTCTCGGCATAATTACCCTATGTATAACAATGTGTGTAAACTATCATTAGTATTGAATGTACTAAGCAAATTAAGCTAGGTTCGATACGTTCAATCATATGGTAGAAGAAGAAACATAACTTTGTATCACATTATCATGAAAAGCACAAGGACATGACAAATATGTCAATTGCCTTGTAGCAGCAACAACAACAACATACCCAGTATAATTTCACAAGTGGGGTCTGGGGAGGGTAGAGTATACGCATACCTAAACCTTATCTCGGGAAGTAGATGTTGTTTCCACTAGACTCAGCTCAGGATAAAGCAAAAATAAAGCAGGTCAAAAAGGAAAAGGAATAGTAACTACAACAAAACAGTATGCTAAGCGAATCACACGAGATAGTAGATAGTAACAGAAAACAAAAGTTAAGAAACTACATGAAAAATACTATGACTACTAGTAAGGAAGGAAAAACGAGACAACGCTACTATATACTAACCTTCTACCCTAATTCGTGTCTTCCACAACCTCCTATCTAAGCCATGTCCTCGGTAAGCTTTAACTGCACCATCCTTTCTAATCACCTCTTCCCAATAATTTTGCGGTCTACCTTTACCTCTTCTGAAGCCATCCATAACTAACCTCTCACACCTCCTCACCGGGGCATCCGCACATGTCCTCTTCACATGTCCGAACCATCTAAGCCTCGTTTCCCACATCTTGTCCTCCATCAAGGCCACTCCCACCTTGTCCCAGCCATCTTCATTTCTAATCCTATCTCTCCTAGTATGCCCACACACCCACTGCAACATCTTAATTACGCAACGTTCATCTTTTGTAAGTGAGAGTTCTTGACTGACCAACACTCCACCCCATATTATATAATTGGTCTAACCACCACTCGATAGAAAACAAAACCTCTTGGTTTACAATGTGTTTCATGAACACATGCCAATGAGCAAAATGCTTATTGAGATTACCAGCATATTGACTCGAACAAGATTCAAAATAATTTGGTAAGAAGTCAGAAGATTATATATGTCACTCTTTGACTCGAACTATATAATTTGTAAGAATTAAAAGGAAGAAGGTACAATCATTTTTGATAAGAGTACAATCAATTTCAATCTAAAAGGGACGACGTCAGATAGTTACTGACTTTTCACTACCTCTATTCCTCTCTATTAGATTTTTTTTTTTTCACAAATTCTAACCATCAAATTCCTTTTAAGGGGTTCACTACCTTTAATAATATGAGCATAGAAATTCATTATAGTACATGACTGGGGAAAATGGAGATACAATTAGTCCATGCTCAAATTCTAAATTAGGCATAAACAATTCACTACTAGTGGTACTAAAACTATCTAGTAAAAATGGTTCTGTCCAAAAATTTCCACTGGATTCTTCAAATATTTTTTCTTGAAAGACCTCACATTCTCCATCCATAATATTTTCCACACTTTGATGATCAGTTGTAGCACAAGAAGAAACTTCACTACATGATTGAATTGGTGAACATTGAGAAGTTTCCAATAATTTCTTCTTTTTTCGATTGCTGGACTGGTAGTTGTTATTAGATGATTTCTTTTTTGAGGTAATTAATTCTTGAGTTGATTTTTTCTTGAGAGAGGTGTGCCAATGATTCTTTATATCATTGTCTGATCTTCCAGGTAAGTGAACAGCAATTGCCGACCATCTGAATGTAAAGAAACAATGAAGAAAATTTTACATTAGATTTTTTAAAATAGACATTTAATAGCTTTAATCATAAAAAATTAGTTGTGCGTCTCTCTTATTTGTTTCGCTTAATTAAAACTTGACTAATTGAAATCGTAAGAGTAAATTTGAAAGAAAAAAAAAAAGGAATAAATGCTTCTTTTTTTTTTTTTTTTTTTATGTCAATTATTTTAAAGGAAATCAGTTAACCTAAAACTTACTCCCTTTTTTTTGGTGAAAAGAAAGCTTTATTGATCACCAGACAAACAAGTACATATGTCAATTCAACTTACTCCCGTTGTCTAATCAATTTATATGGTGGTTGTTTGGGCGTAGAATTTTAGAAAGGAAGAAAGATTTTTAAAACTGGTGTATGGTGATTTAAAACAAATTATAAACATTAGCGTGGCTATAAAAAAAAATGAAGGATAAAATGATAAGTTTAAAGTTTAATAAAGAAAATCTAACTTTTTTTTAACCGTTTAAAAAGAAAAATATGACACACAAATTGAGACAAAATGAGTAATTAATATTTGGAACCATATGTACGTATATTTCCAGTGGAAATTTATAAGTCCATATATCTGAAGCTTTTAGCTGCAGGCCTGCAGTTATGTGTAAAAGAAAAATAGTCCTTCCGTCCATTTTTACTTGTTTCGTATACTAAAAATAGATGTCCACTTTTATTTGTTCAATTTGAAAAATTATGAGATAATTTACATTTCATACCTATTTTACTCTTATTATTAATTATTGGGTTGAAAATTTCAAGCAATTTTTAGTGGTTGCACAATTTTTAAAGTATGTTTGATTGATCTCAATTATTTAGAAAATTAATTTATAGTACTAATAACTAGGAGTGATAGAATAAAATCGTCATTTTAATTATTGCTTTTTAAGGGGGGTGTCGAGTTAAACATGACAAATAAAAAATGGAGGAAGACGAAGAGAGAGATGTTGCATTGCTTACTTATTTCCAATTTCTGCATGAAGCTTCATGATTATCTCGTCTTCTTCCTCAGTGTAATTTCCTCTTTTAATATTTGGTTGCAGATAATTCAGCCATCTCAGTCTGCAGCTCTTTCCACACCTGGATAATCCTTCACAAAGAGAAAAATTCTCTCATTTAAACTAAACAATAATGGATGTAACTTGATACAATTTGCTGGAGTTCTAGTGACCGACGCAACTTATTTACAATTTGAGGGGGTTTGTAGTTATTTGTTTTTTAAAATATGAGCTTACAATAGAGAGGCAAACTTTTTTCCTTGTTATATTCTTAACATTAATTACTCATTTTCAAATTATCTTTCAAGTCTATAACTGAGACTATTCACCAATTAATGAATATTATGGTAAAATATCATTTATTAAATTTTTAAGGAACGTGCAAAGCAAATAGTAAACGAGTAGTAAAAAGTGAACGGAGGTGGAAATGAAAAGTTCTTATACTACTCTTCTTGAGAAATGTAAAATAGATTTTAATTTTTTGAAAACAAAAGAATTAGTAGGCAGTTCATTGACACAACTAAAATATATTTCAAAATAAAGGGTCACTGAAAGTTTATGTTTTTTTTTCTTTTTTTCCAGCGACAAAAGTCACCATTATATCCTTTTTTAGCAGCGACCAAATTTTTCGAACACATTGGTGCTCATATTTCGGGCGAGGAAATTACCTTTGTGGCGTAACTAGTTGCCACAATAACAAGCTTCCACGTGTCATGCACACTTTTAATTTCTACACAAATTTCACCTTAGAATCATTATTCCCCTTTCCTTTACTTTGAGCTATATTAATAAAATTAAGGTTTTGGGTTTGCGATTTGTTAGGTACGGAATTGAATATAATAGATTTAATGTATCGAGAAATAGATTGAGAAATGATTATAGTTAATAATATGGGTATGGAGAAGAAAAAATATATATACTTTAAGCTCTGTCCTTCTAATTTTTATTTTCTGGTAAACTTTAAAGGTTGAAAAACTTATAAAGCCTTGTTTGGACATAAATTTTGGTATTTGCTTATTAAACAAACCCATTATTTCAGATTTGAGATATACAACTTGAAGTTAAAAAACAGATTTTATGAGTTTTCTCATAAGAAACTTCAATTTATTTTTATGTTCAAACACAACTTTAATTTTTAAATAATGTTTACAACCACATCATCAAATACTACTTTTTTAAACCTCTCAGCCAAATTATGTCCAAATGCCTATTTAATAAGTATCGTATGAAGGAAATTGCTTTTCAATTTAACCCCTTATACTTCACAGTTACCAATTTTTGGTGAGTTTAAATTCTATTTATTGATACTGTTAAAATGCTAATACAATTGGGTCATTTAGTAAGTACTTTATTGGCAAATCTCTAAATAACTACTCCCCTTCCATTTTTACTTGTTATTTGCGGCACACGGTAAGAAGTAATTAATGAAAAAATAAGTTTACTATATCACTTTGAATATAATAGATTCAATGATCGATATCTACATTGAGAAATGATTATAGTTAATAATATGGATAATTAGGAACTAAATGATAAATTATTCTTGATTTTCTGTTGCACAAGTAAAAATAGACATCTATTTTTAGTTTGAACAAGTAAAATTTTACGATAAAGTATTAATTAGCATAATTTGGTAAAAATAGTAGTAATTAATCTAATGAAATAGTACTCCATTAACATAGGATGATAGTTTATGTGTTCTGAACTATAATTTTTTTGTTTACTGAATTTTACATTAATTATTTGTACATATTAAATGATTTTTTAAACACAAATATGGAGTGGATTTGAGCAAAACTGCAGCAGTCACTCCCCCTCCCAAACCAACTTGATATTACATGTTAAAGTTAAGTGATAATGTAAACAAATCTTTATACTATCGGTATAAATAACTTATTACTATTTTTTGCAATATATATAAAAGTAGAGTATCATTAAAAGAAAATTAAAGAAGAATACAAGTTTAGTTTAGTATACCAGCAAACTTGGGAAGTTGACGCCAGTTCCAGCAACCATATCTACTAACATAAGCTGCTAATTTTCTATCTTCTTCAAGTGTCCAAATCCCCTTCTTCAATCCACTTATTTTATCATAACAACGTGTTCTTGCCATTTCTGTACCTCTAATTTTTTTCTGACTAATTTTGTTGTTTCCCTTTTATATATACCAAAATATACAAAGTGAGAAAAACGTGCAATCTTGTGTGAAAATTAAAAAAAAAAAATTAAAAAAAAGGAAAAAGGACAATGGAAAACGAGTTACACAGATATACTAGGGCGGCCACGACTTTATAGCATCAGGTACATTTGAATTAAATACTTTTGAGAGTTAATGGTTAAAAACACATTTGAATCATCATTTTTTTGCGAGTTTCACACCAGATTATTAGCTCTTCTTTTTTCCTACCTGAATTAGCATCATTTATGCATTAAAACACACCTGAACTATCAGTTGTTTTCTTTTCATACATGATAGTGTTTAAGGTTTTCCGATGGGAAAAAGGGAATAATTGATAATTGCGGTGTGTTTTATTACATAGGTAATGATAGTTAAAAGAGTTAAAAGTGAAATAGCTTGATAATTGGGTGCGAAACTCGCGAAAAAAGCGAAAGTTTAGGTGTGGTTTTTTAACATTATCTCTACTTTTGGTATGAATTACAAATTTATGTGTGTAAAGTTTATTAAAATTAAATTATATAATAGAAATGAAGTCACAATTCAATTTTTTTTATAAGTTCAATGCTAAAATCTTAAAAATTAGATCTGTATACGGTTGAAACCGGGGTCGGTAGTCCCGACCTAAGGTTCGACGGTCCCGATTTGGAGAAAGAAGTAACGGATAGAAGAGCTTGGCTAAATCAGGTAGAGACATTCGGACCCGACGATTCCCGAGGAGCACACCAGCAGTTGGCAACATTGCGGGAAATTCAACCCGTTGCGGATTTCACTCCGCACGACGCAGTGACAGTTGTCAAATTTGTGATTTCGGAGATCCTTATCTCTAATTGATTTAGTTACCTAGTTGAATGTAAGATCTTGTACTATAAATAGGGAGGGCGGTAAACACTCAATATCATCAATTCTTCACCATCCTCCACACGATCACACCATTGTCTTAGTCTCATAGTTTTGTTAAGCATCGATTAATAAAGTTACTCACAGTTCGGTTCGAGCAGATCTTATAAGCCGGCCTGTCCAATCAATTAAAAGGCTATTTCTTACTCTTTATTTCGCAACTTGTATTTCGTTACTGTTATTTTCCCGCTTTATAGCAAATCAAATCGCATATCTTTTAAACCACTTACAAATTCAATTGTTACCTTTTAAGGGGTAACAAGATCCATAAAATTCAAATGTTGATGCTTCCGCGATATGAATATGAACGAAGGAATAGGGACCCAGTAATTTGTCTATAAGGTGGTCCTTCCAAGAACATTCATAATTGATTATCAATTTGTGGTTCATGTTTCAATTTCTGCCGAACTTCTCTGAATGCCCTTATGCCCCACCTTGTTTAATTTTAGACGAAAAAACACCTGTCAACAAGTACCTCAGGGCTCAGGCTCAGGGGCTCCTAGAATTACATGGGGATTTTACTTGGGAAATTTTTCCGCAAGTAATTCTTGCGGATTTTCATGCGAAAATCCATAAATTCCTAATTTCTAGAATATTTATCTATGGATATGATTTCCCCAGGTAAATCTGCAAGTAAATTTAGCGCCAAAATATTACTTGGGGATTTATTTGGGAAAAAAATCCCCAAGTATCACTTTCCAAGGTAATTCCGCAGGTAAACAACAAAAATATAAAAAAATTATCTCCTTCGAGAAACCGTAGGAAAATCCCTAGGTAATGGTACTTGCGGATTTACCAAAGAATTAATTCTTGGGGATTTACCTGGTGATTATATTATCTGGAAAATTACTTGGGGATTTTGTTGCTGCGAATTTACCTTGGGATTATTACTTGGGAATGTACCTGGGGATTTTATTATCTGCGGAATTACTTGGGGATTTTGTTGCTATGATTTTAGATGGGGATTATTTCTTGGGAATTTATTTAGGGATTATATTACCTACAGAATTACATAGGGATTTTCTTGCTGACATTTTTGCTGAAGATTATTTTTCGGGAAGTTACCCAGGAATTTTATTACCTGCAAAATTACTTAGGAATTTTGTTGTTGCGATTTTAGCTGGGGATTATTTCTTGGAAATTGACCCATGGATTGTATTACCTAGGGAATTACCTATGAATTTTGTTGCTATGATTTAGATAAATATAGTTAAAATGTTGATCCCGTGATGTGATATATGGTTTGGATTGAGTATTACAAGTCATTAAGCATTATAATGGGTTACTACTTTTTTGTTTCGAGCAAATTCAATAAGAAAATAATTGTCATAATTTTTTTAATAATTAAGAATTTACTATGACTAACATAAAAGGATATAACAACGTTACGATACAACAACATTTAACATTTTTCAGTTGATATCATCATAAAATATACTCTCGTTTCGTTTCAATTTATGTAGACAAATTTTAAAAAAGTTAAGAAAAGAACCCATCCAGTAAAATGAAGCCTACATATAGTGGGCTATAAATCATTGCATAAATATAAATTATTTTAAAAAGAAAAGAATTAATTAAAAAATAGGCTCACATAAATTGTGTAGAAATAAATATGTATTATTGAACAATATATTTAAGAAGAGAACAAATAAGTTACATTTGTTATTAACATAAATCAAATATTACATAAAATGTGAAATTATTTCAATTATAGTATATACTGACCCTTATCAAGTGAAATTATGATTTTTTACCAAACATTATTTCTTGATAATTAAATTATTCAAATGTTCACATAAATTCGCTAACCTTCTAAAATTAGAGAGAAAATATGTATTAGTGAACAATTTTTTAATCCTTAAAAAGAGAACAAATAATACATTTGTTATTAACATATATGATGTAACAAATATTTAACTATCTATACAACTCATGTTATTTTTTAACTTATATTTGAAATTATGGAATTCAATTATAATATGTTACTGACCCTTATCAAGTGAAATTATGATTCTATTTCCAAACATTATTTCTTGATTTAACTTATTGGTTACATTATTCAAATGACTTATAGTATGTTCGGCTAACCTTCTAAAATTAAATTTTTATTTTGAAAAGTGTTTTTTTTTTTTTTCAAAGTGCTTTTCAAAAAATATTTTTGGTGAGAAGCAGTTTGTGTTTGACCAATTAATTTAAAAAGTACTTTTGACCAACAATTAATATTTACCCAAGTTTTAAAAGTGCTTCTAAGTGCATTTTTTCAAAAGTGTTTTTCAAAAAAGTGATTTTGGGATTTATTTTTCTTTTGCTCTTTCCAAAAACACTTAATTTCTTCAAAAATCTTGGCCAAACACTTCACTTTTTAAAAAATAAGCACTTTTGGCCTTTCAAAAGCTAGGCCAGAACTATTTTTATTTTTACCAATTACATAACCATGTAACGTGTTTAATCCTTGTTAATTAAGGCACTTTTCATCTAAGAAATGAATTAAATTTGTCATTCCCGATATATACTAAATGGAACTTTTGTAAAAATGACTAAGAATAACAAGTTATACAACTGTAATTTGATCTACTTACCTTAATCTGAAATAGAGTTTTCATTTCATTTGTGAAATCCTGTTTTATGCTTCCTTCTCAAACAAAAAAAATGACAAAGAAATAATAAGACAAAAAAATTTGTGAAATAAAAAAAGTGAGAGAAACAACCATAAATTAATAATCGGCTGATTGCAATTCCACTCAATATTAGAGTGCAACTTCACGTGTATGGTTTCTCGCTTTGCAGGAAATGACATTATCTTCTTGGGACCTAGGGGAAATATGGTTGAGTTATAATTGTGAAAAGTTGGTTTAATTTGGTACTTAAGAGAAATAATAATGTTGAGGGTCTTTGTAAGTATTATATCAGATCCTGAGTGGTGTGCTGTCTCCTGCGAGTAAGGTGATGGAGAATCATAATATTTTTATTATTCTTTTTCTCATGATATTAATTTTTTTTTTTTTTTTTTTGTCAAAAAAGATTCTACAGATTACTTAGGGAATTTTCATGGGAATTAAGTTGCGGTTATCTCCCTATGAAAATCTGCAAGTAAATTCCATTTTTCCAATTTTTTTACCAAAAATTTCATGCGAATTTTTAGAATTTCTTACGAAAAAATCCGCAAGTAATTATCTTGGGATTTTAAATCCGCATGTAACTTTCTTGAGGATTTTAAAATCCGCAAGTAATAATTACCCATGAAGATTTTTCCATCGGATTTTTTTTTGGCAGGAAATTTCGCAGGAAACTAAATTACCTGCGAATTTTCTTGTACAATCCCTAAGAAAATCTCCATGTAATTTGAGTTTTTCTAGTACTGAATCTTTTTTGTTTTTACTAGGCCAAATACATAGGTAGCCTGGGAATGACCTATTGAACACCTCATGTCTATAAAAATTGTATTACCTCTGTTTCAATTTATGTGAATCTATTTTCTTTTTAATTCGTGTCAAAATGAATGATGTCTTTTCTAATTGGCTAATTTGAAAACAAATTCACTTTATGAAATGATTTATAGCCACACAAATATTAAAGACTTATTTTGAATCACAAGTTTTAAAAGTCTTCACTCTTTCTTAAATGTCGCGCCCAGTCAATTTGGTTCACATAAATTGAAACGGAGGAAGTATCTATTAAGCACGCTGTGCTGACATGGCATAAAATGTGATTTTTATCCCTTTCTAATCGCGTGAATGAGGTCAATAATTTACTGACATGGACACTTTGTGAAAAATCTGCTCATTTTGACAGCCGATCGAAACCTTCAGTAAAGAGCTCACCGGAAAAAATGGTGTCTTCAGTCAACTAGGTAACTTCTGAACAGACAAAAACCTCCATTTAGTTCATGTCCTCCATATATCCCTAATGTCTCATAGTAATAAAATGGTCAAAATGCCCGAATTGAAAATATGCCTCAAATGATATTGAATAGTCATACTTAACAAATTGCACTGCACTTCGCTAATGGGTTTTGTTCTTATGGTAATGGCCAATGGGTATAGGAATGAACTTTCCAATTCCATCACCCCAATCCACCACCGCCCCACGTACCTTTTTCCTGTTTATTTTATTGGTCTCAAATGGCTAATATTGTGGTTCAATTAATTTAACTCAGGATTTATTTTTTCTTACTAACTGATGGAATTAAACCACTGCAAAAACTCCTACCCATTTCCATGGCACGCTGGACAGAACGCCCTGCAATGAAGTCATCCTCGGAGATTCTGCAGATGAAGGGGAAGAAGAAACACTTATTTTCATGTTGTCCTTTTTTTTTTCTTTTTTCCTCTCTCTTGATTAATTTTAATGTGGCTCTTGTCTTTTTTGATTGGTGCATGATAACACATCAGCAGTGTGTGATGTTCACGCACTTGTTTTGTTGGCTGATTGTGTATGTTGTGTTCAATAGGCACATTTTGATTGGGCTGGACATAAAATACCGAAAATCGAATTATCGAATCGAACCGAACTTTGTTATTGCGGTATTCGGTAATTCAGTTTTCGGTTCGGTATTCGGGACTGATATATAAAATTTAATATTTTGATTTCGGTATTCGTTATTTATCATTATACCGTTCAGTAATTCGGTAAATACCGAAATAAATACCAATAAAACCTAAAGGAGTAAAGGGGAAAATAGACTTAATTTCATTGTGATGAATTCATATCTACCGTCACCAGTCACTAATCTACCTTTCTATTTGGTTGCATGTTCCCCCTGCCTCTGATAATGTAATTATTCAGTTTTTTTTTTTCCAATTCATTCACCATGTAGTATTGCAGACTACATATATAGAATAATAAGTTTTTTTGTCTGTTTCCTTATTATGCAGTCTGCTTCTGCCTACCAAAACACATAGGCCATTGTTATTCTAATACACTATCAGGACTATTCTAATTTTTTTCAAACATGGCACCTTTTCGTGAAGCAGAACCTTATCAAGAGATGTCTCATAAGTGTGTCTTCTAAAATGTAGAATTTGCAACCAAACATTATTGGGATGTAGAAAGTCATGAATATACACAAAGCACAACTGTATTAGTTCTCTTGACTTCAAATTTCAAGCGATAAATTTAACTTTGAGTTTGTAAAAAAGAATTTGTACAACTATTTGATAGCTTGGCACTGCTGATTGGATGATAATGAGGAAGCTAACTGGATAATGATGCTAACTTGACAGTTAGGTGGTGATGGCTCATTGCCTCTTTACTGCCTCACTAACTATAACCAGATTGCATCTAATTAGCTCGGTTTAGCAGTAAGCTTGTATATTGAAAATATCTCTTGCACATGATGAATGAATGCAGCTGCTAGCAAAAAAATGGTATTACCGAATACCGTACCGAACCGAAGTTTGATTTACCAATTACCGAATTACCGAACCGAAGTTTGAAAGTTCGGTATTTGGTATATACTTTCAATTACCGATTATCGAATTACCGAACCCGAATTTTAAAAATACCGAACCGAATTTTGGTATTTGCTTATTAAACAAACCCATTATTTCAGATTTGAGATATACAACTTGAAGTTAAAAAACAGATTTTATGAGTTTTCTCACAAGAAACTTCAATTTATTTTTATGTTCAAACACAACTTTAATTTTTAAATACCTGTTTACAACCACATCATCAAATACTACTTTTTTAAACCTCTCAGCCAAATTATGTCCAAACGCCTATTTAATAAGTATACGTATGGAGGAAATTGCATGTGGCAATTTAACCCCTTAAACTTCACAGTTACCAATTTTTGGTGAGTTTAAATTCTATTTGTTGATACTGTTAAAATGCTTATACAATTGGGTCATTTAGTAAGTACTTTATTAGGCAAATCTCTAAATAACTACTCCCCTTCCATTTTTACTTGTCCATATTTGACTTGGCACACTCCTTAAGAAGTAATTAATGAAAAAATAAGTTTACTATATCACTCTTTGAATATAATAGATTCAATGATCGATAACTACATTGAGAAATGATTATAGTTAATAATATGGATAATTAGGAACTAAATGATAAATTATCTCTTGATTTTCTAAATTGCACAAGTAAAAATAGACATCTATTTTTAGTATAGTGAACAAGTTAAAGCGGACGATAAGAGTATTAATTAGCAGTAATTTGGTAAAAATAGTAGTAATTAACCTGATGAAATAGTACTCCATTAACATAGAGGCGAAGTCGGAAGTCATAGTTTATGGGTTCTAAACTATAATTTTTTTGTTTATTGAATTTTACATAAATCATTTGTACATATTAAATGATTTTTTAAACACAAATATGGAGTGGATTTGAGCAAAACTGCAGCAGTCACTCCCCCTCCCAAACCAACTTGATATTACATGTTAAGGGAAAATTTCAGAGACCTCCCCTCACATTTTGCTTCGTTTCACTGAACTCCCCTCACGTTTACAATATTACGATTACCTTCCCTATTTTAACTTTTATGTTACAACTATTTTATTCTATCTATTATTAACAAAAAAAATAATATATCTGGACTGAGTTGCCCTCCCTAAGATCCTGGTCTTTTGATTAATTATTATTTTATTACTATCTCCTTTAAAAAGTTATTTCTTCTATGATGAATGAGTGAGTGTTCAGTTGATATTCGAAAAATAATCCTCTTAGTATAACCCAAAGAGGAGAGATAGGTAAAAAGTAATCAATTACTTTGGGATTAATTAGGGTTCTTATTTTCGTGTTAGGTTAAGTTTGTATTGAGTATATACTGCAGTGTGAGAGAGTAAAAGAAGAGAGACCTCCGTTGTGACTGAAAAGTTTGTCACTCTTATCCTTCATTGTAATTGTAATCCGAAGGAAAAGAGAAAATGATCTTCTTAGATACATTGTTTGATATTAAAGGGCGGATGGTCTTCTTTTTCTTGCTGTTAGACTTATTTGATTATTATACAAAATTTCTGTTTGGGTAAAAGCTAACAGAATAAATTAAATAAATTAAAAAAAAAAACTACATGGTCTTCATTTTAATATTCCTAAGAAATAATTTTTAAAGGAGATATTAATGAAACAATAATAATGTAGGGATCTAGTAGCTCAGTTGGTTGACTACCTGAACTTTCACCTTGTTGGTGAGGGTTCGAGTCCTCACATTGTAATCCCCTCCCCCATTTTTCCTTCCCCTACACCCTATGTAATAATTTTTTTTTAAAAAAATAAAAATAAAATGAAATAATAGTTATCAAAAGAGAGTGATCTTAAGGAGGGCAAATCAATCCAGATATATTATTTTTTCATTAATAATAAATAGAATGAAATAGTTGTAACATAAAAGTTAAAATAGAGGAGGTAGCCGTAATATTGCAAACGTAAGGGAAGGTTAGTGAAACGAAGCATAATGTGAGGGGAGGTTTCTGAAATTTTCCCTAATTTTAAATGTCCAATAGGTCATTCTCTTAGTTAAGGTGCTTAAATGAAAAATTGTGACAAGTTTAGGGGGCTCTATATGTATTTGGCCTTTTTACCATGATAGTTCTATTTTGTACTATGACATTATTGTTACTGTATTACTTAGATAGCCAAACAGTCTTTTAGGGGAAAGGGTCAAATTTATATTTGGGATAGTTACAGGAGTAACCATCGGCTGCACACCTTTACTATTATTAGCCCTTTTTTTATTTTTTTTATTTCTTAAAATAACCCTACAATTGCATACCTTATTTCTTCTTTTGAAAATCACTTTCTAAATCCTAAAATTCACCGATCTTAATTTATTCTATAATCTGCGTCCTTCTTCTTCTTCAAAGGATCCCAATAATGGAGTTCTTTCATAAAATAATTCTCTGTACGAATCATCAAAACCACTGTTTGAACCCATTTTTTCTATCATTTAATATCTTTGATGTATATCCACTGTATATAAATATTACAAAGTGTATTTCACAAATTACTACACATTATACATTGAGTATGCAGTGTATAATCAGTGTAAATCTATATATAGTTCATATATATATATATCAGTGTAAATCCGTGTATAATTCATATATGTGTGAGTGTATGTGTGTAGTGTCTATGTGGATTATACACTTATTATACAGTCATTATACATTGATTATTATATGACCAGTCAAGGTTTTGCCCGATTCATCTTCTACTTAACTTTTCCATTGATTTTCAGTTCAAATCCATATTGAATCGGTTCTAACTACTCCAAAATTTTAACCACAATGTTCAAGCACTACTTCTAACAAACCATATTTGATCAGCCAACTCCAATTTTGAAAAGACCCCCTTGTCTTATTCACAATTTCAGAGGACTCTAACAATGATTTTCAGAGGACTCTAACAATGATTTTTTTTTTTACTGAAATTTCTCTGCACACTTCATCCAGTCAGGATTTGAATCAGTTTTTATGCACAAACAAACAACTTTCAATGATTAGAATGGCAATTGCTTCACCATGAAGAGACAAATCTAAAGAAAAAAATTAAAAAGAAAGAGAAGAAGAAGAAGATAAAGTTGGTCTGGTTTTAGGGATGAAGCTGTGCGGAATATTAGGTTTAGATTTTGTGAATTAATAGATCAAATGATTATGCTAAAAAAAGAAAGTCAGACCTTTTAAAATTAAAGATTGGGTAAAATAAAAAGAATAAGGCTATTTTCAGTCTTGGGCTTAAATGGGCAGCGTTATATGAGTTAAATAATGAGTTAAATAGTCTTTATATTTTTATTATGCCAAATGATCAATTTTGACTATGTTATATTATCTCTACAAAAAATACTTGTGACGTTATCTAATTAAGTAGCTCAAATATGCCCCTTTTAGGATTGTTACATCCGACGTTATCTAATTAAGTAGCTCAAATATGCCCCTCTTAGGATTGTTCAAGCCTCAAGGTGAACGCCTAATTTACGTGAATCATGACAATAATATTTTGGCACCGTACCTCAATCCTCATTTCACCCCTCCTTTTCTTATTGCTTCTTCCACTACTAGCACCTCCTTCCCCTGCATCACCCCAACCATCATTAACACTACCATAAAAGAATAGGCACGAGCTATTATTTTATTGCCACAAGAATGAATACAAGGGAGAACTTCTCCGTAAGCATCAGTCTTTTCAACAAATTGCTTATTATTTATGTCTTTGCATTTGTTATTTTAGCTACCATCTACTGAGCTGAAGAATCACGTTCTTTAGACACTAATAAGAAGTAAACTCTGGAATGTAAAACACAAGAAATTTAAAGTGGAAAGCTCCTTATTCAAGTGAGTGAAGAATCACGACTAACCTCTGTAGGATTTGCCCCAAAATTTTTAATTACTCAAGCAGTTTTAGGCTACAAACCCAATAATCAAAGGGACTATAAACTTAGTATCTTTCACTCTATAATTCACCTAATTGTAGCTATCTCTTTCACGACTAATCCCCTAGTCTAGCTTTAAATAACCTTTACATTAAACACTTATTACAACACTTCTAGTAAAGGAAATAGGTTACAACTCAAGAACAACAGACCCAAACCTAACAACTCAAGAACTAAGCAGCAACTTCTTCTAGAACAAGTTCTCTCGTTGAACTGTTTGACTCTCTCAAAGTACTCCTCACAATGATTGCTATTTGTCAAGAATATAATTTCAATCTTTCCGAACTGCATAAGAGACAATAGCATCAATGTGGTGCTTTATATAGGAGTGATAGTCGAGTTCATCCAAGCTTTGCACTCCGATTCCCAAAGGAATTTGGTTAAGGATTTCAATTCTATTCGCACTTGGTTCCTTATTTGTTCCACATTATTTTACTCCTAATTCCAAAGCTCTTTCCTTTTATGCAAGTGTAGCAATATTTCCTTTTGATTACGTATTCCTTGATCCACACGTTTAACCCATAAACCCAATTCCTCGAGGAATGTTTTTTGCACTTGGAATCTGCTCCGCAGCTTTTGATGATTAGTCGTCTCTAGTCGTTTGCTAAGGACTTGGTCCTTCAATATCTGCGTAATACTCTGCAACCCAATTGTCAGCATAACCAATTCCTCCACGAGACCTGCTAAGGACGTGGTTCCTTATACTTATTCGCTAATCATCAAAACTAATTTCACCTCTGATCAACAACATTAATAAGCTAGGGTACGCCAATGGGCAACGCCTCATATGAGATTTATTGTCTATTTTAAATTATCATTGGTGGAAAATCACAAGGAATGAAATGAATTAGTACATTACTCCCATTGATATATCAATAATTAAATTAAAATTTCAAGATTTGAAAAATCTTCAATCGCTACAAGTAAATAAATCATTTGATTGGACATAGAAAAGCACGGGCAGATGTTTAAATATTAAAATCACCAGTTTCTTCCAGTCACTAGATAAGTGGAGGCAGGATGAACAAATTGGAAAAAGGTTCTGGTACTAATATTCAACTATTTGTCTGAAGCAAATCAATTAGCATATATATTTTAATTAGCTAAATAGTGGGATAAAATGTGTGGTAATTAACAGTCCAAAAAAATACAGGAAAGTCATGAATTGTGCTATTGGTGGTAGAAAAAGTGGAGGAAGGTGGGGGAATGGGTTGGGGCTTTGAGGTGACATGTTACATGGCATCCACCTCACCAAATATTAGTGTCATGTGGAATTGGACGTTCACCTTGGACAATCTTAACGGAGAAAGAATATATTTGAGTCACTAGGGTAATGTTGAGGGTATTTTTTTACGGATAGAAATAACGAAAGGGTAGAATTGATCATTTTTACATAATAAAAGGAAATATTTGATGCTTTTCCAATCTTTTTTTTCCCTTTCCGATTTATTTCTAATCACAATTTTTTTTTTTTTTTACATTTTAAAATATTTTTAGTTATAAAAACTTAATTTAGAGAATAATTTATTGTTGTTATTCTCTAGCTTTTAATTATTTAAACTTTTATTTTAAAAGATTAAGAAATCATTGTCTAGATTGGTAGTGAAGACTAGAAGTTTGACCCCACCTCGGCACACATGGTCACCAAATTTTATCTCTTGTATCAGTAGAGTAACATGTTTTTGTCTCGTTGATGTCAATGAAATTTACCTGTTATATCACAAAGTCACAAAATATTACTATAAATTTTATCTCATTAAAATTACTAAACTGCATGGTTAACTGTTTAGAAAATATAATTCATCGAAAAGCCAAATTTCCAGCAACTATCTGTAGGACTAAACATTAGGTTATCCCGTTTGCGTAATTTTTTTGTAAGAAAAGTATCCATTCGCTGCTACACTTTGAAGTTGGCAAATTTATAAAGCTTAAACCCTTGCTTTTCTTTTAATGCTTCTATAAACTTTCGTCGTTTCAGCCCCCCCCCCCCCCCCCCCCGCCGCAAAAAAAAAAAAAAAAAAAAAAAAAAAAAACCTTGAATTCTTACTTTTGACGAAGGCATGAGGATCTGCACTAGATAAAGTCAAATACTCACTATCAAAAATATTTTTGACATATGTATATTGGGAGAAACATGCTCCCGAGGCTAGGCCGCATGACCGGATGATCAGGGAGGCCAAAGGTGCTATACAGCTGGACTCCACCCCTACTGACTTAGGTTATGTCTGCAGGCCTCGATCAGAGTACCGCAGCAGGGCAGCACGTTAAGCCACAGGCAAGTCACATCCCCCAAACGTTAGGGTTGAAAAGTCCTGCTTTGGCTTATATAAGGTAGCTTTGGGCGGAAGGAAGAGGCATCTTCTTTTTCATCCTCTTGAGCTCACCATTTGTAGTCCCATTATTATTTTCTAAGCAATATACATGGAATCATCACTTTCTAGTCATTTTTTAGCTATTTAAATCTTATCAAACGATCTTTGTTGTTTGTTAAACTCTATCACGATCCAAACTACTCCGGATCGGGCTCATAAAAAGAGTTCTCGGGGTTGGATACGTCCCACTTGTCTTTAAACCCTATATAAACAAATCTCTAGCTGATTTTTTGATTAAATCCGATTTCACCGGAAAACAATATGAATGATTTTTACAAAAATAAAAAATAAAAAGCCCTCTAATATATGCACATAAAACAAAGTGTCTAACTTAACAATTCCTTTTTTTCAGTGGCGTGATGGATAATTGAATGCGCAGTGCCAATTTGTTTTCGTAATTTCAAAGGTTGAGAGATCTCTATAGATTTGTTGTCTGTTTAAATAAGTACTTTCTGTAATCTTGGTACGTAGATGCCAATATCACATGGATTACTATGGTTGAGAGATCTCTATGGATTTGTTGTCTTGGTTCGGGTCAGAAATTTTTGGCACAATATGTAGAGAGCCTTCTAAACTTGACACAGTTTATTCAAATTTCTCTTTAAATTATACTTGGATCTAATTACACCCCCCCCCCCCCACCCTTCATTTTTTTTAAAAATAATTATTACCCCTCAAACAATAACTGGTTCTAATTATTCTCTTATTTCTTGGATTTTCTATAATTATTACCCTCTTAAAAGTAAAATGATAAAAGAAGGAAACTGATAGTTGTATTTTAATAGAGAGGAATATAGAAGATGCATGGAAGGAGATAAGGAAATAGCCGTTGAAATGACTAAATATAAAAAGAAATGGTATTTTAAATTTTCTTATACGTCAGATTAATATGGGCTAATTAGGACCAGTTATTGTTTGAAGTGGTAACAATTAAAAAAAAAAAAAAAAGGTCAAGAACAAGAGAGTAATTAGGACCAAAAATAGTTTAAAGAAATTTAAATAAAACACGCCAAATTTAGATATTCTTTCTAGCAAAGAAATAGTAACCTTTTGGCTAAACATTAATATGTTTAAATAAGATTTATAATTAAGTGATTTTATTAATAAAAAATAAGATACGTGACTTTACTATACAATCTCACTAAGT
This sequence comes from Lycium ferocissimum, assembly GCF_029784015.1. Lineage (NCBI taxonomy): Eukaryota > Viridiplantae > Streptophyta > Magnoliopsida > Solanales > Solanaceae > Lycium > Lycium ferocissimum. The sequence continues at coordinate 48,171,043 of NC_081350.1, read as the reverse complement.
TAAGTGACCATTTGAGAAATTTACTCCATAAAATAAAATAAAAAGAATTTGAATTCACTGCAACAGGAGGGGCATCAAAAATCAAGATGCGCCAGGTATATTATAGTACTCACTACTTAGGAAGAAAAAAAAATCACACTTTCATTGAATTATCAACAAACGATATGCTTGAAAGAATATGTGGCCATCACACACTTTGCCTTCTATATATCGATCATCCGATCTTTTTCTCAATTCTTATCTGTTAAATATGGTACTAATTGATTAACAGAGTTATAGATTCGTCCGTGTAACAAAAGATTATGCACCCAACTTGGGGCCCTCACCTTATTATATAAGTTAAAAGTTACATTTATTATTAAACATTGATAAATACAGTTCGACATGTCAATTAAGTCTGTTTTTTTTCCTTTTCGTTTTACGTAATAACGTCTTCTACCCCAACTCTGGAAAACATGATAATCCACTACTAAAAAACTGCTGAAAAGCGGCCTACAAAAACCGACCTCAATGAGGTCAGAAAAAAAGCGACCTCATGAGGTCGGTATAAGCATGCATTTTTATTTTTTTATTTTTATTTTACAAAAACCGACCTAAAGCTAGAAGATGACTAGACGAACTGCTATTTTGCATAGGGGGAGTAGGATAGGCTAGGTGCTTTTACTCAACTCGTGAAGGTTCATTTCTAGTTAGCAAGGATAAGGAAGCAAAGGTCAGTAGGTCGCTAATTTAATAATAAATTCTGAAAAACGCATTACCGACCTCAGTAGGTCGCAAAGCTGTCCCGCAAAACAGTACCGACCTCTCGTGGTCTGTAAATATTTTAAAATTAAATATATAATTAATTGGGCAACCTCATGAAGTCAGAATGCATAATTTACAAAAATTCGAAAATACTTTTCAGTTACCGACCTCACCAGGTCGGAACATTTTAAAATAAAAAATAATTATAATAAAAATGCTTGAGCCTCACATGGTGGCGATAGTTCATCGCCGCTAACTACCCATCACCCATATCCGCCGTCCCTAGCCCAGTTTCTGCCGTCGCCGTTCACTGTCCAACCGAAAATACACCATTTGAGGTAACTTTCCCCCTTTTTGGTACTATTTTTCCAACTATTAAAGATTTATATAGTTATGTGAAATTTCAATGTTTAGTTATTCAGTTTCTAGCCATTTAAGGTACTTATTCTTGACAGCTCCCTCTTCCTTTAGGATTAGGTTTTTATTCTAGGGTTAGGTCTTAACTCAGTTCTGAAGTTTAAGGTCTATTAATGACAGCCCTGATTTATGTGTTCTAAGTTAGAAGCAGGTAATTATGGGACGATTTTTATTAGAACAGGTTCGGTTTGTATTTGTAATATTTTAGTCCGCTTGGGAAACAATTATGTTCTAATTAAGCAGAATGAACGCCTCAGTATGTAATAACTTTAGCTAGTTTTTATAATATTAATTGCACCAAAAAAAGAACAACTTGAGTAGCAAACATATCAAATTCCCTAATTTGTTTTGCTGCTCTATCGCAAAGCTAGATATGATAATTTTATGCATATTTTTCATATATTTCTTTGTTTACTGCAAATTGACGTTCTTTTCTTCGTTTACAATTGTTTTGATGAATATGTAACTTTAAGCTTGATTTCTGTTTTGGGTGATATAATGAATCCATTTGTATCACGTTATTAGTTCTGAGAAATTACCAACGGACGATGGCTGATTCATTTAATTTATATCACGTTATTACTTATTGAGAAATTATGAGGCATTCAGAATCACTTACGTGAAGAAGAAGAAGAACAAGAAGAAGAAGAAGAAGAAGAAGAAAAACAGTGAAGAACCGATGAATGGGTTAAGGAACAAAAACCTCGTAAATTTAATTTAATGTCTTTTTCTAAAACTGAAGCTTCTACGTTTCATGTGCTTTTTATCAAGCCCGGATTTTGCCCTCTGGTAATCTTTCTCCCTTTATTTTATTTTGTATAATATTAGCCTAAAATGAGCTCTGTATGATGGTATTTGAGGATTTCAACGGATAGTCAGAGAATGATGCATGTCTAACTAAATCCAGTATTTTTCACACGAATATATGTGAAATCAGTAAAATTTCAAACAAGTACTAAAGTGCTTTTATGTTTTAAGTGCCATGATGGAATTCACAGGTTGCTGCTGGTTCTATTAGAATCTTTATATATACATGTTAGGGACTATAATGCTTAGGCCTCAATTCTAATTGGTGCCACAATTCTAGGGCCTACATGTTAGGGTCTGTGGCTTTTGTCTATTGAAAAGACAAATATGCAGCTGTTAAATGCAGTGGAAATAGCTAGAATGTCCATGAAGGAACCAAATTACGTAGGTGCAGAAATAGCACTTAGAACAGTTACATGGTTTGTGTATGCAGGGATCTCATGTTTCTTGGGACTTTTTGCTGGTATTATGTCCGGTTTAACATTGGGTCTCATGTCTTTTGTTCTTGTTGAGCTTGAGATCCTTCAACGTAGTGGCACCCCTGTTGAGAAAAAACAAACAGGTTTCTCGAAGCATCAATCTCATTATAGGCCAAAAAGTCTCAATCTAATTTACTCTCTATGTCGCAAGTTAGTTATTTACTGAATAATTGAAAATAGATGAATAAAATCACTTATTCTTCTTTTGCACCAGAAAAGTCATTTATCTTATGTTATTTTACTTAAAAGGTCACTCAAGCTGGAAAATAATCTATCCGGCTATTTTATAATGATGTTAATGATGTTACACCTGTTTTTCAAGCCACAAAATAAAAAAAAATAAAAAAACTTAACACGATCCACTAAATTAATCGTCATGACTTGAAAGGCACAACTTCTATCACGACACCAAAATAAACATGGTATTCCAAGCATCAGCCTCATTATTGGTAAAACATTGAAGTCTGAACATTAGATGAGTTACAAAGGCAGGTGGATAAAGTGCTTTAGTTAAGTGTTCAGTTTAAAAAATTAATAATTTTGGCTTAAACTTTTTATATTTGTTAAAAAATTTACTAAATAAGGTATAAATAAAAGATTTTAAACGCAATTAATTGAATGAGTTAGCAATAAAATTTCAAATTCGGATTCATAGTCACGTCCAAATTCTAGATCCGACATTGTTAGTTATGAAAAGTATTTGGATGTTGTTTTAAAATGTTCGTGGTACGTACTTCTCATGTGCCGCAAAGTTTGTACAGGAAACATTGAATACAAGCAATGAAAGTGAAATATGAAAAATTGAACATGCACGAACCCTATTAAATAAAATGACAAATTAAAGACATATGACTGTGACGCGACACTTCAACAGATCTACTTCGCAAGTTCAATGTTTAACAAGTTTATCACACTTAAAAGCATCAGTGATAACCATAAATTAAAGTTCAATTTTGTTTTGTTTTCTTTTCTAACAGTCAAACGAACTAATTGTATGTCATTTCCATATTTCCATGTGTGTGTATACGGTAAAAACCGGAAATATGTAAGACCGGTGAGACTGGGGACCGGAGATAAGAAGAAACAGGCATGATCACCAAGTCTTCCCTTAGAACTGGTGATATATTGCCCCGTTGCGGTTGACTTCGAGAAAAGTGAAGCAAATCTGCTTTGGTCGGTATCGCGGTTCGTATCACAAATGCCTTGCTTTAGGTTTTAGCATGAAGCTGAGTTGATCGTGGCCGTTGGTGCGGTTTTAATTGACCGAGTTGATGTGGCTGTTAGTCCGGTTAATCGGTTACAAAATCGCCACACGTGAATATCGTTTGTCACATTGTATCGACGGATCAGGTACGGGTGTCAGACCGTACGGCCCAACCTTATCCTTTTAGGGTTTACTTTATTTTGAAAAAGGCTTTATGTTGTATGCAAGGCCCATAAAGCAAAACTATAAATATGAGGCATTTCCCTACTTTTAAGGGTTAGCTTTTTGGGATCTAGAACATTGTAATAGCAAATCAAAGTATTATTTTTCTCTTTGGCCCGAGTCAGTGGAATTTTATTGTCTTTAGCTTACTCTTCTAACATCATTTATTTGATCATCCATAACAACATATTTGTCCAAGTTATTAACGCACATATTCATATATACAAACCGTTGCTACTACCTAATATACGCATATATCCCACGAAAACCAAAATAGATTAAAGTTTGCCCACATATCCTATACCTCACTTACAAATTCAATCGACACTAAACGTAAATAAACTTAAGCCCCCACCGTGGGGCATAGGATAACAATGGGTTTTAGTCTTGCTTAATTTCTACCTCGTTGTTCAAAGAAAATCTTTGCTAATTTCGAAAACGGACCAATGTCAAGCGTGGGGGCTGCACT